>NC_133307.1:5035885-5097387 GCF_012295235.1 Primulina huaijiensis
TTCAAGTAATCTAGCATTGATCGACTCAACCCCGTTTGTCGTCATAATATTGTAACGGGTCTTTGGACAATATGCTCGAGTCCATCTATCAAGTGAATCTCTCTCGTCCAAAAATTGCGCTGCCTCAGGATATCTATTCCTAAATTCATTGTATGCATTATCAAACTCGAAAGGCTTATAAATTTTTGCAATGTGCAAAAACATTTCGGTTGCACCCTTCTTTTTGCATCTAGTTTTCAGGTTTTGGGATAAATGCCACGTACAATGACCATGATGCGCATTTCTATATACAGTAGAAACCGCATTTATGATTCCTTGATGCCTGTCTGAAATTATCACCAATTCATCCTCGTCTGGTACTACTTCTAACAACTTCGTCAAAAACCAACTCCACGAAGAAGTACACTCGACATCTACGATTCCCCACGCCAAAGGATATTGGTGATAATTTCCATCTTGTGCCGATGCCACCAGTAAAACACCATTATACTTGCCCTTCAACCACGTACCATCAATTGATACAACTTTCCGCATACTTCGATATCCTCTGACGCATGCACCAAAGGCAAGAAACATATACTTGAATCGATTTTCCTCGTCGACAAAAATGTCTGTTATGCTTCCTCGATTCATCTGCTCAACCATGTGCAAATAACAAGTCAATAAAGCAAAACTCTTCGTAGGATCACCTTTCAACATATTGTCTGCTAGTTCTTTCCCTTTCCAAGCCTTGTAGTATGATATATCAGCATTCATACTATTGCGCATCATCGCCATCACCGCTTTTGGTACAATTGGCACTGGATGACCTTGGAAATTATCCACCAACATATCACGAACAACAGCAGAACTCGCTCCACGGATTTTTTTTCGTCTCCCAGTCAAACCACATGTGTGTGTATTGCAATAGGTCCGAACAGAAAATGCATGTGAATCATTCCTAATCTTTGAGGTCCAGATTCTCCACTTACAATCAGACACTACACATTTTACGGCGTACACTTTTTGGCTACTTTTAACCGTCTCAAATTCAAAGCAAGCTTCCAAACTTATTCTAATTATCTCTTTTTTCACTGCTTCTCGGTTTGGAAATTCTTGACCAACAAACAAGTTTGAACCATCAGTGAATGAAAATGTGTCATTATCAATATTCACATCCGCAACCAAATTTGCGTCAACACTTGCGACAAGATTTGCCTCGCCATCGTTTGCGTCATTACGTGCTTCATCATATAACTCGTCTGTGTTACTACGATCCACATGCATGGCATCCACGTTATGTGCTTCGTCGAAAAAGTCAGTGATGTTATTACAATCCACAGAAACAATATTCAAGTGAAAATAATCATCAAAATGTCTCTGTTCGATAAAATTGCAATTGTTTTCGTGCACATTATCAAAAACATCAACAGAAACAGCACGTTCAATTTCAACTTGAAGCACTGGCCTACTTCTCGGACAACCAAGATAAAAATATGCTTTCAAATCATGGTCATTCTCTACGTAAATCGGTTGAATGTTGCACGGCAAATCTAGAAGATAACTCATCCTCAACATGGCACTGTCTTCTAATTTTCCAGCTCTATATAGTTCACTTTTTAAATTTTCAAAATCACAAATATCATCGTCCACTGGAATAGCAACAAACTTTGCATTTGGCCCTGCATTCCATTTATATATCAGCTCTTCATTTTCCCATTTCCCATCGAAATGAACAACAATAACTGTCGGCATATCTACAAAATTCATCAAAGACATATGATAATTAGTCAACAAAACATATAATAATTAGAATGCCACACTAGTCGACCAATAAGAATTCCTACACTATGTCCACCCGCAATTTGTTCGGTCGACCAAGAAGTATTCTTTCTTGGTCGACCAATAAGAATTCCTTCTTGGTCGACCAAGAATGGAGTTTGGTCGACCAAGAAGATCATTCTTGGTCGACCAAGAAGAATTCTTCTTGGTCGACCAAAATCCATTCTTGGTCGACCAAGAAAGGATTCTTATTGGTCGACCAAGTTCAGGAAAAAAAATTCTTCTTCAACTACAGACTTAATTTTCGGCGAGGTTAATTTCGTGAATGGCTATTTCGGCGACGTTAATTTTCGTAGATGACTAGACGAAGAAAACAATGAATTGGGTTCAATGGAAATGGAGAAAACTTACCGTGCTCGTTTTTTCTTCAAAAGGAGACGACTTGGTCTTCAAATACAGAAGAATCGGGCAATAGATGTAGATCTAGATCTGAAGAATGAGCTTGTCAACTTCTCTTTAATGTAATGCTGCAGCCGTTGATGTGGTAGATGAGGTTTTTACATCCGTAGACTGAGAATAAAGAGAAAAAACGACAACATAACAATTAATTTATTAAGTTTACAGGTTTTACAGTTCAATTAAGGTTTAATATAATAATTAAGAGTCAACTCCTTCTTTTTTAAAAAACAAAGTCAGAGTCCTTTTTTTTAAATCTTTTCTGTATTAATCCTATTTTTTTAATTGTCCCAGGGGAAACGTGATTAGAAAATTAATTTATAAATAAGTAAAATTAATTTTTTTTTATTAAGCAAATTTTATATAAAAATTTCTGAGATGAAATAAAATTAAAGAAATATAAAGATTAATTTTTATGTTAGGATTGATCATCTAAAAATTTTAAAATAAAAATAAAAAGTGACTTATAAATTTATTAAAAAAGTTTGTGTTAATTAATTATTATTTATAAAAATAAAAGTGAAGAACTTTTGTATGAGAAGAGTATTTTCACTTCTTTGAAAAACAAGTCTGACCCTAAAAATAATTAACTTAATCTCTCATTGCTTAATAATATATAGTAAAATATGGATGTATATAATTGTAATAAAAGTGTTAATACATTTTTCATATAATTTTGAATACTTGCTAATTTGAGATTGTAGTTGATAAATTATATGGAGGGCGAAGAATTAATACTTGATTAAAGCTATTTAAAGAAAATAAAAACACAATATTTGTTGGGGTTTAATAACTTGTCCGTGTTGGTCGAAACAAGTTGTTCTTAAACTGAATATGGCTTAAAATATTGGAGTTATGTTACTGACATCAGCAATAAATTTTGTCGTTTTAGTCAAGTTGTAAGTCATTAATGTATAATTGATATTCAAGTCAAGATCACGTGTTTGATTCTCATCAATTGTAAGGAATGAAATTGTAAGATCCAAAAATTCAAACGACGTAACTTGACTAGATGCAAATCTAGGACTTTATTAAAATATTTATTTAATTATTTTTAAATGCATGTTTATGACATGAATATGTGTTTTATTTCATGAATTACTAGATTGAATATATTTGACTTTTTAGCAATATTTCACGCTCAAACCAGAAACGGAGATCGGGGACAGTTAAGAAAAAAATGTTTTTATTAAATAATTATTTAATATATAGTGAAGTTATATTGAATTTTCGAAAATGGGCCTTTTTAAGATATTTTTACACATCGAGCCATATTTTAAATCGGTATTCAATTTTTAGCAAAACGGAGGACTTTTTGAGGGTTCGGACAATATTTTTAAAAACGTACCCAAACGAAATATTTTGTGTGAGTGTCATTGAGCCTATTGGGCTTGTTTTAATGGGCTTTTGGGCCTAGACCATTATACATTTAACATAGGCCCATTATCCTATTAATTGTGTATCATATTCTTTCACTCCAAAACCCTAACCCTCCCCTCTATCATTCGGCCGCACCACCTTCGAAATATAGCAACAGCCTTGGTTCATTTTATTTGCAAGAAAATTCGATAGAAGCTTGCCCCCGTTCCTCCGGTGTTCGTCCCTCGTTCCGTTGGTCGTCTTTTTGCGTACATTTCTTCATTAAGGAACGCCCTATGCCTTTTTTTCGCATCGATCACATCATGATATGTATGTTGAATGTTTATGCATGATATTTTATTGATCTACCATTATGCAACGAATTCACATGGCTTTTGTAATGTCCCGAAAATTAAAGGTCCACGCGAACCACATGCATGCAATTATTAAATTCTCTTGCATTTTAATTAAATGTTTTAATTCCATGAATTAATTATGTTGTGCATATTGACATGTTTAAAATATTTTTTCTATATGATTGCATTAAAATGTATATTTAAAGGTTATTCGAGTTGCGATCGAGGAACGGAGACCGAGAGCTGAAAAATAGAAAATATATTTATTTATTATTTGTTTTTAATTATTTAAATTATGGGTAATGCTTTTTCTTATTTTTGAAAATATGGGGTTTTAGGTGATTTTATACGCCGGGACGTAATTTTTATCGGTGTTGGATTTTTAAGAAAAATATGAACTTTTTGGCAACTCGACTAATAAATTCACAAACTTATTTTTACTAAAACTATTTTGATATTTTAGTTAAATCCTAATTAAGCACTAGTGGGCCTAATTTGGGGCTTAATGGGCTTAAGCTTAATTAGAGAATTAATTAGTATAAAATGTGTAAATCACCCCAAACCTTACACCATAACACATGCCCACTTTTCTGAAAATTCACATTCAAAACACACGACTCACACACACAACAATTGGAGGAAAATTCGAACAAACTCAAGGAAAAAAGAATTCAAGCCAAGGTTCTTGCCCCGTTCTTCGCAATCGTCAACGAATAATCGTGCGTTAAAAACGCAAAGGCACGCCATATTCTGCCTTTACTCATCATCACACCATATTATGTATTTTGTTTGAAATTGCATGAAAAACAAGACCACCTTGATATATTTTCGTTTGTGCATCCAAGGCGATTTTTAAAGCTTGATCTTTGTTCCAAAAACATGATTTTTATGTGCTAGAAGGGGCTGCCATGATTAGGACTTGTTAGGGGCATGTTTAATATGATTTTAAAGGGTCCTAGGATGCACTAATTACGCTGCAAACATGGATAAGAATTAAGCTGGAACCGTGGGCATAGATTTACAAGAGGGCCGTGAGTTTGTGTGTTGGGTACTAGATGTATGTGGCTCGGTTCCTATGCATGGGGTCACGGGGCTTGGCCAGTGCTGGCTGGGGCTCGAGGAGGGTCAGGTGTGAGGGCTGGACTCAAGGGGCAGCAAGCAAGGAAGAGTCCGATGGTGCAAGGTCTCTTCCAAAGCGCGCAGGGGAAGAAGGCTGTTGAGGGCGGCTCGTGGCTGGCTTGGGCGAGCCAGGCTGGTCCTTTAGGGTCTAGAGAGGGTGGTTCAGGTTTGGGACAGGGGCTGGTATGGTTTGGTTCAGGTAGGGTTGAGCAAAAAAATGAGAATGTGAGAAACATGGAGTCGCGCGGCTGCTGCTGGGTGTTGGTGGTTTGCTGCGCGGGTAGTTCAGGGGTTGGTCTGGTCTGGGTTGGGTCTGGGCATGGTCCAGGGAAGGTTAGGGTCATGTGGACTGGGTGGTGGCTCGGCTGGAAGAGTCCTAGTGGGCTAGGAGTTCTTAGGCGTGGGTTTCTTCCATGTGCATATTTTGTGTTCGGTTCCAAGAGGTTTGTGCGTGGGTTAGGGTCATGTTCTTTGGGCTGGGATTGGTCAAGAGGGTGCTTAGGTGGGTTGGCTAGGGTTTGGCTCAAGGTGGCTGGGGCGTGGCTCGAGTAAATCGGGAGAAGGCTCGGGGTGATCGGTTAAGGGTAAAAAACGAGATTTTAATAACTAAAATTGAATCCATGGGTCCACGGGTGTGGCTCACAACTTATAAGAGTAGAATAAATAATAAAAATGTTATGTTTAAAATTTGGGGTCAAAATAACGAGTTTTGGATTTATCCGAGATTTAATCGCCGCACGAAACGTTAATTAAAAAATTAATTGAAACGCCTAGTTTTAAGCGGGATAAAATTATGAAAAATTATATTAAATAATTATTAAGAGTATAAGTTTTTAATTAGAGAATTTTTATATTAAGGTTTAGTTTAATTCGGGATTAAAACGCAATAATATGTTGTATTTAAAGAATAATTTAAAAGTCCTTGATTTAAGCTAAATAAAAATATGAGAAAATTCATGTAAGCTTAAATAATTATTTGAAAAATGTTAAAGTCAATGAAATTAAGAAAAATTCAAAAACGTGAAATTTTACGTCTAGGGGTAAAATGGTCATTTTACACCTAGAAATTAGTAAACGTCATGGCAATGTCCTGAATGCTGTTTTATATGCTAATATGATTATTTGGAATGTTTATGAATTTTTATATGTTAAAATGTTATTTTAAATGTTCATGGATATGTATATGTTGAAATGTTATTTTTAAAACGTTTATGGATTTTATGGTTTAATTATGGACATTTAAAAGACATATTGCATGCTTGCTTCAAAAAAAAAACGTTACATGCATGTTTAAATTTTATAAAGTGATGATAATATGAAACGCTGAAGGAAGTGAAGTAATTGTGACTAATACGATGATATGTTGGAAATTTTGTGAGGGTTATGGTCTCAGTGTGAGCCCGACGATCGTATTTCGTTGGATACGGATATGAACATGTTTACGATGATATGTTAATATGCAAGGCCAAGGCCCAGTTGACCGGTGAGAGTGTCGCTGGTGTCCCCGCCGCCCAGTACTGTGGTTACATGTAGATGGATCCATTGCCCAACACGTATACGAACACGAAAGTCACAATTAATGATCTGAATTCAACGAAAGGAAAAGAAAATACATATATGTTGATGATAATATATATATATGAATATGTTGAGGATGACATGAATATGTTTATGAAAACGTTTATGAAAAAAGATCACGAAAATGTTTTTAAAGTTTATGCATCATGAAAATGTTTACGAAAATGTTCATGTTTGAAATTTATGCATGTCATCAAAATGGTATTTTTACATAAAAGTATTTTCACCATTGCTTGTGATTTTATATGTATTATTTGGTATCAAGAATATGATGTGTTGAGTCTTTAGACTCACTAGGTGTGATTTATGCAAGTAATTATGATAATAATGATAATGGAGGTCTTGATGGTTGACTTTACTGGACTGAAGGTGCACATAACTCGAGGACCGACGCTAGTTTTCCGCACTAGTTATGATTTACGATTTTAAGTTATGTTAAAGATATTTTTACGACAATTTATTAATGAGTGGTTTTTGAGAGTTTATAGTATGAGCTATACTTTTCAAATGTTATTTTTAGGTTTAGTAAAATGTTGGGTTATTTTATGCTAAACTATTTCCTTTGGTTTTCAAATTATAGTTGGTTGATTTATTTTAAAATGATGTCAAAAATATTTTATGGTTTGGCCGAATGCTATGTGAGGTTTGATTAAAAAAAAAATTCTAGTACGTTTTAAGAAACGAGTAGTAAACGTTTCAGCTTTTACATGAAAAATACGAGATTTCCTCACTTGTTTCTCACGTTTTTGGTTTTGGTTGAAGGGGCTACCAGCTTGTTGGTAGGGGACGATTTAGAGAAGGTTTAGAGGAGTTCTAAGGTATGATATCATAGCTGGATCGAGGTTGTGTAGGGGCAAATCGTGTGCTTGCGTTTTGGCGCGTATGGTGGCTCGATCGGGTGAGGAAGCGAGAGCAGCGTGCATGGGCTGGGCCTGGGCCATGGTTCAGGTCCTGGTGAGTCTGAGTTGAGGCTTGGGAGTGTCAACGGGCCCTGGCCATAGGGCGTGGCATGAATCGTTCAAGGGAGTCAAGCTAGTCGTGTTTTGTGTGGCGAGTTGGGTAGGCCAGCGTGCAGGGGCTATAGTCGTGGGTTAGGTCAGTCCAGGAGGGGGCTTATGGTTCGGTCTTGGTCCCAGGATAGTCGGCTAGGGGCTGGGCCATTGGGTCTTGAGCTAGGATCGAATAATTGAAGCCAAAGGTGCATTAGGGTTTGACTCTTCTTGTGCACAATTTTCCAGCAGCTGGTCGAGGGCTTTCGAGAGACTTAGGTGGGCTGAATTAGGTTGTTTAAGGGTTGGTCATATGTGGTTAAGTCATGGTTTAAGTTTGGGAAATTTTGGCTGAGTTTCGTGTTAATTCGGATTAAAACCGGGACTCCAGTTCTAGTTTAAATCGAATTATAGAATTTAATGCATGAGCTCGAATTTACGTCTAAGAAATGATTAAAAATATGTTTTAAGGAGTTTTGATAAGTTTGGAAGGATTCAGGTCGAAATTTTAAGTTTCAGGGGTAAACTGGTCAATTAGGGTTTTCAGGGGCAAAATGGTCATTTTGTACCCGGGTTATGTTAACAGTCCTGACAGCGCCCTGATAACTGAAAATGCATGTTTAAAATGTATATACTAATTATGAATATGAATTTTTATGAAAATGCTGGAAATTACGTTGTATGCTTGGTTTTAAGAAAATGTATGTATATGCATGAATTTTACAAGTTATGAAAACGATGACATGTTTTTGGAAGGAGGTGAGTTGGTTGTAACTAACAAGAACACGAACATGTAAGGCCAAGGCTCAGTGGACGGGTAAAATTGTCGCTGATGTCCCAACCGTCGGGTACCGCGATTATACGTAAATGGAGCCATCGACCTAGAGCTAATACGAAAGTCACAACTAATTAACTGAATTCAATAAGAAAAACAAACATGTATATGATAATATGATATGACACGATTTGATATGACTCGACATGTTTACGTTCATGTTTACATTTTTAAGGATCATGAAGCTTATTTTAATTACAGTATCTTTCATTGTTGCATGATATGTATATGTATTTGTTATAACTTATAACGGTACATGTATGTTGAGTTTTAGACTCAATAGGTATGATTAATGCAAGTGAACATTATTTTGAAGAGACTAGAGGTGCTGAGGACTTATCTGGCGGAGCTTGTGGAGCACGATAACCCGAGGATCTCGCGTTTCTTCCGCACTAGTATTTTGTGATAAAACATTTTTCATGGATTATTACGACTAATATGTTTAGGAGTGTTATGGATATGATTTTAAATATTTATGATTTTTTTTATATCTCTAGGTTTAAGTTTGTTTGACTGTTTACGATTTTTAGATTTAAATACAATCGATTAGTTCAGTTAGTCGAAATTATTTAATTTTTTAAAAGCGAATGATTTGATTTAATCATATGCATATGTGTATATATACTTCGGCCAAGGCACATAAAAAAAATTCTAGTTGCATTAATTAGTAGACGTTTCAGAAATTATTGAGAGAAGATTGTTGAAAGCAATAATTTCCCTTGTTGGTGAGCAGTCGAGACACGTGGCGCTTGAGCTGTTATACGATTTAAAATACTGGAGTTCCATCGTCACCGTCGGTGATAATTTTTGGTAAAATGACAAAAGCTCATTCCTAAAATCTAAGATATTTAAATATTATTTTTTAACAGAATTAAATATTATACTTATAAAATAAATGGTTTTAAATAAAAGTTTGAAGTAGTGGAATTAACACGTAGTGTTAAATATCTGATTGATAGTTCGCTACTTCTTATTTAAAAGCAAATAAAATTAAAGAAAGAAGGAAAAAAACATGACATGCTTTCATAATATAACCAAATAAGTAGAAACGTGGAATAGTGGAAGAGTAATTGGTTTGTTATAATTTAAATTACATATTCAAATCATATCTTGTACATATATATAATATTTAAAAAAAAAAACTTTCAATTCATTATGTATTGCTCAATCATTTAAGGATGTATTTAGATTGAGAAATTTAAAATTATTTATACTCGTGATTTCAAATTCATTCGATTTATTCGGATTAATTTAATAAAAATGAATTTCAATTTATTTTATGTTAATTTATGCAAAAAGTGTTAGTAATTATAATAGATTCCAAAATCATACTAGATAGGAGTAATTTAAATTCCAAATTCCTTCTCAAATCAAATTTTCTTCATACAAATTAAATATATTTATCCAAATGCAACATACAATTCATTTTCTTTGCATATTGCAATTTTATGCCTCACAATCTGTCCTTGACTAAAAATAGTTTTGTGCAAAGTTTAGGACTATATTTTTGGAATTAAAGCCCTTGAGAGTTGAATTTTCATGATATAAATTTATTTCGATTAAGACAAACTGTAGTAGTCTTATAAAAAAAGACATAAATAATCCAATGATTCAAGGATATGATCATATAGCAATAGGGGAAAAAACTAATTGGTTTCTTCATCATCAAAATCACTTTAGCATCATGATTTCGCCCAAGTAAATGTCCCTAACTTGAATGACAATTAACAAAAAGAAGAAGACAGAAAGAAAGAAAGAAAGAAAACACGGATATACAGCAACATTCATATCATATCTGGAGCTACTTCTTGTGTATTCTAGATTTGGGTTAGTTAGATTAAAGAGATGAAAGTGGCTGTCTTTGTGAATTCACGTCACGGTAATCAAGTTTCGTCTCTGTCTGGAGCTACTTCTTGCGTATTCTAGATTCGGGTGAGTTAGATTGCAGAGGCGAAAGTGGCTGTCTTTGTGAATCAGAATCACTGTAATCAAGTTTCATCTCCAATGTACTGCTTGTTTTTGGGCTAGACTTCCGTTTCCCCTGCAAACCAATTACATTGAATTTTATCCCTGCTGAATATCTTTGATAGAAAAAAAACAAACTCAATGCAATAGATATGTGCCTCACGCTAGCACCAACCTTTCCAGAAGTATTGCTCGTACGCTTTCCATCGGAGGAAGAAATATGCATTTCTCTGTTACATTGCCGTATCAACCTTTGGTTTTCCTCATCTAGCTTGTTGCATACTTCAAACAGAACGTTCACCTGAAAATGCAAGGACATGTTTTAAGGAAGACGTGCAAGCTGAAGCATATATGCGCTCGCGTGCATACCTCCTCTTCAGCTCTATTAAGGTTAACCTTTAAATGATCCTTATCTTTTTCCAAGTTCTTAATTTCTGCTACCATTGCTACAATCTTTTGCGTCGCAGGCTTCAGGCTAGAATGAAAGAGGAACTTCAGAAATCATTTGACAAAAGCAGAAACAGAAGCATATCGAAATCTGGAGTGATATAATAGTTAATGCTGTTTGATAACTTCCTAGTTAACATCAGTTGAATTACATTGAAATATTAGTCTCACCTACTCCACATTTTCAGTAGTTTTGGGCAAACTTCGATTGCACTATTTGACTCCAAAAAGCAAAGTGCAGTTGTTTCTAAATCATCCTTGCCAAACATAGAAGTTAACAGTGAATCGAGTAACACTTGTTCCATATGCAGGCCGTAGTCAGGCACATCAACCTTCATTAATCACAAGAACAAAGTTTTTAGAATCAACAGAAGTGGATATCCTGAACATTTAAGTAACACAACGTAATTAACCAAATCCATCTGCGTAATCCACTATACGTTGGGGAAAACATATAGCTCACTAAAAGTAACATCCTATGCACACACAAAACTAATTAAGGAATAACAATACTACTATACCTACATGATCAAAATTTTCACCTATTACTGGAGGTTTCAGCTTCCAGAAAGTCAAAAGATTACATTACAGATTTTTGAAACCTTTATGTAACTTAGAAGCAGACACTTGGATATTGCATTGACAGGCAAAGGCTCTGCAGAAGCATCTGAGGCAGAAGCATCCGAGATTTGATTTAAAAAAAAAATTGAACTTTGTAATATGACATCCCTTTACAGCACAACCAACACATTTTCAACCAAATAACTATGTAGTTAACATAAATTACATCGTAAAAACAGATGGCACTTGGGACTGGGGTTTCACACAACAAATATTAAGATGGAATTATGTTGGATTACATTCCAAGGCCAATTGGTTACCGAGCTCGGGCATGAGAAATGACACTATCACATGGTGCCAACCAAAAATATGGGGACAAGCATGTTGTAGTTTGATGTACGGTGAGTGTGGGATAAGAAAGTTCCCTATAATTCATTGATTAACCACAAACGTACGAAGCTGAATTAAATAAGTCCTAGTCTACCAAAATATCCCTACAATACAGAAAGCAATAGGATCCTAATCAAAGTTTAAATTAAAGATACAAATAGATAATATCCTTGTCAACTAGACAAATATATAGATATTCAACATTCCCCCTCAAATTGGGTAGTATATGTCAGTCGTGCAAAGCTTGGACTTCAAATCTTCAAAATTGGGTCGATAGAGGGCTTTTCTGTAAATGTGAAGGGACGCAGTTGAGATTAACTATTCTCTTCTAGATCTTTTCACTTATGAGTGTCTATCAACTTCCTCATGCTTGGTCCAATCATGGTGAACTGGAGTTTTGGCTATCCTAATGGCTGTCCGGTTGTCACACATCAATTCTACTGAATGGTTGTCTTCCATTTTCAACTTGTTGAGTAGTCTTTTAAGCCACATACCTTCACAAATTCCATTGGATAAAGCCCGAAACTCTGCTTCAGCACTTCTGTGAGCTGCAATTGATCGCTTCTTGCCTGCCAAGTAACTAGATTACCCCATTCAAAAGTACAATACCCAAAAGTAGATCTTCTATCAATAAGAGAGCCGGCCCAATCAGCATCACTATACACTTTGATATTCGTGGTTGTGCATTTTCTAAAAAGCAACCCATTTCCAAGCGTTCCCTTTAGGTACCTCAGTATTTGGTAGACTGCTTCCATGTGTTCCTCAATGGGTTTATTCTTGAATTGACTGATGACACTCACAACAAATCCAATATCAGGTCGAGTGTGTGTAGGTATATCAGTTTACCAACCACTCTTTGGTATCTTCCCTTATCAACTGGAACACAATCCTCTTTTGTTACTATCTTGACATTCTGGTCCATTGGAATATCAACTTGCCTACATCCTAGCATACATAGTCTCCTTCAGTAGATCTAAGACACACTTTCATTGTGAAATAAAGATTGCACGAGAGGATCGGGCCACTTACATTCCCAAAAGGTACTTAAGGTGTCCTAAATCTTTCATTTCAAATTAATTTGAGAGCACATTCTTCACACGGGCCATTTCTCCTTCATGATTTAATGTGAGTACGATGTCAACAACATAAAAAATGAGGAGTGAGATCTTTCCTTCAGAGTGCTTCATGAATAAAGTATGATCAAACTGACACTATAGGTAACCATTTGTTAACACAATAGTAAATCGATGGAACCAAGCACGAAGGGATTGTTTTAGGCTATACAAAGATTTCTTTAACCTGCATACTTCGTTGTTCATAGTGTCGGTCATGAATCCCGGGGCAATGTCCTCAAGATCCACATTGAGAAATGCATTTTTTACATCTAGTTGGAATAAAGGCCAATCAAGATTTGCAGTAACTGATAAAAGTAATCGGACAGTGTTGAGTCTAGCAATTGGTGCAAATGTCTCTTGATAGTCAATTCCATGCGACTGAGTGTATCTACTTGCAACTAGTCGTGCTTTATATCGTTCAACACTCCCGTCAGCCTTGTGTTTAATGGAGAGCCTTCATCAAAGACAGCTGATTTCCAATTTGGATCTTAGTGCAATGGGTTTATTATCAGTAACACAGAGAGTTGTAGTCAAGACAAGTAGTACCTTGGTCGTTTTCATGGGAAATAGGCTTTGGAGAAGTGTCAGTGGCTGGTTGATCTTGGACCGGTTTTGTTGACATTCCAGGTGAATGGCCTTTCTCCAAGAATAGACCTTGAGTGTGTGTTTGGAGTAGTTGACTTAGGTGATGGAGTTTGTGGAGTATCATGAATTGTGGCTTATGGTGGTTCGAAAAGTATAGGCTCCCAATTTTTATATCCGGTCATGTTGCTCTCCCCAGAGTAGAACAATTGCGATAAAATGGCTCATCTTCAACGATCACATCCATTGAATTGTAGAATTTTCTCATGAGCGTAGAGTAGCATTTATATCCTTTTTGATTTGGGGAGTATCCCAGAAAAATACACTCGATAGCGCGAGGATCGAGTTTGCCTCGATGTTGGAAATGATATGCAAATGCCGAACAACCGAAAATTTTGAGATGAATCGAATGAAGGATGTGTGTTGGGAAAGACATTGACGAGGGTGTCAATAGGTGTTGAATAATTAAGGACTCTGGAGAGCATCCGATTGAAGAGATAGGTAGCAGTGAGTACTGCCTCACGCCAAAAATGCAGAGGGGCTTTGTGAGTGAAAAGTAGGGAATGGGCAACCTCAAGCAGAGGACGATTTTTCCGTTCAGAGACCCCGTTTTATTGAGGGGTGTCGACACAGGACCTTTGATGGACAATGCCATGGGATGTGATACAACACCCTAGAACATAATTGAATTAATCTCGAGCTTTATCGGTGCAGAGGACATGTTTATAGGACGAAAATTGTGCTTCTATCATTGTATGGAGATTCGTGGTTTCGGACTTATCTTTCATTAAGAAGACCCATGACACTCTTGTATCATTCACAAATAAGAGGAACCAGCGTGTACCATTGACATTGTTTACTTTGGATGAATCCCATATATCACTACGAATTACCGAGGAAAGATGATTAGTAGGATAGTGATGTAAAAGTGGTACATGTGTGCTTTGAAAGTTAGCAGATATCACAATAAACCAAAATAGGACTTGCGTCGACGTCTGTGGCGTATAAACTATCCACCAGTGGGGGCATATTGTTGAGAATTGCGTGCCGACGGGTCCCCGTGGCGATGGGATGATGGCATGTGGGAAACAAGAGCAGACCCCATCAATAGCCGTTGTGTAAAGTGAGGATCCCAGCATCAATTTGCGATGGCTCTGTTCGTGTCGCACCTCGGAGAAGACAGTCCGAAGGCTGGGCAGTTGGTTTGTTCCCATAATGCACCATGACTTCATAAAGTGTGTGGTTTAGGCTAAAAAAAACTTGAAGATCAGTTTCTTTTCCAATATGTCTTTATATTGAGCTTCGTTATCCGGGTATTTCTAGTCATAGACTTTAAACAAGTCCAGTTTCTGCCAAAATCGGGTGAAGACAATAAAGTACGTAGGAACACTATTGTCACCCTAACGCAGATCGTGGAGTAATCATTCAACTTTGAATAATACTGAGGTATTGTCACGGCAAGAATAAATGTCGCGGATGGCATCCCAGATCTCTTTGGCGAAATTGTAGATCAGGAAATTTTCCCCAATGTAAGGCGTCTTCGAGTTAATGAGCCAAGACATTACCATTTTGTTCTCGGCATTCCATGCTTTAAATTTGGAGTCGCCGGAATCCGGACATTTGGATACCTTAATAAAATATCATTTTTTCCCTTGCCTCGTGTGAACATCATGACAGACTGAGACCATTGGATATAATTATGCCCATGTAGTTTGTGGCAAGTGATCGAGGCAGTGGGCGAGGAGTCGAGAAGGGCAGACAGGTGGTGGGGTGTGATGAGGCGTCGGAAGAGGATGAAGATGTTGTGTTGTCGTATTCAATCAGGGGCTAGGGTTTTCCAGGTTCTTCTAATACCATGTAGTTTGATGTACGTTCAGTGTGGGAAAAGAAAGTTCTCTACATTTCATTGATTAACCAAAAACGTACAAAGTTGAATTTAATAAGTTCTAGTCTACCAAACTATCCCTACAATACATAAAGCAATCTAATCCTAATAAAAGTTTAAATTCAAAATATAAATAGATAATATCCTTATCAACTAGACAAGTATATAGATATTCAACACCTATTAAAATAAAAGTTGATATTATAAGCTTCCCAACACCTGTTATCAAGGAAATTTTGGGTTGAATCAACTCTACATTTCCATTCTTGGGTATTTTGAGGCAAGATTTTGGGAAAATAAGGTTCAAAGATGGCAAGGGAGAGAAGTAGAATGGAGAAAACATTGTAGAGATTGAGCTTTTCACCTACCATTCTCCTAATAAATCCCAAAAATATCCCACAGACAAGGACAGAGATATTCAACTTTTCAATTAAAGGCCAATAAAATTCGCCTCGGCTCGTGCTTGTATGGTAATGCATCAATTCATGGTGGAGAAATGGGTGAAAACATATTGAGATAAACAAGTTTCAAAGAACAGAGTCGTGCTGATGTCGTTCACAATTTATTGCCAATGTGATGTAACAAGTTCACTTCATATTATATTGTTAAGGACTTAGACCACCGGAGAAAATTCTGCCCATGTAGTTTATGGCAGGTGATCAAGGCAGTGAGTGAGGAGTCGAGGAGGGCAGATACAAATGGTGGTGGTGGCTGTGATGAGACGTCGGAAGAGGGTGACGCGTTGTGTTGCCGTATTTAGTCATGGACTAGGGTTTTCCTGGTTCTTCTGATACCATGTAGTTTGATGTACGGTCAGTGTGGGAGAAGAAAGTTTTCTTTAATTCATTGATTAACCAAAAATGTATAAAACTGAATTAAATAACTCTTAGTCTACCAAACTATCCCTACAATACATAACGCATTTTAATCCTAATTAAGTTTAAATCAAAATACAAATAGAAAATATCCTTATCAACTAGACAAATATAATAGATATTCAACACCTGTTAAACTAAAAGTTGATATCATAAGCTTCTCAACACTTGTTATCGAGGAAATTTTGGGTTGGATTAACTCTACAGTTCCATTCCTTCGTATTCAGAGGTCAGATTTTGGAAACAGAGAGAAGTAGAATGATAAAACATTGTAGAGATTGAGCTTTCCACCCATCCACTCCTTACAAATCCCAAAAATATCCCACATACAAAGACAGATATTCAATTTTTCAACGAAAGGCCAATAAAATTAGCCTCATTTCGTGCTTGTATAGTAATGCATCAATCCACAGTGGAGAAAAAATTGGGTGAAAACATATTGAGATCAACAAGTTTCAAAGAACTGAGTCTTGCTGATGCCGTTCACAATTTATTGCCAATGTGATGTACCAAGTTAACTTCATATTCTATCGTTACGGACTTAGACCACTGGAGAAAATTCTGCCCATGTAGTTTATGGCAAATGATCAAGACAGTGAGTGAGGAGTCGGGGAGAGCAGATACAAACGGTGGTGGTGGCTGCGATGAGGCGTCGGAAGAGGGTGAAGCGTTGTGTTGCCGTATTTAGTCATGGGCTAGGGGGTTTTCCTGGTTCTTCTGATACCATGTAGTTTGATGTACGATGAGTGTGGGAGAAGAAAGTTCTCTCTAATTCATTTATTCACCAAAAATGTACAAAGCTGAATTAAATAACTCTTAGTCTACCAAACTATCCGTACAATACATAAAGCATTTTAATCCTAATTAAAGTTTAAATTCAAAATACAAATAGAAAATATCCTTATCAACTAGACATACATATAAATATTCAACACTTGTTAAACTAAAAGTTAATATCATAAGCTTCTCAACACTTGTTATCGAGGAAATTTTGGGATGGATTAACTCCACAGTTCCATTCCTGGGTATTCAGAGGTCAGATTCTGGCAACGGAGAGAAGTAGAATGAGAAAACATTGTAGAGATTGAGCTTTCCACCTATCCACTCTCCTTATAAATCCCAAAATATCCCACATACAAAAACAGATATTCAATGCTTGTATAGTAATGCATCAATCCACAGTGGAGAAAAAATTGGGTGAAAACATATTGAGATCAACAAGTTTCCATATTGAGATCAACAAGTTTCAAAGAACTGAGTCGTGCTGATGTCGTTTACAATTTATTGCCAATCTGATGTAGCAAGTTAACTTCATATTCTATCGTTACGGACTTAGACCATTGAAGATAATTCTGCCCATGTAGTTTACGGCTAGTGATCAAGACAGTGGGTGATGAGTTGGGGAGGACAGACACAAATGGTGGTGGTGGCTGTGATGAGGCATCGGAAGAAAGTGAAGACGTTGTGTTGCCGTATTTAGTCATGGGATAGGGTTTTCCTGGTTCTTCTGATACTATGTAGTTTGATGTACGGTGAAGTGTGGGAGAAGAAAGTTCCCTATATTTCATTGATTAACCAAAAACGTACAAAGCTAAATAAGTCTTAGTCTACCAAACTATCCTTACAATACATAAAGCAATCTAATCCTAATCAAAGTTTAAATTCAAAATACAAATAGATAATATCATTATCAACTAGACAAGTATACAGATATTCGACACTTGTTAAAATAAAAGTTGATATCATATGCTTCCCAACACCTGTTGTCAAGGAAATTTTGGGTTGAATTAACTCTACAGTTCCATTCCAGGGTATTTCGAGGCCAGATTTTTAAAAAAAGTTCAAAGATGGCAACAGAGAGAAGTAGAATGAGAAATCATTGTGGAGATTGAGCTTTCCACCCATTTACTCTCCTTATAAATCCCAAAAATACCCCACATACAAAGACAGATATTAAACTTTTCAAAGAAGACCAATAAAGTTCGCCTTAGTTTGTGCTTGTATAGTAATGCATCAATCCGCAGTGGAGAAAAAATTTGGGTGAAAACATATTGAGATCAACAAGTTACAAATAACAGAATCGTGCTGATGGCGTTCACAATTTATTGCCAATGTGATGTAGCAAGTTCACTTCATATTCTATCGTGACGGACTTAGACCACTGGAGATAATTTTGCCAATGTAGTTTATGGCAGGTGATCGAAACAATGGGAGAGGAGTCGGGGAGGGCAAACACGGGTGGTGGTGGTGGTGGCTGTGATGAGGCGTTGAAAGAGAATGAAGATGTTGTGCTGCCGTATTTAGTCATGGGCTAAGGTTTTCCTGGTTCTTCTGATAACATGTAGCTTGATGTAAGGTGAGTGTGGGAGAAGAAAGTACACTGTATTTCATTGATTAACCAAAAACATACAAAGCTGAATTAAATAAGTCTTAGTCTACCAAACTATCCCTATAATACATGAAGCAGTCTAATCCTAACCAAAGTTTAAATTAAAAATACAAATAGATAATATCCTTCTCAACTAGACAAATATATAGATATTCAACACCTGTTAAAATAAAAGTTGATATCCCAACACCTATTATCAAAGAAATTTTGGGTTGAATTAACTTTACAGTTCGATTCCTAGGTATTTTAAGGCCAGATTTTGGGAAAATAAGGTTCGAAGATGGCAAGGGAGGGAAGTAGAATGGAGAAAACATTGTAGAGATTCAGCTTTCCACATACCATTCTCCTTATAAATCCCAAAAAATATCCTACATACAAGGACAGAAATATTCAACTTTTCAATTAAAGGCCAATAAAATTCGCCTCAGCTCATGCTTGTATGGCATCAATCCACGGTGGAGAAAAAAAATTGGTTGAAAACATATTGAGATCAACAAGTTTCAAAGAACAGAGTCGTGCTGATGGCATTCACAATTTATTGCCAATGTGATGTAGCAAGTTCACTTCATATTCTATTATGAATATTAGGAATTATCTCATCAGGATTTCAATTTTTTAATCCTCGAAAAACAAACTAGTCAACAATTATATTTCTATCATCCAACAAATTACCAGCTATACTACTAAAGCCCACGGCTCAAAATTTCCCAAATGTTTTGTTAAACCTTCTAAAAGCTTCAGGACACCTATTTAGTTGCTTTCTTCTGATAGTCTACTGCAAAATAACAAGAACGCAAGCATATAATTCTGAGAAGTAGTTTTCTTATTTCTTTCTAATATATGTTACAGAAAGATGCAAAGGGATCATGCGCACACTCCCGTGCAAATCTGGTCCTCCTCTTGGTTAATTATGAGGATGCTTAACATATAATGCATGATTAAGATCAACTAAGCAACACCATTGACATAAGATAGTCATGACATGAATTACCGTATGTGCCTCAGCCCATAACTTAAAAAATTGCAACTCTTCTAACAATTTCTTGTTCTGCTCCACCAATTCTTGGTTTCGAGATTCAGCTTCCTTGCCTTTCTCATCTGTCTCATTTGCAAAATCCATTAATGCTTCACGATCTTGTTCGTAAAGCAAGCACTCCCTCTCCCATTTGTTGCTCTGCTCCAACAAATTGGTGCATTCCACAGCCAATTTTTGGTTTTCATCCACAAATTTCTTTAAAGCAATTGCATTCATACTCGCCTCTGCCTGAACATATAAAAAGTTGAAACTTTTTTCAAATCTCACACAAAATGCAAGTGTGCAGAAGTGGAAAAAACAAAGGGTGAGTGTAAAAAAGCTAGCCCACTCAAATTTATATATTAAATCATATTCCCATCTTGAACAGTAAACATGAGTCAGAGAAAAGCATAAATTTAAGACCTAAAATCTTTATGCAACGTTTTCTTTTCCAAATTGAACAAAGACATGAACGCGGGAGAAAATCAGGGATAAGAGTAAGAACCCCAGCCCGTTCGATAATTTCGTGTTTCTCTCTCATTTTGGATTGCAGAGACAGATATTGTTTGCGGAGGCAAAGGTTGGCTGCTTCGACTGCATGAAGCTTATCAAGCACGGTGTTGGAGGGCACCGGGAGGCCCACACTGTCATCGATTGATTCTCGAATATAATCCTCCGTTTCCTGCGGAAGTTCCATTACTGCAAAAAAACACCGATTAGGGTTTGCTTCCAATAATGATTGGAAATTTTGGGGAAAATTACGGGCATGGGTTCTGGCAAAAATTTTGGCCGTTTCGATTATATTTACATATGTGTGTGTGTATATTGCACGAGCATAGAGGGGTCGTTTGTTCAAAGCAACTAGCCGTTGAATGGTCAGATCGGCCAAATGGTCAATTTTCCGATTTAATTTAGCAAAGTGTAGGTCTCTTGTAAAACGATCTCATGAATATTTATCTGTGAGATGGGTCAATCCTACTAATATTCACAATAAAAATAATATTCTTAGCATAAAAAGTAATATTTTTTCATGTATAACCCAAATAAGAGATCTGTCTCACAAAATACGACATGTAGGACATTCTCACACAAGTTTTTGCCCTGAAATATATATGTGAAAATATTAATAATAACACCACAATTTTTATTACAATGTTTCCATTTTATATTTATTTAATTATTATATTTTTTGGTTGGTTATAGTCTTATAGAAACATAATGGTAAATATGTTAAGAAACTAGCATATAGAGATGTCAATGGGGCGGTATGGGGTGGGTATGGCTAAACCCAAGACCCGCTCCATGAAGAAAACTTTGACACATTACCCGCCCCACCTCGGTTAAATATTCTTCGGACCCACCCCACCCCAAATACGAAATGGGGTCGGGTAGACCCGCGAGACCCGTTAGACCCGAATTTTTTTTAAATGAAAATTGTAATCTTCTTATCATATGACTGAATTATGAAACAAACAAGTCTCTAAATAAAAACACAATAGAAAACTAATTCATGTCTTCGACCACACTTAATAATAACAAACAAAGTATTTTCACGACGTAATGAATTACATTAAAAAAAAAGTTACTAGCTCTCCAAAAAAAGTCTTGTCATCCCCAAAAATAACTCATCAGAACTTAAACAGATCAATGTAAAATCAGCGAGTAAGCAATATTTTAGACACATTCTTCATGATCATCTTCCTCTTCATCAAGAATGGTAGGACAAGTTGGTAAATTACTTGAAGAATTACCTACAAAATTAAATAGAGAAAATAAATTGAAAAATAAAATTGTAATTTAAAACCGTAAAAAAATGTAATTTAAAGAGAGAAAGTATAGTAACAAAATTAAAATGAAAGTACAATAACAAAATAAAACTGTGATTTATTTACCTTCCACCTCACCCCACAACCATCTTCGCGAGCATATCAATTTATATCTACATATAGGGGGAGGGTATGGGGCGGGTATTATAGGACCCATGACCCACCTCATACCCAGATGAGTCTGAAAAATTAGACCCGAGACCCGTCCCATGACCCATTTAGTATTCCAAACCCGCTCCAGATGGGGTGGGTCCATTGTGGGTCTGGGTAAAACCCGGACCCATTGACATCCCTACTAGTTTACCCGGACCCATTGACATCCCTACTAGCATAGTATAATATATCAACATTTTTTAATAAAAAAAATCTTTATTTCATTTTCTAATAAAATCTCTATTGCTAGATTCACATTTAATATCTTATAAATTTTTCTACTCTTTAATAAATTTAATAAAGGCCCGTATTTTTTTTATTATAAAATTAAGCAATGGAAGTATTTGAATAAAACAAATAATCGGAGATAAATTTGAGACGGAGAAAGATAGATCTGGTGAGTTTTAAGCAAAAATATTGAGAAAATTATATTTGATGTTGTAAATCATAAGTTAAAAGCTAGATTAATAGAGAGAATTCATAGTATCAATAATCAGTGTAATTTTCATTGAACTCGATCACCCTATTTATAGAGGAAAATGGAATAATACAAATATTTACAGATATTATCTTATCATATTTATCTTGATCACAAATATCTCAGATATAATCAAATATGAATAATCATCTACAACAATAATATATTTATAACACTCACTCTTATATGATTATTTTCACAACAATTTATTCGTAAAAATCTTCATTTGGCAAGATGGATGCTTGGTAAATTTATCGGATTCAAATGATGTCTCGTTAAAACATTGACAGTAAAACCTGTGGGAAATATCTGAGTGAAGAAAATAGAATACAATAATAAATACTTCTTTGAATGTCCTCCCAGTGATGGATGTGCCTCGTTAAAACCATACTAGGAAAACTTCAATGGGACAAAATTGTTGGAAAAAAAGAGTACGACATCTCTCGCTACTTGTTAATTGTCTCATTAAAAGTCTTGTAATGGAAAACTGCTGGAAGAAATCATAGACAATGAAAAAAACACAACTTTAATTGTTCTCTCTATTACAAACATCACTTGAAATTATTAATTCTTCGTATTCCGATCTTGTACACTGATTTTCCAAAAGTTTATGTCGATGATGAGTTTGTAAAAAGATCGATCATATTACCATCAGTTGTTAACTTTATGTGTAAATTCATAGTTTATTTGAGATTGCGAAAGAAAACCGGCCATGTACCTTACTGGTTGTTACTGTCTTCGAGTTGAGAAAAAGATATATATCACTATTGTAATTTGTGAGATATGATGATGCATAAATTGCCCTTATATAAAGTACTTCAAGACTAAATATGTTTTCTTCATCTTCAATTAGCAAAAAAAAGATTATTTTTAGCATCAAATTGTAAAAAAATCATCAATAGATTGACTTATAAATATAAAAGTATTTCAGTACTTTTTCTGTGTACTATAAATTATAACAAGCATTCCTTCCAGGAAATATTCAATATATCATTTTAGATATGATTTTTTCTTTTCCATGTCTTTTATGATAAATTTATATTTCACATACTCTACCATTTTAGTAAAATTTTCAAGAATAATAAGTTGAATATATCACATGTATTAAAGTTGGCTCATATTGTCACTTGCCATTTATCAATCATTTAATTGACAATTTCTAAAAAAATTAGTTCTAGACACTCATTATTTTGCATTATAATAAAAACATATTAAGAGCAAAATAATTATCTATAATTATATAATTTTGATTCCAAATAATTTGTAAAATCTCATATTTTAATATGCTTGTTATTCTTCATAAATAACATCATTTGATGGAATATTTCATGTTCGCAATCTTAATTTTGATGATAACAAAATGATTTATCGAAGTGCGCAGAAAGCTCTAACTGATCAGGCTTCGAACTGATCAGTTAACCGAGCCAAAAATGAAGCTTTCGAGAAGTAAACTGAAAGTGCCAACTTATTGCCCAAACTGAACCAGTCCAACTGAAGTATCAAAGACCAATTCAACTGATTGTTCAGTTGATAGGTGATTCAGCAGAAGACCTTCAGAAATCCGGACAGCTGATGAAGAGCTCAACTGATAAAAAGCCCAACTGTCCAGTTCAACTGAATCAATGAAATCAGTTCACCTGACGAGCAAACTGATTTCACCGTACCAGTTCAAGACCAGTTCAAAGCATCAATTAGGAATCAATCAGTTTGCATAACACGACAAGCTTATTTAATGGAATCCAGCTACACACAATGATACAAAATCATTTGTACTATCAATAGTACAATAATGGACGTTGCAGAAAAGATTAAAGCCAAAATGTTCCAGAATGGCTATCGGAAAAGTTGAGACACAAATTTCAATGAACGCATTCAAGCTGCAACGAATACAATTTTTGAGTCTCACTGTACGATCAAGCTTCCCGTCTATAAATCAAAAATGAAGTTCAGTGAGAAGCAGGTAGAAAAAACAAAAGAGAAAAGAAAAATGATCAGCCAGTTGAGGGAATACACCAAAGTTATATCGGCTTAGTTTGGAAGCTTATTTCCCTCAGTGTGTGAGAACACCTTCCCGTTGTAATCATTGTTCAGTTCTCACACACATATACCACCACTCACAAATACATAGAGTTGAGCACATAAAATAGCCGAGTGGGTCTTGCACAAAGACGTAAAACTTGTGTATGTAGTCTTTGACACACAGACGTTAAACAAGTGTTGGCTGAAAGGTGCTGCCTTCAGTCTAGGCTAGGAGTTCAGTTAGATAGTATGGTAAGTCCTAAGCTGAGTGGGTTTGTACAAAGTGTTGTATAGATCAAAGTTTTCTAGTAGGTGGTACAATGGGTGACGTATGAGCAGTTGAAGTCTCCGAACATCCATGAACATATCTTGTGTACTTAACTGCTTAACTTTCGTTTTAAAACTGATTTGATCAGTTAGAGCAGTTATCAGTTCAGTTCTTACCATAACTGAACTGATATATGCAAGAACTGATTCCCTTTACTTCAGCTAATCAGTTTACACAAGTTAAATTGATTTCAAATTAGTCAGATTTCTTAACGAAGGATTACTTCGAGTATTTTCCGCTTGGTTTAACAATAAAGTTGATTTAATTCATCGGTGTATACATTCTTAGGACATGAGCTATTGAAGCTCATGGAGAATATTGTGTTCGAAACACCTTCAAGGGTGTCCGAACCGATCCATCAATTGGTATCAGAGCTAGCTATTCTAAGAACGACATTTGAAAGCTGCTTTTTTAAAATATGTTTCAAAATGGTATTTAAAATGGATTTCAAAATCCTCTTAAAAATTTTATATGAGCTTACCATGGGAGGAGAGAAGATTGTTGTCTATACAACTAACATTGAGCCACTTCTCTCGACTGCGGATTCTGTTGTTTTAGCAACTTTCAGGGTGTTGAGTCCAAGATGACAGCATATTAGCTAAACTGATCAAGTGGACAAGATTTCAGCTGCCAGCCTACAAGTTTAGGTGATCAATACAAAGCCCAGCTATGTTGAGATATTGGATGATTAAAGTGGAGCTTAATCACCAGCAGTATACCGCCGCTTCATTGTCATATCGGATAATCAATGTGGTTCAGCATCAACTGAGTCCAGTTTGAGTCAGCTCGACCAGTTAGCCAGCAAAAAGATCAAGTTCAAGTCAAATTAGCTGTTCTACTGGCAAAGAGACTCAAGATCAACGCAGCTTTCAAAGCATCCCAGGCGACCAGTTGTTAGTATATTCAGTTCTATTATGTATAAACTGACTGATATTTGATGCTATTTAAATTTTGCTATTGTAGTAGCAATTTTCCTTACACTTGCTAGTGTGCGTAAATGTATGATACAAAGGACGCGTATTTGATTAAATAAACATCATGTTTATCCACTTAGCTTTCATGTAACTGAACTGCTATCTTAAGATTTGTCGCCTAAACTGCTTGAATGTTAAATGATGCTAAAACTCATTGTTAAAATAGCGTAAATGATTATATTTTTGAGGGAGAGTTTTTAATTTAGTTCTTGAGTTGGAGTTTTCTTTAAAATTATACCTCGAACTGAAAAATGTTTTAAACTCATTTTTAAATTCAGTTCTTGAGGGGGAGCTTTCTTATCCCTCAAACTAAAAAATTCCTTTTAATTGTTTTAAATGTTTTTGATTATCACAAAAAGGGGAAAATCAGTTAAATTTAACTGATTTAAAATTTTAAAAATAGTTTTAATTGCTCAAGTTTTGTGATCATCAAAAAGGAGGAGATTGTTAGAACATTTCATGTTCACAATCTTAATTTTGATGTTAAAAAAACTTATTATTTTGTTTCTAATAATTTATCGAAGTTCGCAGAAAGCTTTAACTGATCAGGCTTCGAACTGATCAGTTAACCGAGTCAAAACTGAAGCTTTTGAGAAGCAAACTGAAAGTGCCAACCGATTGCTCAAACTGAACCAGTCCAACTGAAGTATCAAAGACCAGTTCCACTTATTGTTCAGTTGATAGGTGATTCAGCAGAAGACCTTCAGAAATCCGGACTGCTGATAAAGAGCTCAACTGATAAAAAGCCCAACTGTCCAGTTCAACTAAATCAATGAAATTAGTTCACATGACGAGCAAACTGATTTCACCGTACCAGTTCAAGATCAGTTCAAAGCATCAGTTAGAAATCAATCAGTTTGCATAACAAGACAAGCTTATCTATTGGAATCCAGCTACGCACAACGATACAAAGCATTTGTACTATCAATAGTACAATAATGGACGTTGCAGAAAAGCTTAAAGCCAAAATGTTCCAGAATGACTGTCGGAAAAGTTGAGACACAAATTTCAAGGGACGCATTCAAGTTGTAATGGATACAATTATTGAGTCTCACTGTACGATCAAGCTTCCCGTATATAAATAGAAGATGAAGTTCAGTGGGAAGCAGGTGGGAAAACAAAAGAGAAAAGAAAGTGCACGCATATTGCATATCAGCTTACAAAGAAGCAATCAGTCCAATTGAGGGAATACACCAAAGTTATATCAGCTTAGTTTATAAACTTATTTCCCTCAGTGTATGAGAACACCTTCCCGTTGTAATCATTGTTCAGTTTTTGACACACAGACGTTAAACAGGTGCTGGCTGCATTCAGTCTAGGCTAGGAGTTCAGTTAGGCAGTANAGCTTTCTTAACGAAGGATTACTTCGAGTATTTTTCACTTGGTTCAACACCAAACTTGATTTAATTCATCGGTGTATACATTCTTAGAACACTAACTATTGAAGCTCATGGAGAATATTGTGTTTGAAGCACCTTCAAGGGTGCCCAAGCCGATCCATCATCATCCAAATTGGATTGATTGAATTAGTGGTCGATCACGCTTTACTATCTTTTTTTCATTTATTAGCAAGTGAAATAAGATATGGTCTTGCAAGACATCGATTTCTTTCAGAACGACTAGCCTTTATTATTATTGACATTGAGACCTTCACTTATTTTTTAAAGGGATTACTCATCACTACAGACAAATTGTATAAATTGTTCAACCAGAATATTAATGAAGCTAAACGGTATAAGTAATCTTATAAACATGATCAAATACTGTATTTTGAGAATTAAACTTTGAACACCATGTTCATTTTATATTACAAGTGGATCGATCTCAAAAATATTTTTTTAATTTCTATTTTCCTCCATCAAATGTTGAAAACATTGCTTACAAGAATAACAAAAGAGAAATTGCATCATAAAGATTTCATTTTTGCTAATTCAGAATATTTGATCTTAAAAGCCAAAGTATTTCAAACGATCTTCTAGATATTTCAAACATTTATATTAACTTACGATGACAATCTAATTTGAGTACGGCTTCCACAAACTTTATATCGTTCTTGATATATATAAATAAAATCTTTTAATGTACTTTGATTATAATATCGTTTAAATAGTGATATGAGATACTGATGTACATTTAATATAATGATTGATTAAGACATATATTTTGTGTCGAGCTTATAATTCATATCTCACTTCATATGAGAAATATATTATTTTTATTTGAAGAATTAATTAACCAAAATATATCAATTGTATTCATTGGAACTACCGCAATTAGTTTAAAGAATTGATCACATTAATCAGACAACTTATAGTATTTGTCTCCCATTATTATTATTTTTTTGAATCAACAAAACACAATAATTCGATATTTAATCATTATTTTGGAATATTGAAAATTGAGAAATTGAACGTACCTTTTCAAATTCTTACGAATATCAAATAGATTTGTTTACCTTAAACAATGTGTTAAAGTTAAATTTTGAATCAAAATTTTGGTGAACAAAAACTAAACTGATTTGACTTAACTAAAATGTGCGGATTATATAAACTGAACTAATTCCTTTAAAGACCATCAATCTAATCAAAAGCGGATACAAGATGAAACAGACGTACTCGAACATCTACAACAACTTAAATTAAACCAAGATGTCAACATATATTCTATAGCAGAACAGATCAGGTCACATACCGATCTGGCAAGTTTCTCTGAAGACTATATTCCAAGCATTGTCAGCAAGGAGAAAATAAAATATCTATTGGTTACCCCTTTCAACTAGTGTCCATAGAATTTGAATTGATCGTCACTATATTGAAAACACAACAAGGACATGTGGCATTATCGACATAACTGTCGGCTACCAAGTACATCTATGAGTACCGTCTCTACTTATTAACGTTGGGGACCAACACTTATAAAAAAATGCATCGAAATTGAAGAAGACTGGTGTTATATTGATCTTCATCAAACATTCTCAAATTACTCAGCAATCTCTCAAACATATTTATCATAAGCTGATTTTCACACATACAAAGTTTTTATCAGATCGAGTAATGATCATTTTGTGCAAACTTTGTTCTCACTTATAATTTTTTTACAGGAGCTTTATTGTACTGTGAGAATCTTAGTAATTGTCGGAAACTTGTTTCTCAACAGATTGAGCTAAGAAAGAGTTACAAGGAGTTTCATTTCATTAGAGTTGGTTTACAAAGCTGAATTGGGTTTTACAAAGGGTTGTACCGATCAAATATTTAGTGGAATCCTTCCTAGGTGAAAGAGTTCAATGAGAGGTTCAATATCATAGTAATCGAGCTAACAAATCTTGAAAAGGAGTACAACAATTGAGAAGTTGCACTCAAGGTGATAAGCTTTACTAAGAGAATGGGACATCAAGACCATATCCATGCAGGATTCCAAATATCTGAATAAGCTCGAGTTGCACTATATGTTTGCTGATCTGAAGGCTTATGAGTTCGAGTTGGGAACAAAGAACGAAGAAGAGTCATATGATCCACAAGTTACAAAAGCTCTTGTTGTAGCAGAAGAATCTCCATCAAATTCAGAAGAACAAATGAGGAAGTTTGGAAAATTCATGAGAAAAAATCATAATAATCTTCAAAATTTTAATAAGAAAATTAAGTATAAAAAGAAATCTACTTCATATGATCAAGCATGTTTTAACTATGGCAGAATATGTCATTTCATTGTTGATTAGACCAGACCTAAGAAGGATGACAAAAATTTCAGCTGACAAGAGAAAGAAGAGAAAATATCCTTCAGGAAGAAGAGATAACAGAAGATGCTGATAGTAGAAGAGAGCAAGAGCAAGTGGGTTGAGTTAAACTCAAAGACCACCAGCTCAGATGATGATTCCAGTGATAGTTACGAAGATTCAATGAAGTTCTTAATGGCAGATGATGATTTGGAATCCAACATTGACGAAGTTCTTTATTTTACCTCTGATAAATTTACACGAGATGACTTAGTCATTGCACTTAACGAAATGCTTATGGAGTACGAAAGACTTTCACAGAGATTTGAGGAAGTCAAAGCAGAAAACAAGTGTCTGATAGCTCAAGTTGTGAACATCTTAATGAGCTAGATAGTCTTAAGATCAAAGTTATTATGCTAACGACTAAAAATAAAAATATGGGATTTGAAGTCCGAATAATAGTAGAAAATCAAAGGTTGAATAATCTGGTCAACATTTGAACAAAGTCTTATGTTTCAATTGAAAAAATGCAAGAAAAGAAAATTCTAAATTCATAGATTTTGTCAGATCGAGCACCATATATGAATATTTAGAACCTGAAATTTAAATTAGTCAACTTCTTTATCAGAAGAACAAATGAATGCATCATGGACATGGATATGTAGAACTTGAGAGTTCTAATTCAGGTTGGCTTAATAACAGATTAAGCAAGAATGGATATGATTCTCATTCCAAATAAAGTTGGTCTAACAAGAGTCATATCATACATAATTCTATGAGTGTCAAGTATAAAATTACTACAATTGCAAACCAGTTCAGAAGAGATACATGCTAACTGATTAGAAAGAAAGACCTAAAAAAAAATTAGCACACACCACACAACACTAATAAGAATTCAGAACAACCACACACTCTATTGAAGACACTTAATGTAAGATCTGTCAGAATAATTTAGATGTGGGTCCCAAAAAGACTAATATGTTCTGGACCCAAATAGATGTGAGTAACAAAGTCATTATTAATATGTGATTACAGGTAAAACAGATCATGCTGTTAAAGAAATCAACCTAGTAATCGGATAGTGGATGTTCAAGACATATGATAGGAAATGTTATATTATTAATCTGAAATAATTGGTTATCAAGATCACTTTTGGAGATGATTCGAAAGGTAAAATTGTGGATAATGATAAGATTATTCATGGTAATATTATTATTAAATATGTAATTTTAGTTGAAAATGTATGTTATAATCTAATTACAATAAGTTAGTTATGTGATAATGAATATATTAAAGAATTTCACAAGCACACTTGCACTGTTAATAATCCAAATTTTGAAACAATGCTAATTGGAAATAGGATTGATAATATATATAAAATAGACATATATGTTGAACAACCACTTGATCTTACATGTTTTATTGATGTTAATGCTAAAAAACGGGTGATGACACAAAAGGTTAAATCATCTGAATTGCAAGATCATCGCTAACTAGAGTAAGAATAGCTTTGTAGCTAGTCTGCCCAAGATTGACTTCTCAAAAGACGTGATCTGTTCAGCATGTCAGATAGGAAAGCAAGTTAGATCGACCTTCAAGAACAAAAGATGTACTGCCTCAGCTCAATGCTTGGAACCACTTCATATGGACTTGTTTGGCCCTATACCCTTGATGAACTCAGCAGGAATAAAGTACACATTGGTGCTTATCAATGATTTATCAAGATTTACGTGGATCATTTTCTTGAAGTCCAAATACCAGAGTAGTTATCAACTGATAAATATCATAAAACGTAAACAAAATGAGAAGAACTTAGTGGTTGACATGATTAGAAGTTGTTAGAATCAGAATTTTGGAGTTTGACAAATAAAGCTTTTGAAGATTGCAAAACTGATCGGCTCAACCAAATTAATTCGAACTGAAACTACCCAAAATGAAGTTACCCAAACTGATATTTAATGAGTTAAATAATCAGAGGCAATCGAACCGATCGAAGCTAATTGAATCTGTAAAGATAACTGAACCATTAGTTAGAACTGATCAGCCATACAGTCAGTTCAACTGATCGGCTATATAGTCAATTGAAAATCAGTTTGACACGTCATCAGTCAAAGCACAGCTACAAATCGACAAATCGTATGCTGTAGACTGCAACTATCAGAAGGAGCGCCGCATAGCAGAATGCCACAGTGTACTATTGTCAGAAGAATGTTGACATATTCAGAAAGGACAAATCAACATATAAGTATTAATTAATGCATTCAATGTTACCGTTGGAAACAAAGCCTATAAATAGCCGAGGAGTTCAGCTGAGACAAGAACTTTTGAACAATTACTCTGATTAACTTTCGAATTCAGTTATACACTTTCTGTTACGATATTCATACAGAAAAGCTCACACTCAACAGAGATATTTCATAGCTTTCATGCTATCATCTGAGTTAAAATATTAGCACATTATATTGTTGTATTCGATCTTCTATGATCAGTTGTGCTAAGAAATAAAATCGGTTGTATACTGATAAATTGTAAAAGGAACTAAGAGTTTTAGTTTGGCAGTGTCTAAGTCCAAACTGAGTGGGTTATTACAGATTTTGTAATTAATCAAATTCTTTTAGTTGAAAACTTACCCTTGTGATAGAAGGGTTGACGTATGAGCATTTGAAGCCTCCGAACATCCATAAAATGTGTTCTTTTTTCATTTATTCTTTGAGTATCCAATCTATCAGTTGATTTATTTCCGCACTTATACTAGTTAACTGATTGATATCGACAACAAAATTCTTGAACTCAGTTTATCACTAAACTGATTCACCGTTATCGAAAATGAGTCAAAAATGTTAAATTGTTTATTCAACCCCCATTCTAAACACTTTGACCCTTCGAACCGATCCTAACAGAAGTGATCAAGGAACTGAGTTTATCAACATGTTGCTTACAACTTATCTAGAAGACTGTGGAATTAAGCATGCATTCTCAGCTGCCAGATTACCTCAGCATAACGGTGTTGTCGAGAAACGCAACTGAACATAACACTTATGGAAGCAGCTTGAACCATGTTAGCTGACTCCGGGATCTCATAATGTTTTTTATTTGAAACTGTCAACATTGTCTATTATACTCATAACATATCAATGATCAACAAAAAGGATGGAAAAAAACCTTATCAGACCTGGAATGGAAATCAACCAGAAATATCATACTTCCGTCTATTTGGTTGTAAGTGATTTATTCACAACAATAATAAAAATCATTTAATCGATTTTGATGTAAAATCAGATGCTGGAATCTTTTTAGGATACTCATTTGTTAGTAAAACCTATCGTGTTTTTAATACGAAAACACTAGCTGTTGAAGAATCAGTTCATATAGTATTTGAGGAATCTTTTATTGTTCCTAATGCACAAAATTCACACATAATTTATCTTACAAATTGAATGAAAAACACTAAATTTCCATGTGAAAGTGACGACGAGATTCAAATCAGAAGAACATATAATTTTCATTGTGAGACAGACATTCACATCAACCAAGATGATGAGGACATCAAGCCGATATCAGAAGATCAAGGTGAACTCACAGCATATCAAGTTTATAAAATCAAAATGAGTTTTTTTAGAACAAGCTAATCCGATACAAAAACATCATTTTACCGTAGATCCAAATTATTTTGGACCATGCTGTAGGTGGAGTAAAAATCATCCACCTGGACTGGTCATAGGTAACCCTTCTACTCCTTTAAGAACTAGGAAACAGATGATTAATGAATTTTTGCATGGTGCTTTTATTTATCAATTACAACCTAAGAAGAATGATGAAGCTCTAAGCGATTCAAATTAGATCAATGTTATGCAAGAAGAATTAAATCAATTTGAGAGAAATAAAGTATGACATTTAGTTCTCGGACCATCAAATAAATCTATTATAGATACCAAATGAGTTTTCAGGAATAAATTAGATGAAAAAGGTACTCTAATTATAAATAAGGCTAGATTAGTTGCATAAGGATATAGGAAAGAAGAAGGCATATATTTTGACGAATCTTTTGCACCTGTAGCCAAGTTAGAAGCTATTACGATATTCTTTGTTTATGTTGCATTTAAAGAATTCAAAGTATACCAAATAATTGTTAAGAGTTCTTTCTTAAATGGATTAATACAAGAAGATGCATATGTAGAACAACCTCTTAGATTTATGAATCATGTATTGCCTGATTATGAATTTAAATTGGATAAAGTTTTGTATGGTCTGAAACAAGCTCTCAGAACTTAGTCTGACTTATTGATAATGATTTTATAATCGACTCGATTGATAAAACTCTATTAAAATTCATTAAAAGAGATCACAACTTATTAGATCAAATATATGTTGATAATATTATTTTTTGGTCTACTAACCCCAAACTATGCTAGAAGTTCTACAAGCTAATGCATGATAAGTTTGTGATGAGTGATAGGATCTGTTAAGGTAGTTGATGTGTTTAGAAGAGAGATTGAATAAACACTTACGATTTTTGTACTCTTTCTCAAATGTGGGAATCACTTCTTTGATGAACTAATCCTAGAATCTTGTTTGTTAATAAAGATCAGTCAACTGAAAGTAGTGCAGAATAAGACTGTAATATAGATTGAATACTTTAAATTGAAATAGTAACTGAAATGAACACAGGAGTTTTTATGGATATTCGGAGACTTCAAATGCTCTTATGTGTCACCTCTTCTATCACAAGAATAAGATTTCACTAAATGACTTTGGTATATTACAACAGATTATAATAATCCACTTCAGTTGGTCTTACACATTGCCAAACTGAAACTCTTAGTCTAACAACTCTTATACAGTTATTAACTGAAACACTCTAAATTGGTAGCCTGAATGCTACTGACAAATAAGATGAATGTAGATCTTGAGTGTGCGATCTGTAACTTGATAAATACTCATGAAAGGTATCGCAATTGATTGAAGGTTGTAGCTTGATTGCTTCGTGTGTGTTCACCTGTAGTCATTAGCCTTCTTCAACTGATTCGATCAACTATATATAGTTTTCGATCCCAACGGTCGTATTGAATACATTTAATGAACATTTAATGACAAATATACGTTGAATCGTCGTGTAGTTTCTTTATCTGAGAGTAGTACTAGGTATTCCGAATGTTCTGTTCTGATTCAAATGTTCTGCTTCGATACGAACTGTCAGTCAATCAGTTTATATTTCAATTGATGACGTGGCCAACTGATAAGCCGATCAGTTCAGCTGGACATTATCAGTTACGAATACTTCAGTTGATAAGGTTTTTCTTGTTCGGCTAGAACGAGGTCTTCAGTTATGATTACACGACTATTCGATCAGTTGGATTCTTCAGTTCTCTTCTTGATTAATTTTTCAAACTTTAAAACTTATAATATTCCAACAATGAGTATGATGGGTGAGCTGATATTTTTCCTCGATTGTAAGTTAGACAACTTGATAGTATAATTTTTATCAATCAAGATAAATACACCAAAGAACTTCTCAAGAAGTTTGAAATGGAGAACTGATCAGCAGCATTAACACTCATGGGCTCATAAATCAAGCTAAACATGGATGAGAGTGGGCCATCAGTAGATGAATCACTATACAGAGGTTTAATCGGTTCAATGTTATATTTAACTTCTAGCAGACAAGATATCATGTAGCAGTCAAAATTACAATCGTATTATATCGATGTTAAATGTATCTTGAAATATCTTAAGAGGACTCAAAATGTTGGACTCTGGTATCCAAAAGATTTCAGTTTCAATTTAAGTGGCTACTCTGGTGCAGACTATGCAGATTGTAAGATAAACATGAAAAGCACAAGTGGAACTTGTCAATTTTTGGGAGAAAAACTGATCTCTTGGTTTAGCAAGAAACAAACCTCGATAGTTACGTTAACAGCAGAAGCAGAGTACTTAACTACAGGTAGTTGTTTTTCTCAAATATTCTGGATTCAACACAACTAAGATACTAGTGTATTAAAGCTGATGAATCTCCAATCTTCTGTGACAACAAAAGTGTCATAGCAATCACATATAATCTTGTGTTGCACTCAAGGACCAATATCACTTCATAAAAGATCATTTTATAAAGAAATATATCAGATTAGAGCATGTTTCAACATATCAGCAAGTTACTGATATCTTCTTCATCGAGCCATTACCTGAGACCAAGTTTTCTTGTTTTAGAAATATTATAAGACTTGTTGATTTGACTTAATATTGCATGTGATTAAGGGGAATTTACAGATTGAGCGGATAAGACAACATTCAGACCCATAAACTCTAGCAGACTGATAGCTCAAGCTTGTGACCAGTTCAATATTATCATATGACTCATATCTATTGACATTTACCCAATAGAAATTTGATAAGAATGGTCAATTATCCAATTTATTATTACAATTAATTTTGGTAGACATATTTATTTACTGTCTTAATGGTACATCTTCTGTCTTTCAATTTTTTTTAAAATTCAAATATCCTCCACAAACATGCTAACTTGGGGACTGACATGTTTGTCTCTTATGTCGCCGTATATATCTCCATTGGATTTCATTGACTTAATTTTTTTTTTTATCTTGTTCTAATTATCTTTTTCTTCATTCTTTTTCATTCACAAGCATTTTTGCTTACAAATTATTTTCACTAACTTTTCAAAATGTCTTCATTTTCTAGCAATGCTCTTCGAATTAAATTTGATGATGTTTATTTGTTGATAGATTATGGCATGGTAGTCATTTTTAAGACACTGGAAGCAACTGGGCTTAAAGGCTTTATGGGGTGTGAAAGTATATTTTCGAGAAGATCTAAGTCAATTCTTCTCCTCTGCCAAGATTGAAGATGAGTCACTGGTGTCCACTATAAGTTATTAGACCATCACTATTAATCATAATTATTTTAACTGAGACTTTAGGTCTATCAACAGAAAGAATCACAGAATTCAATAGACTGCCCTCGAGTTTTCACTATTTGGTGTCCCAACAAATCATTGGAAAAAAAGAAGGAGATGGAGATTGAGTATCGTCAGCTGAATGATATTGTGGCAAGTCCCTCAGCGCTAAAGCCAAATCTTTTGATTTATATTGTTGAAAGATGAAGGATCGGTTCAGGCACCTGCGAAGGTGCTTCAAACACAACATTCTCCATGAACTTCAATAGCTCGTGTTCTAAGAATGTAAACACTGATTAATTAAATCGAGTTCGGTGTTAAACCAAGCGGAAAATACTCGAAGTAATCCTTCGTTAAGAAAGCTGACTAATTTGAAAGCAATTTAACGTGTGTAAACTGATTAACTGAAATAAAGGGAATCAGTTCTTGCATATATCAGTTCAGTTATGGTGAGAACTGAACTGATAACTGCTCGAACTGATCAAATCAGTTTTAAAACAAATGTTAAGCAGCTAAGTACACAAAATAAGTTTATGGATGTTCAGAGACTTCAATTGCTCCTGCGTCTCCTTTTCTACCACTTCGGATAGGATCTACTAGAAGACTTTGATTTATACAAAGCTTTGTACAAACCCATTCAACTTAGGACTTACCATACTGCCTAACTGAACTCCTAGTCTAGACTGAAGGCAGTACCTTCCACCCAATACTTGTTTAATGTCTATGTGTCAAAGACTACATACACAAGTTTAATGTATTTGTGCAAGACTCATTCAGCTATTCAATAAGCTTAACTCTCTATATATGTTAGTGATTGTGTGTGCGTGTGTGTGAGAACTGATATGAATACAATAGGAAAGTATTCTCACACACTGAGAGGAAAATGCTCTTAAACTGAGCTGATAACATATTGAGGTGTTCTCTCAAATCTAGGCTGATTGCTTCTAGCTGATATGAGTTGAGCGTGCCCTTCTTCTTCTCTCTTTTTTTTCCGCACACATGTGTATTTCCTCACTTCTTGATTTATTTGTTGATGGTCTTGATCTTGTATTTATAGTGGCAATGTATGACCATACACCAAGACTCATCAAATATGTTCGTTGCAATTTTAATTTGTTCCTCGAAATGTGACTGTACTTTCCGAAAGCCATTCTGAAACAATTTGGCTTTATGCTCTGATGCAACGGCCATTGTTGTCCTTTGACTGGACAACAGTTTTTCCTTAATTTTCACAGCTAGATTCTATTGAATAAGCTTGTCGTGTTCTGCAAACTGATTGATTCCTAACTGATGTTCTGAACTGGTCAGTTGAACTGATCTTAAGCTGGTTTGGTGAAATCAGTTGGCTCGTCAGCTGAACTGATTTCTCTGCTTCTGTTGAACTGGTCAGCTAGACTCTTCATCGGTTGAGCTCTTCATCAGCTGGTCGGGCTTCTGAAAGTCTTCTGCTGAACTTCCTGTCAGCTGGACAATCAGTTGAACTGGTCTTTGATACATCAGTTGTAACTAATTCAGTTTGGGCAATCAGTTGGCGTTTTCAGTTTGCATCACAATAGCTTCAGTTTTGACTTGATAACTGATCAGTTCAAATCCTGATTAGTTCCAGTTTTTGCGCACTTAAGTAAATTCATTAGAAACAAAATAACAAGTTTTGTTAACATCAAAATCATGACTGCGAACATGAAATGTTCCAACAAAAGACTCAAGATGATAATAGCCATAATAGTTTGAGTCAAAATCAACTGATTTGTGATCCTATATAACACTCTGATAGCTATGATTTCGATGTCAGAAAAGCAGCACCAAGGGTATGTTGTACCAATATGTCGATTAATTGAAAAACGTCAAGCTCAGATGGTGAATTCTTCCGCCCTACACTCTCACAGGGTACTAACTGAAAAGTCTATTGTTTTCTACAAGTCCAAGAACATCATCTCACATGATGATCTGTTGAAAGTCAAGGAAGAAGTAGTTGAACAAAAGAAGAATTCACCCAAAAAATCACCACTCAAACGAACACTTGTGGTTGAAATGTCCAATTCAAATGAAACCAATTCATACAAGAAGAAGTTTCCTTTGACTAAAGTATTCTCCCCCGCTCCTAAGAAATAGAAGAGAAAAACGAAAACCAAGATGGTGAAACACTTCAACGAGCCATTGAGACCAACACCCATCCCATCTGTCTCAGTCCGTAAAGTGCAGCCTAGGTTCAAAATATTTGAAAAATAAATTACTTTTATGGAGTCTGGACTGCCTCGAAGTGATGAAAAGGAAAAAAATAAGGGAATTTTGCTAGAACTGAAACATCCACTACTAATTTTTTTTATTTATATAAATCATAAACTCGAAAATTACTAATTAAAATAACTTAACATTTTCATAAATAATAATAATTTAACATTTGAAATCTCAAGTGCATAAAAATCCATAAATAGTCAACTAACCAAAAATCTTACATCGACCTTTAAAAAGACCAACTAACATCAAAATAAAGCATCAAAATTTCTAATAAAATCATTAACAATAATCTTTGAAATCGTTTATCTATCAAGCTAATGCGAAAAATAGATGTCCCTCGGGAGTGTACCGCCGCACTCATTTCACTCAAGCGTCAGCGCCTCCTCATATCATCATATTCTGCAACATTCAAACCTAGTGAGTCTAATGACTCAGCACGTTCTAAACATGAGTAGCAAATAATACAAATACAATCACAAGCATTAAAATCATACTTTTATTTAAAATAACTTTTAATCATAAATAAATCGTAAATCATAAAATCATTTACTCGTAAAACTTTCAATCCTTTATCATTTTGGGTGAAGTTTGATCCTTGAATGTGACTATATAGCATTTTATCCTCTGGTCGACTGATCAGTCTTCAGCTCCACATGATCCATGGGGACGAGCACTAGGCACCACCATGGACATACGATCGTCGGGCTCCCTCTGTGGCCTTTTCCCGTAAACGGGCTCCCTCTGGGCCCTTTTCCCTCACAATATTCCCATAAAATTGTAAGTTCACCATTCTTTCTTAAAACGGATCCCCCCACATATCCTCTATCCTTTGTCACAGTCAATTCATATCCCTCAAAATATTTTTCCTTTTCTTTTTAAAGCATAAAATATCATGACTTTCAAAAATATCATTTTAACAGTAAAAATTGCACAGCCTTACCATAAATCATAAAATAGCATATTTTCATAAAATCATTATTTTATATCATTTAACATGCGTTATGATCCTTCGGGACGCTGCCAACCTTTTTCATATTACCCATGTGAAAAATGCTTGTTTTGCCCATAGACGTAAAATTTCTCGATTTTGACTTTTTCTTACTTTTATCGACATGGGCTTATCCCAAATAATTAGTTAAGCTTAAATCTAATTTTTCATAATTTTATTTAGCTTAAATTCATGGGTTTCGATTTAATTTCCTATTTACTAATTCGTGAGGCGTTTAATTCCTGAATTAATTCAAACTTAATTATTTTCTTCCCAAATTTGAATCATATACTTTTTATTACCTAAACTACCCTTGTGAGCCATGAACCACCCTCGTGGACCCATGGTTCGAAACTTATCACCGTAAATTCGAAATTTGACAGTTGCATCAACCTACCGAGCCAACTCCTAATTTTTGTCGAGCCACGCCCAAGTCACCTTGAGCCAAACTCTAGCCAACCCATCTAAAGACCCTACTGACCAGCCCTGACCCCTGGAACCAGCCCCTAATCATGCCAAAACTCCCTGCACGTGACCACTAGCTGCGCCGAGGCTTCCTAATCTTCCTAGGACTCCTAACCAACCTTGGGAGCTTGCAGCTACTTAACCACCAAACCCAACTGACCCTCACCGTCCTTGAACCATGCTCAGACTCAACCAAACCCAACGCAAGCCCTTGAATCAGCGCCGTGAGCCCTGCTTCAGAAAATTAGAGTCGCGCGCCCTCGTCCCTCTTCTCACGCTGCGGTGCTCTCGCCTTGAGCCACCGTCGTCCCAGCCTAGGCTCTGACCCCTCACTACCTTCCTCGGACCCTCCTGGCTCTCCCCCAAGCCAGTCGCTAGCCCTTCTCCGCCGCACGCTGCGGTACTTCACTAGGACTCTTCCCCAGCTGCTTCCCTCGAGCCCTAGCCACCCTATGACCCTTCCTAGCCCCAGCACATGACCCTGGCCAAGCCTCCAACCAACCCTGGCCGAGCCCTCAGCCTCCACGCTCATAGATACACCCCTTTGAAGCCATGCATCGTGTGGCTTCTTAGAAACCCTAGGCGATTTCAATCCCTTCCCTCCTTCAACTCCAGCATGTATTTGATCCTTAACGACTCTTTTCCCCGTCCCCAAGACATCCCTTAATGGTAGCGTGTCCTTAGAAATCATAGCGTTTAACGAACCAGCGTAAAATCATCATATAATTGCAAATAAACGTTCTACCGTAAAAATAATCAAACACATATGTTTTTCATGCATAAAAGATTAAAACATGCATATTATGATTTGAATGATGCTTCAAAAGGGTTTAGTAACCTGCCTTTGCGTTTTATAACGCTCGAATACGCAATCGTCGGCGAGGGGCACAAGAAGGTACGAACGTGCTTCGAAGACTCCTTGTTTTTCCTCCTCTCCTATTTTTGAATTTTGTGTGATATGTGTGTGAAAGGTTTCGGCTGCTGAATGGTGCAAAAGACCTAGCTTTTTATTTTTTTTATAGATTTTAATTTGCATGATAATGGGCTTGGATTTTGGATTTTCAAGTATAAGAGCAATTGTGCCTACTCAAATTAGCTAATTTTGGCCCAATAACACTTATTTATTTGTAAAATAAAATTTTATAAAAATTAGTTTCCAAAAATAATACTTTTGATCTTTTAAAAACTTCTCGTTTGCCCAAAATCGGCTTCTCGGGTAAAATCGAGCTCGTCTCGTAAAATAATTCGAACTCTATCATTTTTAGAAAAAATTAATCATTTTTAATCATATTAAGCAGCCTTGAAAATATTTAGTGAAAAATATTTATTCTTGTCTTGGTCGTCCCCGGTCTCCTTTCCGCAACTTATTATCGAATATTCGGGTAAAATCCTTCAATTTCATGAAATCATGTCATATAATTATTTAATCATACAATTATAGCTTTAATCATTTAATATACATCAAGTAAGTATTTAAAATCAATTAAATAAAACAATTATGCAATTTACATAATTTGCATGCATGTGATTTACGTAGGTTGGTTTTTCGGACGTTATAAGAACCCACTAAGTCCATTTCATCATTTCAGATAACTATTAATTTGACCATGGATAAAGTATAAAATAAAGTACAGATTCAGCTGGAAAAGTTTGACAAATGGGTGCACAACAGAACATTTGTTCGTTGCTAAAAAATCAAGATGTTAGAATGGAGAAAATAGCAGCACAAGAAGATCGAATTCTGAAGTGGACGAAGACAAAGGTGATTCCAGAAGAAATGAAGAAACAAAATTTTTTGGCAATGATGCTAAGAGAAAGTGGTCTACGAATGATACTGACCAAGAAAAGAGCAAACTTCAATACACATGATCCAACAGCTTATGATGATGTTTTTGTATCCGTAATCCAGAAATGGATGTCCATGAGAGTGAATCTTATGAGGACTGACTTAAAGTTTCCCCTTCCGATAAAAGAGCCACAAAAATAAATTCCATCATACCAAATGGACTTAGAAGAACAGATCAAACCGCTCGAACAGGCGTAAGTCCAACCTCCTCACAATCAAGAAACTATAGATGATACAACCCATGTTCAGGATCCAACCATTCAACAACCAGCTGTTGAACAACCCCAAGAAGTTTAAGAGCATTCACACTTTGCTAAAACCCTTCCAGAAATTTCATTTACAACAACAGTTGAGATGCTACAATCTCTGGACATCACGATTGCTTCCGAACTAATTAACTTATATCCTCCTCAAGCTACTGAATTGGTAATCACCATGACTTTTCCTCTACAACAAGTGGTGAAATATAATCCGCATAAGATCCATCCTCACCAGTTTCACCACATAATAAAATAATAAGACATCAGGATATTCATTCTTATCAGCATATGACATCCATTGATGATATTATCTTCAATCTGTTCCAAGCTCAACCGCTTCTGACTCCTCAAAAGCTACCAGCTGAAGAAGTAGAACAACCAACCTTTCAAAATTAAGGAACCTTCAACTGCAGAGATCTCTGATGACTCTGAACCTCAAACTGATCTGCAGCTTGGTTCAGAACAGACTTTGCTGGAAATCGAGTTGCCTCCATCCTCTCCATTTCTTTCACCACCTAGATATCAAGAAATAGAACATGAACATGAATCAGTATATTATCCTAGTCTCGGTGACATGAAAATAATTCATCAGTCTCTATCAAATCCGCAGAATGAAATATCTGGTCTTCGAACAGATCAGATGGCCTCATCACTGGACATAGAGCTGTTCAAGACTAATTTCAATGCTCAAATTGTTAGGTAAAAACTTTCTTTCCCACATATCCCACATCGGGAAATCTGAAAAGTTGTTGGAGGGAATTAGTTATAAATAGAGCTCAATTTCTTCGGTTATTGTATCCCAAAATAAAAAGCTTTTCAGCTTTGATAAAAAGAGAGTGCATAGAAAAAAATAGTGTATTTTTTTCTTGAGTGCGTGAATTCTCTTTGTGTGAGTTAGAGAAATTATTTTCTCGGTATACTCGGGTTGGGAGTGTGAGAAATATTGAGTGTATTGGCGTATACACTTGTTGTAATATTTCTTCCAGTTATAAAAGTTGCAGTGCTCCGTGGACGTAGCCTATATTGGGTGAACCACGTAAATCTTTGTGTTTTTGATTATTTTATTCCGCATATTTGGGTACTATTATCATCGTGATAAGCATCGCTTCGGGTGTAATTCCCTAACAACTGGTATCAGAGCCTTGTTGTGAAAATTCTTAAGAATTCTGAGTATGCTCTGTGGTTGCAGCTTTGTCTGATCTTCCACATCAGAAAAGATTTTTTTAGATTTTTTGCTAAGGCTAGAGAAGTAATGACTGGAGATGATGGATCGGGACCAGGAATCAACAAGTTCGACGGTACAGATTTTACGTTCTGGCGACTACAAATTATTGATTATTTGTATAGCAAGAAGTTGCATCAATCTCTATCTAGAAAGAAGCCGGAAAAGATGGAGGATGATGACTGGAAGCTTCTTGACCGACAAGTGTTAGGTGTAATACGATTGACCATAACGAAGAACGTGGCACATAACGTGGCAGAGGCAAAAACAACGGAGGAGATGATGTCCATTTTGTCGGACATGTACGAAAAGCCATCGGCAAATAATAAAGTACATCTCATGAAGAAGTTATTTAACTTGAAGATGAGAGAAGATGAATCGGTGACTAAACACATCAATGAATTCAACACGATTGTTTCACAGCTGACATCGGTTGAAATTAAATTTGATGATGACATTCGGGCACTTATTCTTTTGGCGTCTTTACCAGACAATTGGGAACCAATGTGGGCAGCGGTTAGCAACTCTGTTGGAAAAAGAAAGCTACAATTCAATGATGTCAGAGATTAAATTCTTGCTGAAGAAGTTCGTAAGGATGGATTCGGATGAAAGAACATCATTGAGATCTGCTTTAAATCTCGAGAATAGAGGAAGGGGCGGGAGTGGCGAAAAGAGTTTTAACCAATGGCATGGTAGATCCAAGTCAAGAAATGAAAAAGACAAAAGCAACTTTGAAAAGAATGTGAAGTGCTGGAGCTGTGGTGAGACTGGTCACTTGAAAAGAATTGCAGATCAACAAAGAATGACGCTAATGTTGTTACTGAGGAGGTACATGATGCTCTATTACTATCCATGGAAAGCCCGGTTGATTCTTGGGTTATGGATTCGGGAGCTTCGTTTCATACCACTGGTAATCGTGATGTATTCGATAATTACATTGCGGTAGATTACGAAAAAGTTTTCCTGGCTGATGGAAAACCTTTGGAAATAACTGGTATATGTGATATCCGGATGAAGATGACAAATGGATCTGTCTGGAAAATCAACAAAGTAAGGCATGTACCAGAGTTGACACACAATCTGATTTCAGTGGGACAGCTTGACAACGAAGGTCATAAGGTGACCTTTGGTTATGGTTCTTGGAAAGTGAAAAAGAGAGCCATGATTGTTGCTCGAGGAAAGAAAACTGGAAACTTTATATGACTTCCAGTTTGAGAAATAAATTAGCGGCTGTGGATGCTAGAGCTAATTCAAGTCTATGCCATAGTATGCTTGGGGATACGAGTGAGAAGGGAATGAAGATGTTTGTTTCAAACGGAAAGCTACCGGAATTAAAGATCGTTGAACACAAGCTGTGTGAAGCTGTATTTTTTGGAAAGCAGAAAAAAGTGAGTTTTTCAAAAGAGGTTAGAGAACCGAAATCAGCGAATTAGGATATGGCACATACTGATGTATGTGGACCATCTCCTGTGACATCTCTTGGAGATCACTCAAGATATTATGGCACTACTGTTGACGATCCGAGCAGAAAATTTTGGGTTTATTTTGTGAAAAATAAATCGGATATTTGAGACCTTTAAACAGTGGGAGTTAGCCATGAAAGATGTGATGGATTCACTGTCATCCAATCACATGTGGGAGTTGTAAGAACTTCCTGAAGATAAAAAGGTTTTACATAGCAAATGGGAGTACCGGTTAGAACATGACGGTAGCAAGCGGTACAAAGAAATACTTGGTGTAAAAGGTGAAAAGGAAGTCATCGGTTACACTGATACTTTCTCTCTGGTGGTAAAGTTAACTTCTATCAGGACTGTACTTGGATTGATGGTAAAAGAAGATTTACATCTGGAACAGTTAGATGTAAAGACGAAGTTTCTTCATGGTAAGCTAGATGAAGAAATGAATCAATCACAGGGATTTGAAGTATGAGAGAAAGAGAAAATGGTGTGCAAACTTCAGAAGAGCTTGTATGGTCTCAAACAAGCTCCAAGACAGTGGTATAAGAAGTTTGACGGTGTAATGAAAAATGATGATTTTCTGAGGTATCAGGCTGATCACTGTTGTTATGTGAAGCTTGATGGTTATTATATCATACTACTGATATATGTAGATGATATGTTGATAGCAGGAGTTTGTCTGGAGGAGATTGATAAACTCGAGAAAGAGTTATCAAAGGAATTTGCTTTGGAGGATTTGGGTGTTGCAAAACAAATCCTTGGAATGGGGATCCTTAGAGATCGGGTGAATGGAGTCTTGAAGCTTGAGAAGATTCCTGGAAGCAAGAATCCAGCTGATATGCTCACGAAGGCTGTTATCATTGGAAAACTGAAGTTGTATTTTACTTCAGTTGGTCTCCTAGACTAACAAAAGAGGTATGAGCTGATGCACTGTTGATGTGAAGACATGATTGAAATCAAGTCTTCAAGTAGGAGAATTGTTAGGTAAGAATTTAATGTGGTGGGACCCACATTAAATTAAATAATATAAAAACTTGCTTTCCCACATATCCCACATCGATAAATCTGAAAAGTTGCTGGAGGGAATTAGTTATAAATAGAGGTCAATTCTTTCAGTTATTGTATCCCAAAATCAAAAGCTTTTCAGCTTTGATAAAAGAGAGTGCATAGAAAAAAAGAGTGTATTTTTTTCTTGAGTGCGGGAATTCTCTTTGTGTGAGTTAGAGAAATTATTTTCTCGGTATACTCGGGTTGGGAGTGTGAGAAATATTGAGTGTATTGGTGTATACACTTGTTGTAATATTTTTTCCAGTTATAAAAGTTGCAGTGCTCCGTGGACGTAGCCTATATTGGGTGAACCACGTAAATCTTTGTGTTCTTGTTGATTATTTTATTCCGCATATTTGGGTACTATTATCATCGTGATAGGCATCACTTCGGGTGTAATTCCCCAGCACAAATCTCTGAAGTCCTTTGAGTGTTAAATATGCATTCAAGCCAACTATCCGAGCTCAAGGGCTGGTATCACAAATCAAATGCTGACATTATTTGTAGAATTGATAAGCAAGAGACTAAGATGACATGACATATTGAGTCTCTGGGAAAGCTATTTCTGAACTTGTCAACTATCTTCAGGAAGGGAATGGTGATGTAAAAAAGGGGGCATATCCAACCAAAGATTTAGAAAAATCTAATTCATCGTCCTCGTCTCAGCACAAGAAAGCACATGGTTGTGGTCATTGAAGTTCTGATGGTGGTCATAGTAGCAGCACATGGAAATACAGCCAAGCCACAAGCCGCCCAAAGATTCAGAAAAATCTAAGTCATCTTCCTCGCTTCAACACAAGAAACCACATGTTGGTGGTCATGGAAATTATGGTGGTGGTCACAGTTGCAGCATAGAAGGATACAGACTAAGCTTATCAATCTTTCAGCAAGAGATAGAATAGAAGATAAAACTTGATTTATTTTATGTTTTAATTTTAAATAATTTCTGCACAATAACATTTTAATTTATAAACAGTTCAGTTTCTGCTAATATTAAGTTTTTACTATACTTGCATAAAAGCTTAGTTTTGACATTACCGAAAAGGATAATTTAATAAAGTCAAAATTTGAACATAAGTTTGACTTATCTAAAATGTGTAGATTATCTAAACTGAACTAATTAGCTGAAAGATCATCAAGCTAATCAAAACCCGATTAACTACGGTGATACAAGATGATACAGACAGACTCAAACATCTACAACAACTTAAATAGAATCAAATTGTCCAAATATATCTTGTAGCAGAACAAACCAAGTTGCAGACTGATCTGGCATGTTTCTCTGAAGACTATATTCCAAGCATTGCTAGCAAGGACAAAAAAAAAATGTTGGTTCTGCCTTTCAGTTAGTGTTGAAGGAATTTGAATTGGCTGTTAGTATTAACGAAAACACGACAAGGACACGTGATATTCTCTACATAACCCCATACATCTGTGAGTACCGTCTCTATTTAATAACGTTGGGGAACAACACCTATAAAAGAAGATACATCAGAATTGAAGAAGGCCGTTGTTATATAGCTCTTCATCAAGCATTCTCAAATTACTCAGCAATCTCTCAAATAGATTTATCATAAGCTGATTTACACACGCACAAAGTTTTTATCAGATATAGTAAGGATCATTTTGTGCACACTTCGTTCTCACTTATCATGTGTATACACGAGCTATATTGTACTGTGAGAATCTTTGTAACTGTCAGAAGTTTGTTTCTGAACATATTGAGTTAAGAAAAAGTTACTAGGAGTCTCAGCTCATTAGGGTTGGTGAACTGAGTTGAAGTGGATTTGTACAAAAGATTGTACTGATCAAATCTTTTATTGGAATCCTTCTTAGGTGGAAAAAGGGATGACATAGAAGTTGTTAATTTCCGAAGATCCATAAAAAAATTCTTTTTTTACTTTATTTTCAATCATCTTACTTGTCTTATATGTTCTTACTTGTGTTGCTCATTAATTCTCTTCAACCGGTGTATTTTTATTCACGCATATTTTATTCACTTGGTACTTTGAGTTGTTTTCGTATTTAGTATTTTAGTAGCTCATTTTACTTAGTTTGATTGGAATATCAACTTGTGTTAGCACAGTTTAAGTTTCACATAAATTTTCATAGTTGTGCAACAATTCATTCATCCCCTCTGAACTGTTGTTTTCGATCCCAACACAATGATATTTATTTCACATTAACATGATAGTCATTTCACATTAAATTTGTTGTTCCTACATTTTCAAAACATATAAAACAATATGTAATAATATATTTTGTCACTACTTTAAAGATAATAGCACTTTAAAATAGAAGGCCAATTTTAATCAAATGACTTTAAAACAAAAGTCAAAACTTATATTCACAATCAAAATTGAGAAATATAAAAATTCGAGAAATAAAAATCTAACAATCCAATATGTCCTTAAATTAAAAAAAATCCAAATCAGAAAATTTATTACCAAATTGCATAATCAATTAATGCAATATGTCATGTCATTTATTGACTAATAGAGTAGATTTACAAATGTTATATATTATTTTACGTTTTCAAAAAAAAATGTAGGTGAATCAAAACAAAACGCATACCATAATTTTCTAAAATTTAGTTGAATATACATATTCATTATAAAAAAAATCAAGGCATATAGAGAAGTAAACAATAAAGCCGAGAAATAAACCAAAATAAATTAGTTTATTTATTAAAAAATTATTTTAATAATTAAATAAATAAAATGACTCAAAATCGTCATAAATCAACCAACTGCTATCATCGTGCATATGCTACTTTCATCGTCGTTTCTCAATATAGATGATGATGTCAATTAATTAGGTTTAACATTTAGCTTCTTTTTCATTTGATGACTTTGCAGTCTCATTGTCATGCATTCATAATTTTTATTTAATAGCCTATGCAGTTCATCATTGAACATCAAATCACTATTCATCATAAAACAATGACAAATAATATATCATATTTCTTCAAGAGTATTGATATCAGATATTAAATCAATATTTTCAAGAATATTACTAAATCTTGGATCTTATATTGATATTCTTTATGAATATTAACAAATCTTGCATATTTGATCAATATTTTTTTAATTAATATTGATACACTTTAACATTGGATCTATATTTTTTAAGAATATTTATAGATATTAGATCTCATATCAGATCTTAATACTCATAAATTTCTTTAGATTATCAATATATTATATCTTAGTCGTGTATCTCGTTAGATTATCTGTATATTATATCTTAGTCGTGAATCTCGTTAGATTATCTATATATTATATCTTAGTCGTGAATCTTTTTAGATTCTCAATATATTAGATTTATATTAGAGTTTAATCATCAAACTCCTTATATTCTCATTATGAAATCATGATATGCCTTGGCATCAACATTTTGTCACGCCCCGAAACTCAGAGTCGACACCGACGTTGTTCAACAATCATACAATTGAAAAACAACTAGCCTCGTAGTACAATATAGACCGAAAGCCGGTTTATTTCAAAAATCCCAAACAAATCCCATTGTTTTTACAACCAAACGAAATAGTAATGCGGAAGCGTTTTACAATTAAATAACGTAAAATTCGAAATATCTATCTACTACTGATCTTGCAAATCACCAACCCCAACATTGTTCGGACTCTTCTTCCTCAACCTATTCTTCGGTTTTATCTGGGAGGGGAGAGTAAGGGGTGAGTATTTTGGAAATACTTAGCAAGTGAGGGCCGAATCGAGCACAATATAACAACATGCATAAAATTTCGAAACACAATTCATATACAACCAGACTTGTTTCACATGCATAACATTGACCAGGCATTGAGATTCCTCTACTTTCTATTTTTTTACTGATATCAGTCCCTAATGTTTACTACTCTAAGGGAACGAGGCCATATAACGGTTATAATCCCACCGTGTAAGGACCATAAACATTTCATATTGGGATTCCCACCCATATACAATCCTCACAGTGCTCAAAACCATATGACAACCAATACAAAAAAGGAGTAGAAGGAGAATTTGTGCTCGACCGAATTTTCGAAAATGAACATATGCATAATCCAAAAATTTAACTTTAAAACAAGCTCACTTACCTTGGTTTTTGAATGCTAACACGTAGGTGCACGACTTCGGGGATTGGGTCGCTTCTTGCTCCTTGATCGGGCAGCACTTTAGCTCACTTTCTAGGCTAGCGTTGGACTATCTTTGAGGAAGGTTTCGGCTAGAGAATGCTGCTGGAAATTTCGAAACTTTCAGCTAAGTATTTCGATATTGTGGTGTGGTGAGGTGTGGGGGGATGGCCTATTTATAGGTGAGGGGAGGAGGTTTAATGTGGCAGCCAAATCCTACCCATATGGCATCGAAATCACCTGCTTTTCTTTCCATTTCATCACCAAATCTCACCCTTATTTGACTCCAATCGTTCCCTAATCCAACAGCCTTGATTGGCTCCAACTTTAGGTGCAAGGGTGGGGAGGATTTGTTGAATCTTGGGTCAAACCTTATTGATTCGTTGTGCATGATTTGCTGAATTTTTTCCATTTACTAGGCTTTCCAATTCATGTATGGATATGTTCTTGTGTATGCATGTCATTAAATTCAAAATCTCGAAATTTAGGGCCATAATCCACCATTCATGTAATTATCTAATTTCCTTACTTCCTTGGCTTGCACAAATATTCTGTGATCATGTAATATTTCCTATCAAATTTTCGAAATTTGCATGCACAAGTATAGATATTATTAAGTTCCAACACAAGGATTTCCAATATATTTCCCACTTAATACAAGAATCAAAGATCCTAATTTCCTTGCAAATATTAATTACAAGGTTTGAAAAAAGAGAAAAATCCAGTCCTCACAAATTCAATTATAAAATCATGATTCACTACAAGAAAAAAGGCCTACGACAACGGTTTTTTCCCGTTGTTGTAGATCTTTTAAAACTGTTGTTAAAGCCCCTGTGGTTAAAGGGTGCGCTCAAAGACAACGATTTTTATCCGTTGTTGAAGCTACAATTTGCGACGGTTTTTAACAAATCGTCGCACATAAATATTGCGACGGATTTTTGTTAAACCGACGGTTTGTAATACCATCGCTAACATTAGCGACGGTTTTGAATGTCGTCGCTAAAATTAGCGACAGTTAGGCAATGCATTCCGTCGCTAATTTTAGCGACATTTCATTCATGATTTCCGTCTCTAATATTTTCAGTAAAATAAAAAAAAATTACTTTTATCAATTTAATAATTCTAAAAAAACTTGTAATTTGAATAGACTAAGATCTTAACTAAAACTTAAAAATTTAACAAAAAATAAAACGAAAAAATTTACATAAATAAGCGGGGGTTTCAAAAACTTGGAACAATTTTTTAAAATTACCGAAACTAAAATCATGTAAGAAAAATTTTAAGTGTTGTGAAGTCGTGTGTGTTTTAAAATGGACAGAGTGAGTGGGTATTTATAGAAGAGTTGCGACGGGTTTTGGTTAAATCGTTGCTAATAGCGACATTTTATTAATGACCCGTCGGCGATTTATAATTTGCAACAGTGTTTTCTCAACCGTCGCTAATTGTAGCGACGGTTCGCGAAAATTAGCGACGGTGTAATAACAACCGTCGCTAAGTCGCTAATAACAACCGTCGCTAAGTAAAAATATGCGACGGATTTATTTAAAATTGTCACTAAATATAGCGACAGATATTATACCGTCGCTATATATAGCGACGGTTGTAGGATAAACCGTCGCTATTTTTAAAATCGCGACGGCTTACATAAAACTGTCGCTAACTTTAGCGACGGTTTCAGCAAAAATGCCGCTAAATACGTTTTACATCACCTTTTCCACTACAGTTTAAGAAAACCGTTGTCAATTGTCAAAAAAAAAACACGCTAATAGACAACGTTTCTATAAACCGTTGTCTTTGACCCTAAAAAAGCTCAAAAGACAACGGTTTTACAAAACCGTTGTCATTGACCCTAAAAACCGTTGTTTTTGACACTTAAAAGACAACGGTTTTTATAAAACCGTTGTCTTTTGTTTAAAAAACACACCTACGACAACGGTTTTCACTAAAACCGTTGTCAAAAAGCATACGACAACGGTTTTAGTAAAAACCGTTGTCGTATGTGTGTTGTTGATGTTGATTTTTCTTGTAGTGATTATTCATGAACATTAATGTATGAATAATAATTGTGCTAATTTCATAGCATCAATGAATATCTCATAAAATTAAGCATTGACATGTTGTGCTTCTTCGAGAGCACCAACAAAATGAGATTTATTTTCATTCTCAATTGATTATACGATCGTGATTATAACATATTGTAAATCATAAGAGAAAATAGTGATTAATAGAAAGATCAAAGAGTCAGTACTCGTGTGCAATTTTCATTGAACTCAATCATCCTATTTATAAAGGAAAATAAGAGAATACAAATCTTTACAAAATATTATTTTGTCATATTTATCTTGATCACAAATATCTCAAATATAATAAACAGGAATAATCATCCACTAAGAATATATTTATAATATTTGAGGATAATTTGAGTTATTGTGATAAATAATGAGGATGTTTTTTTTATTAACTACATATAATTTTAGAAAATAAGCTTAAAACAAGTTCTCTTTATTTTTTAAATATTGAAATAAAACTAGCCTATTCAATTTTATGAATCTTTTTTAGACAATTGACGTCTGAAATCTAATAACAACCAATGAGAGGATACCAGAAGTTTTTCTGACACATTTTTCTCGATTCTGAAGTTGAAAAAAAGAACAAAAGTGCAATACAATTAGGGACAATTGTATTAAAATCCCTAATACCATTTCAAAGTTTGTGTTCAGTCCCTAGTGTAAAACAAATATATTCTCACTCCCTGACAAAATCATTTCATATGTTTTAACTCCTTTGTAAGCATCAAATTACCTAATTGACCTCATTTTTAATTAAAACCCTTTTTTACCCTTATTTATTTTGTTGAATCCATCTGTATTTGGGATTTTAATACTATTACCCCAATCCCCCATCGGCTTCGTGAGAAGAAATCCCATGGTGGGGGAGTCTGTGTGAAACATCATTTACTTGAAGCTCAAAATCTTGAAGACGTCGTGCAGGAAAATTTCATCGAAGGGAAAATAAAGTGAAGGTGAGTTTCTTTCCTCAAAGTTTCTCATTTTTTTCGTGAAATTCCAGCTTTTAGGGCGAATGAGTTTGTGTTTATTTATTTCAATTTAATGATTCTCTTATGTTTTTTGATTGTTATTGTGTGTTTTTTATTTTTTTAAATTCATTATTTTTTTGAATTCCACCGATTGAATTTCGAAAATTTAGGGTTTTGTATTATGATTGGTTTTTAGAATAATGTAAAAGCAATACAAGTATCTTGTGGCCTTAATCATACGACTGCCTTATTTGAATACAAAGCAGTGTAAAGATGAATGCAGAAATTATTTTTAGATTTCTCGATTAATGTAATTTTATCCTCAATTTTTATGTATTAGTTCTTGAATGAGAAATTTGTAATTTTGTTTAAAAATTTTCTGAAAATTCTTTAAAGTCTTGAAATCTGCATATCAATTACTTTTGTATGTTTTTTGTATTAGGTGCAAAATGGAATATGAAAGTGGGTCTTGCAACCTGTCATTTTTGGGTAGCTGTAAATGCAAGAAACAGTTGTTTGTGATTTCAATTTTCAGCGGTTGTAGTTTGATGGACATTTTTGAGAGGCTTGGAAAAAAATGTGCTGAGATTACTCCTGAAGCTATGATTCTGCAATACGTAGCCCCCCAACACAAGATGCACGTGACTTTGATTGACGATGATGATGTCCTAAATATGATTCATCTTCATATGTGTATGAAGCTCAACATGATTGAATTGAGGGCAGAGAGTAAAAACGAACATGTCCGCAACCAAAATATTCGGAGGTAAAATATATTAGATTTATGTCCCTGTTTAGTTTTGATAAATTTTTTATATTTTAATTTATCAAGCATGAAATTGTGCACTAGTTGAGATTATTGTGGTTATATAATTTGTTCTATGTTATGATAATATAAATATGTTTTGTTGCCATGATATGAATTATTTGACAATACTAATATTATTTACATTCCATACTTTGCATTTTTTTATGTTAAGTTATTTTTGTATCTTGCACTTAACAAGTTTATATCATATTGGTAAGGGTTGATGAGGAAGACAGATAGAGAAATAGTGGTAACGAAGCTGATGAAGCCTCTTTGAGCAATACACTAGATGCTTGGATTAATTGCATTCGTGGTGTAGGTCAAACATTCAAAGATGCTGCTGACTTTAGAAGATTTGTTAAAAATTATGTTNGAATAACGTAAAAGCAATACAAGTATATTGTGGCCTTAATCATACGACTGCCTTATTTGAATAAAAAGCAGTGTAAAGATGAATGCAGAAATTATTTTTAGATTTCTCGATTAATGCAATTTTATCCTCAATTTTTATGTATTTGTTCTTGAATGAGAAATTTGTTAATTTTGTTTAAAAATTTTCTGAAAATTCTTTAAAGTCTTGAAATCTGCATATCAATTACTTTTGTATGTTTTTTGTATTAGGTGCAAAATGGAATATGAAAGTGGGTCTTGCAACCTGTCATTTTTGGGTAGCTGTAAATGCATGAAACAGTTGTTTGTGATTTCAATTTTCAGCGGTTGTAGTTTGATGGACATTTTTGAGAGGCTTGGAAAAAAATGTGCTGAGATTACTCCTGAAGCTATGATTCTGCAATACGTAGCCCCCCAACACAAGATGCACGTGACTTTGAATGACGATGATGATGTCCTAAATATGATTCATCTTCATATGTGTATGAAGCTCAGCATGATTGAATTGAGGGCAGAGAGTAAAAACGAACATGTCCGCAACCAAAATATTCGGAGGTAAAATATATTAGATTTATGTCCCTGTTTAGTTTTGATAATTTTTTTATATTTTAATTTATCAAGCATGAAATTGTGCACTAGTTGAGATTATTGTGGTTATATAATTTGTTCTACGTTATGATAATATAAATATGTTTTTTTGCCATGATATGAATTATTTGACAATACTAATATTATTTACATTCCATACTTTGCATTTTTTTATGTTAAGTTATTTTTGTATCTTGCACTTAACAAGTTTATATCATATTGGTAAGGGTTGATGAGGAAGACAGACAGAGAAATAGTGGTAACGAAGCTGATCAAGCCTCTTTGAGCAATACACTAGATGCTTGGATTAATTGCATTCGTGGTGTAGGTCAAACATTCAAAGATGCTGCTGACTTTAGAAGATGTGTTAAAAATTATGCTGTTGCTACAAGGCGTTCATTTTCATACAGAAAGAATGATAGCGAAAAAGTCAATGTTACTTGTACTGAGACTAGTTGTGGATGGAGAATTTATGCTTCTAAATACAAAGCAGACAATATATTTGCGATCCGAAAATGCAATTTAGAGCATACATGTGGTGAGAATAATCTACGTAGTAGAGGACATCCTAGAGCAGATGCAACATGGATAGCTAATGTGGTGAAAGGCAAACTTATAGGAGAGCCCTCTTATCGTCCTTGTACAATTCAAAAAGACTTACAAAGAGATTATGGTGTAGAGTTAAACTATCGCAATGTGTGGAAGGGCAAGGAGTTAGCGATGCATGATATTCATGGCACAGATAAGGGATGCTATGATAGACTAAGATGGTATTGTCGAGCTGTTAAAGAAACGAATCCTGGAAGTGTTGCTGAGTGTGAGATTGATATCGAAACTAACAAATTTAAACGACTGTTCATTTGTTTGCACGCATGTGTAGTTGGTTTTGTTATTGGTTGTAGACCGTTGATTTTTTTGGACGGGACTCATATAAAGAATAATTTTAAAGGTTGTATCCTACTTGCTGTGTCGAAGGATGCCAATGATGATCCTTTCACAATTNGAGTTAGCGATGCATGATATTCATGGCACAGATAAGGGATGCTATGTTAGACTAAGATGGTATTGTCGAGCTGTTAAAGAAACGAATCCTGGAAGTGTTGCTGAGTGTGAGATTGATATCGAAAATAACAAATTTAAACGACTGTTCATTTGTTTACACGCATGTGTAGTTGGTTTTGTTATTGGTTGTAGACCGTTGATTTTTTTGGACGGGACTCATATAAAGAATAATTTTAAAGGTTGTATCCTACTTGCTGTGTCGAAAGATGTCAATGATGATCTTTTCACAATTGCTTATTCTGTAGTGGACGTGGAGAATAATATTAATTGGGAATGGTTTTGTTATCATCTGAGAAGTGTTTTGCTTTCGTATCAAAGCATTCCATTCAATGAGTACACTTTTTTCTCTGACAGACATCCTGGGATTATCAAGGCAGTTAATCTACTATTTACGGGCAGTCACCATGCGTACTGCTTGAGACATTTAGTTGATAATTTTGTGAAAGTGGTACATAATCAATTACTTAATTTTATGTAGATCGATTCTTTTTATTTCGTATATAAATAGATGTATTTAATCTGATTTTTTTGTAATCATTTTAGGTGTTGCGAAGCTATCCAAAACATAACAAAAAACATTGGTCTTCGGTATTCAAAAAAGCTGCTTATGCTCCATCTTTGTAGGAGCATGAACAACATATAAAAAATATCCTTGAGTCCATGCCACTTGCTAGGGATTTTATTGTAAATTCCGAACCACAGAGTTGGGCAAATGCATTGTTTTTTGGCAATAGATGGGGTGTTATAAATAATAACATCGCCGAATGTTGGAATAATTGGGTTAAAGCAGCTCGTTATCTCCCTATCGTGGGTATGGTGGACCATATACGAGTGCAGATCATGAACATGTTGCACCAACGACGTGAATCAACAGCTATGATGGTTAAAAAATTAAGTCCAAAAAAAGAGAAAGCTATTGGTAGTGTATATGTGGAATCCCGGAAGTTGAGAGTGCACCGGTCTTGTAATTGGAGGTTTGAAGTAGTCGATGGTGAAAAATCATTTGCTATTGTAGATATTGGCAAATCAACAAGCTTCCTTGCAAGCATACTTGCGCCGCTATTGAGTCGAAGTCGATGTCGTTTTATGATTTTTGCGACAAGTATTTCAAAATTGAAATGTACCGCCAAACGTACAGAGGAATTATTAATCCCATCCCAGCGTTGGACATTAATGAGTCTTATCTTGATGATGGAAATGTAATCAATGCTCCTGACATGAGGAGTCAGCCTGGTCGTAAGAGAACCAAGAGGATACCATCGCAAATCGAATCACGTGTGTCAAAGTGTAGTCGTTGTCATAAGGGAGGACATAACAGACGTAGCTGCAAAGAAGCTATAAACTAGATGTTATTGTTTCATGAAAATGGTGTTTCAATGTTTTTATTATTACTACTATCTTACTGTTAGTATATTTCAATATTCAGTATTTTTGTTTATGATTGACACCTGAAATATTTTTCGAAACTTTAACAGGAAAAAGAGCGTGCTGGAAGGGGAAACAAGCATGTTGATACCAGTGAGAAGTTGTACGCGTTCGAGTGGAAGCATTGGTGGGTTACGCATTATGTGATTGTTTTGTTTTTGAAAATGTTGGGAAAGAGTTGGTTTGGTTTGCCTTACTGTCATGTTGTTTTAGTGCTTGTTGATGTCTTGTATTCTTATATGTTCTCTGGAAAAAAACTTGGGCTTTAGGTTGTTGTTTATGTTAATCGTTTAAGTTGGAGAATTTATTGTTTTGTTTGTGTTAGGTGTTAAGCACTTCAATATGTATTTCTATTTATTGTTATTTGTTTCTGGAAGGTTTGGTGTTTCATTTGTTCATTTTTTAATGTTTGGTTTAAGGGGTGCTTCAAATGGTACATATCAATTTTGGACAGATATTTGAGTACAAAAATTGCTAAATTTGGTATATTATGCGCAAATATGAGTACAAATATTAAATAATTAGGTATATTTTGTGCACAAGAAAACTGTACTCATATTATACCGGAAATACAAAATACATGTCCAAATTGGAAGTTGTTTACTATTCAAACTTTATTTAATTAAGGTAATATTTAGTCATACATTAATATGAACAGAGATTTGAGTACAAAATTTACTTTCTTGTGTATACTATGTGTAAATTGGAGTACAAATATTAAATAATCGAGTATATTTTGAGCTAGAGAAAAAGATATATTTTCGCTCGAAATTGTAGTGTGTCAATTTCAAGGTACATAAATTGTCAGATTGAGTATATACGTTAAAGAATCGAGAACAATGTACATATGAATTGAGTACAATGACTTGTCAATCCAAAACATCGTAGAGTAGTTCATCTATTCATGCCTAAGATCGCCAAGTCATTATCCGATGAAGTTCTTGTAATTTTTTAATTTCAAAGTACATAAAATGCCCGATTGAGTACGTATCATATTTTTTTGATGAAAATACGTATCATATGTTATGAGGCACATTACACAATAAATCGGGTATACATGTGTTTAAATCAGGTATACATGTACATTAATCGAGTACTCAAATTCATGTTATATGTCAATTTCATGAATTTTATACATCTTCAATTTGAGTACTCGATTTATGTACATGTATACCTGATTTAAACACATGTATACCCGATTTATTGTGAATTGTGCTATATTTTTTAAAATATATACTCAATCAGACATCTTAAGGTCTTCGGAATTGACATAAAAACGAATACATATGGGATACAATACTTCACCGAGTAAAGTAGAAGGGTGGATATAATTTTATAGTACCATCACTTGATGTGTTGTACAAGAACTTCTAAAGCGTACAAGATCACTTCTCTTCTTGCTGTGTTTTCCGGGTGGACATAGGTTATTTTCAAGGTAAATCCAACATATTCATCTATATTTTGATGAAAGTACGTATCATATGTTATGAGGCACAATTCACAATAAATCGGGTATACATGTGTTTAAATCAGGTATACATGTACATTAATCGAGTACTCAAATTCATGTTATATGTCATTTTCATGAATTTTATACATCTTCAATTTGAGTACTCGATTTATGTATATGTATACCTGATTTTAACAGATGTATACCCGATTTATTGTGAATTGTGCTCTATTTTTTAAAATATATACCCAATCAGACATCTTAAGGTCTTCGGAATTGACATAAAAACGAATACATATGGGATACAATACTTCACCGAGTAAAGTAGAAGGATGGATATCATTTTATAGTACCATCACTTGATGTGTTGTACAAGAACTTCTAAAGCGTACAAGATCACTTCTCTTCTTGCTGTGTTTTCCGGTGGACATAGGTTATTTTCAAGGTAAATCCAACATATTCATCTATATTTTGATGAAACTACGTATCATATGTTATGAGGCACAATTCACAATAAATCGGGTATACATGTGTTTAAATCAGGTATACATGTATATTAATCGAGTACTCAAATTCATGTTATATGTCATTTCATGAATTTTATACATCTTCAATTTGAGTAATCGATTTATGTACATGTATACCTGATTTAAACACATGTATACTCGATTTATTGTGAATTGTGCTCTATTTTTTAAAATATATACTCAATCAGACATCTTAAGGTTTTCGGAATTGACATAATAACTTCACCGGATAAGGACTTGGTGATCCTAGCGTGAATAGATGAACTACTCTACTTTGTACTCGATTCATGTGTTCATTGTACTCAATTTAAGCATACAATGTACTCAATATATATGTACATTGTAATCTATTCATGTGTATATCGTGCTCAATTTGTGTGTACATTGTCCTCGGTTAGTTAAATACTATTGTGTGTTTACTAATGTATGACTAAATATTAGATTAGTTAGATATACTCGATTATTTAACATTTGTACTCAAAGTTACACATAATATACCCAATAAAGCAATTTTTGTACTCAATTTTCTCTTCTAAATTGATATGTACCATTTAAAATACCACGTAAACCAAAATCTGAAAAGTGAACAAATAATACACCAAACTTTCCCAGAAACAAAATTTTTTTAACAGAAATAGATATTGAAGTGCGTAACAGCTAACACAAACACGATAATAATCAATTGGTGTGTCTTCATTACATAATTTAAACCAACAATTAAACATAGACTTGAAATGTTCAAACTCCAGTACTACTGTAACTTCTTAACCATCAGAATAGTGAGGAGTAATTAATTACTCAAACTTGTTTTTCAACAATCCATTTTCATCAGATAATATTGTGACTGCCAAACGTGCTCGATAAGTGTCATCTTCACATCCTGTGCATAGCTCCAGATCTCATCTGTGTCACGGGCTAGACACTCCAACCACATGCATGCATAGACGCCACAATCGAGGGTTGCACCTTGTTGACGACAAGGTTCTCTTAACACTGGCTCACTTACAAGGTCGAATCCCCATAAGTGACGTATGGAACTAGCCAAAAACTTTGTCTGCAACAAACAATACTTTCAAAATTTAATCTTAATTTGTATTTACATAAACTTTGAACATTTCAAAGTAAACTTACATAAACTTTGGCTTTCCCAACTGAGAATGGATCATGCATGGAGTTTCACAGTTTAAATATCCCTTCATCTCTTTTGTAAACCAACAAAAACCAATTCCACCTGTCATTCATAGGGAAAATGATGTATCTGCATCTTCTAAATAATTCTCCAGTCAGTTCCTGCAGTCTAGCCATCGTGAAAGATGTCATCAGTGAAAGAAAAGCTCCATAATCATCCCGACGTACCATCGATCTTTTCCCATGTTGTTCCAATTTCGTAAGGACTTCTTTCTACACATTCAAGAACACATATAATCATTTATTTTAATATAGTAAAACGAACACACAAAAAAACGCAAAACTCGGACTGCTACGAACCTGCACCATTGTGTCCATGCAATAAATCTCAAATCCATGCTGCAAACTTTGCTTTTGCATAATTCTCATGTAAACATTAATTATCTCAGACTCAACAGGATCACCAAAAAGAAATTGACATAATATCGGTCCACTTAAACTCATACCGTATCTTGCCAAACGCAACACTACAAAATAGAAAATTCAATTTCATTAAAAAAATTAGGACACATTATTACGAAAATAAGAAGAAGAAACATACGGAAGATCAACGTACTCCAACTCTTTTCTAGCAAGAAATTTTGTCAACAACTTTCTCTCTTCATCATCAGCTTCTTCATGTCCACAGAAATGTGATCTACCTTGAAACTCATCCATGGCAACCTTGCCAGGAGTATTGCCTTTCTTCTCAACGTCTATAACTTCCTGTCCAAAAGCGGCGATATATTCAGCAATATAACAGAAAATCCAAACATCAATAACAACAATAGTACTGAGAAACAGAAAAACTAAATTAAACTTAATACAATCGATTTGGACATAATTGACACTTCATTTACCTGTTTTGTCACCTTCCTCTTACGTCTTGGTGTTGAGCTAGGTGGAATCACAAACATGGAACCTTTTTTTTTCTTCACACGATCATCCCTAGCCCTCACATGATCCGCAATTGAAGATTGAGAAATAGTTTTCTTCTCCACTTCTGAAGTAGCAACAAAACTACCACCAATGCTCTCATCAACCGTTTCATTCAAAGAATGAGATTCATCTAACTCTTTCTTTTCTTTAGCCAAATCAGAAACAACTGCATTTACCACTACGTCAACAAAATCACCAAAGTTAGCTCTTGCATCATGTGGTGACTCAAAAGTCATCTTTTGTTCTGTTTTATCAACTTTTTCCTCAGATTCAACAACATTGTCACGTTTATCCGCCACAAACCTTTTTCCCTTCATTCTACGTCGAACCTTTTGACCCTCTAATTCAGCACATCTCTTTCTCAGTATCTTTAAATCATT
>NC_133307.1:5097420-5152631 GCF_012295235.1 Primulina huaijiensis
ATTAGTAAAGCTGAATACTCACCATCAATCCAACCGTGCATCCATCAACATAAAGTTTTTTCCCGATCTGACATATTTCTCANATACTAAGATCATTATTAGTAAAGCTGAATACTCACCATCAATCCAACCATGCATCCATCAACATAAAGTTTTTTCCCGATCTGACATATTTCTCAATATAAAAATCGGAAGGCAGCATCTCCCCAAGCATATTTAAAAAATATCGTAAGATCATCGAGATAAGGAAATATAAATCCAGGAGAGATATAATTGCCCGTGGGAAATATTATGCAGTTGAAAATGAACAAAATGAAAGTTCTCACAAAATCATCAATATCACATTCATCATCACTTCTTGCAATGAAAATCAATTTTTCATAAATGGCTATTCGGTTGGCATTGGTGACCTTGCCGTCAAAATGACGTGTCAAAAATTTGGACTCCAGTTTCAGGTCCAAGTCAACTGGTTGTCCAATGTGATGTAGGCCGAGCACAATAGAGAAATCAGCTGATTTGAAAGGGATGGTAATGTTATCACCAACAAAAAAAGAACACGAATCACCCTGAAATCTTTTCAGAAAATAATCGATCTCCCACTACTAATAGCAAGGACTGGCATATCAATCCATTTGGCGAAAGGAGTATCATTTATCCGACTCATATGCTGCTCACCTAGAATTGGCTTCAATTCTCCCATCACAGTTTTAAAATAAGGAGGGGAACATCGTGAAAAATATTCTTTACCACTCTTCTTCTCGTGTTAATCATGAATTAGTTTGTCTTCTGCAGTAGTTTCTACATTAAAAAACATATAACAATTATACAATAACTAATAGAAACACAATTACAAAAAAGAATAAGAAACGGAACATAATTGCATATACACAAAACAAAAAATAGCATTTAGACATGTCTATTTGATCAACAAATCTAGCCATGGTATTAGACGCAAAAAATTTAATTGCACTGAACACAACAGTAGACGGAAAAATAAATAATCACATAAAAATTGAATTGTGCATAACACAACGAATTTGGAACAGCAGCTTCGAAATCAAGCACATCTACTAATTTTTGAATTTAATCAAAATTTCTTAAAATATTAACAGTACAACTAAAAAAATCGAATGAATAACAATATCAAGAACAAAGCCTATAAATTGGGGAAAAAAAGTTGTCAATAAACTAAAACAAACAATAACAGTTTCAAAACCACAAAAAAGTATCCACAATTAACAAACCCTAGACATTAAGGAAAATATTGTTCTCGTTCGTACCTTGCTTGGATTTCTCGTTCATACCTTGCTTGGATTTCTGTATTTCTAGTTCTTCGACATTTATTCGAGGTGCTAGCTTTTGCAGATTTGTTTGTCGCCTTTTTCCTCCCCATTTGCTGCGTCTCGGTTCAAGGTTTCTCTCTTTCTCACTCACTCGGTCGAAGCAACTCTGTGGAAGAAGGGAGAAAAGATATAATACAATAATAAATTAATAGTGCAAAATAGTATAAGGAGGGTAGTAATGGGTTTTAATAAAATATGAGGGTAATTCGGTCTTTTCCCATTCATTGGGGAGTTTAAACATACAAATACAATTTGTCAGGCATTGAATACAAATATTTAAACTATTGGGTACTGACCGTAAAGTTCAGAACTCCAATAGGAATTTATGGGCAATTTTCCGATACAAGGGGATTACCTATAATTAATTATTTCATCAGTTATTTACTTTTCAAGTTTTTTTATTTTATTTCTGCAATTTCTGGTGAAACAATGCTTGCTAAAATGACTTCTAGTAGGTAAGCGATGATCACAAATCTGACTGACTCAATTCTAAACATCAAGCCAAATAGTTCAAGCTTTCACAAAGAAGTGGTCAAACCATGGGATATTTTTCAACTTGGAAACACTTTAATTGTATAAGACTTTTTGTGGGCGAAAACTTAAATTTTGTTAGTTAGTTAATTAGTTAACTCAAATCTTTTAAATCATACAATAGCTCAAGCATTACACATCGATTATTCTACCCAACGGGAACACTTATTACACTCAAGAATCCCCATCATAATAATTGCACTTCTTGCAATCAAATGGGACCGAATACGTGACATTGACTCTGATGCCAATTGTAGGAGCAAGTGTTTGCCGTTTTACCAAAAGCTATAGCTGGTGGAAACAGTGCAACTCAAATATTTTAAACTGTACAGGAGAACAAGAATCAAGTTTGGAATTCTCTACCCAGCAGAGATAATTATCACACGCAACATTTTACATCGCATGATTATCGCCAAAATAGGTGGCGGAAGATTTTTGAAATCTACACAAAGTTCTAAAAAAAAGCAATAAAAAATATTTAAAAAATCAAGTTTATTTTTTTCCATGTATGTATATTTTATTCAAGACAAATATATATGGTACAAAAACAAATCTATTTTTTTTCCATGTATGTATATTTTTTTAGCTTCTATCTTACAACGTACAAAGTTTGCTCTATAAAATTTTTTATATTGTAGATTTTACAATTACAAACGTTTTTTTTTAAAAAAAAAAAGTGCTCTTGGTTTGTGGGATAAAAGAATTATTATATTAGAATTATTTTTTGATACAAATTGTAAGTAAATTTCTACGTATATTACTTATTTGAAATTGATTGAACATTAACTTTTATCTAACTAATACACTTTCTGGGACATCATATAACATTGATATTTTGTAAACGCGGATAAATTAAGTATAAGCAAGTAGAGAAAATAGTACAATATATATTTTTAATTGATTTATATATTAATACAACTACATTAAAAAAATCGACTATATATATATATAAATATTGATTAATCAATTAAAGGGATCAACTTTTTTAGTTTACTAACTTTTTAAATTTTGAGTTTTGGTCGACTAAATTTTCAAAGTTTGTTTTTTGTGTATTTCTTTGAATTTTTTTTTTTTGGGATTTCAATCTTATTTCACTCGAATGCTGATGTCGACCGAAAAACACTGATGTGTCATTGAAAAATACTGACATAGTATCGAAAATTTGTGACGCGTACGATGTCAAGTCAAAAATTTGACCAAAATAAACAAAAAAATAAAAGCTAGTGTACCAAATCCAAAATTTAAAAAATAATGGACCAAAACCCATAATTAGACAAGTTAGAGAATTAAAAATTTTATTTTCCATAAATTAAACTTATATAATAAAAACATTATATTTTTTTTTAACCGAGTAAAAAAAATTTCGATCATAACATTGTTAGTACGAACATTTCTGTAAATGATATTCTGAAAAAAAAAATTTGTTAGAAGTTGGGTTTTTGATAAGAAAAATAATGGAGCTAGAATTGGACGAGTTTGGAAACTTGCAGCTAAAGGTGAGCTTCTGTTGTCTTCTTTCATATTACTTTCTTGCGCAGAATAAATGAAATTAGTCAAGTCTTTTTTAAATATATATATATATTTTCTCAATATAATTTTTTTTGAGGTATTCTGATTTTTTTTGTTTTTATTAACAAAAACTCACGTGAGATTGTATCACTTATAAATTTTGTGAGACAAATATTTTATTTGTGTCACTCCTGAAAAAACTATTATTTTTCATGCCAAAAGTATTAATTTTTATTATAAATATGAACATGATTGATCCGTCTCACCCATAAAGATTCGTAAAATCATCTCACAAGAGACCTACTCTATTAACTATATGACTTAGGACACCCACAATAGTAGGTAATGCAATTGCCATGTCATCCAAATATCTCCCAATTCCTAATATTCACCGTTGTAGCTTCTTGATTTGTGTACCAAATGAATAGTGGTTACAAATTTTCATTTTTTTTGTTTCTGCCAGCGTAAGGTCCACGTTGGCTTGAGGTGCGCACGTGCTTTGCACATACGCGTGAGAAGGCTTGCAGCGAAAAGGTTGTTTTTTTATATTTTCATTTTTAAATACTTTTTAAATTATATTTAATTATTAAAATGAAATATACATGGAATGTCTCGTTCGCTGCAGGATGTCTATTTCTTTTTTTTAATATACTTTTTTAATTATATTGCAAATCCAATTGACTAAAATGTTGGAGATAGAAAGTGATTACTATATAAAACAAACGTTGCATGCGCTGTTCATTCTTTCCCAACGAATTGATTTTTTGAACGTTACCTTACGTTCGAAATTAATTCTATAAATACATCAGTTTTTAAAAAATTAAAATTCATATTTTCAACATCCTACATAAATATTTCTCTCGCAAAAAATATTACATACAAATTTTTTTTGGAATGGATAATAATTGCAATAACTTTTTTAGGGATTTTTGGAACTCTCCAAATATCGACGAAAGTTCAAGTGTAGAAAATTCCCGAGTTCGTCCGAGTTTCCAACATCCTCCGTTTCTATTTCTTACACAACACCCACAGAATTTGCAATATTTTTCATATCCACCACCATTTTTTTTGAACGCTCCTCTAGCTCTATGGAATACATGTCCCCCATAATATTGGCAGAGTAGCTAATATTTGGTGCAAGCTCCATCCCATGGAATTAATCCTCTTTAATCACCGGGGCTTCAATCAACTGAATTGAGAAGGGCTAGTGTTGATGCAAGTGACAATGATAAAGGGCTAGAAGCACCTTATGAATTCCGAAATTCACAATTTGCTCCTTTCTCGTCCTAAATAGTACTTGAAAATATTACTCTCAACCGGGCAAACAAGACGGGCCAAGATTCAAATGGAGATCATGGCAAGCGAACAACATGCACAGTAGCAGATGATAAGCTACTTACAGCAGCATACACAATGATGAGCGAAGACCCAACCGTTGGTAATGCCCAGAAGAGTGAGTCTTTTGGAAATGGGAGGTAGAATACTACAATACCAATCGAGACCAGAAAGCTAAAAAAAAGACTGCAAAGAAAGCCAAAGCACACTGCGCTGCGGTGAAAAGGATCGTGAATAGATATACTGGAATATACAATAAATGGTACATGGATCGACTAAGTGGATAGAGTGACGAGGATTTGATGATGCGGGCTCATGAAGAATACAAGAGTACCTTCAAATCTACTTTTCAATATGAATACATGTGGAGGATTGTTAAAGATGGTCCTATGTATGCTCCCCAATCCTCAGGACACCAGTTTCCAAAGAAGGCAAGGACATCTGAATCATCAGGTGCGCATACTGACTCGTCTAATGCCACACCAAGTGTTGATACAGAGTACAATGAAGCCCGATCTCGTCTTATGGGACATAAGGCCACAGAAAAGAAAAAAAAAGAAAGGCAAAGTAAGAGTGACCCATGTTGATCAAATTAGTGAGGCTATGCAACAATCAGTAACACATATGGAGGAATATAATAACAACAAGAGAGTGGATCAACTCATTCAAGCTCATAAACTCCTCATGATGGACACACGAGGCATGACAGATGAACAACTTCATAATCATCTAGAGATATATGAGCAGCTCAAAAAAATATCGAACATGTAATGTGGTTTGAAATTTTTATTTGACGTCATGTATTTTATTATGAGTGTGGTTTGCAATTTATATTTTTAATTCTTGTATTTTAGTGCATGTGTGGTTTTTATTTTTCGATTACTAATGTTATTTCAGATTTTTATATTTTTATTACATATAATATAGTAACGTTTTAATATTAAATATTAATTTGTGAATGATCTATAATATATATTATACATAGATATATTATGTGTGTGTGGATAAAAGTATGAACTTTAAAAAATAGCCATTACAAAATAACCGTTACGAATTAGCCGTTACAAAATAGTCGTTACGAAAATGTATATAAGTATGGGATGAATCATTCATTATTCTTCACAATACATCCAATCTGTATTCTCTCTTATACTCAACTATTCATTTGTTCCAAAATGTCTCAAGATCCTACTCAAAATAACAGAGAAAACATTCTAGAAGATAAAACATCGGATCCTGGTGAAAAATTATTCATGACGATGGTGCAGAATCAACATAGAGCGGCTGAATTCATTCAAAATTCTTATGGAAACTGATATGAATATGGTCGGGCATGACGTGTTAAATCTTACGAATCGAAGTCAATTCATATCCCTCAAAAAAAATTTCATTTTCCTTAACAAAACATAAAAATATTATTTCCTTTCCACATTTGAAAAATAGCATCTTTCACAGTAAAGAAAAACGTAAAATATCACGACTTTCCAAAAATAGTATTTTAACAGTAAAAATTGCACATCTTCACCATAAATCATAAAATATCATATTTTCTTCAAAATCATCATTTTAAATCATTTAACATGCATTATGATCCTTCGGGACGCTGCCAAGCTTTTACGTATTTCTTAAGTGTAAAATGACCTTTTTGCCTCTAGACGTAAATTTTATCGATTTTATCTTTTTCTCACTTTTAATGACATGGGCTTGTCCCAAATAATTATTTAAGCTTAAATCTAATTTTTCATAATTTATTCAGCTTAATTCGAGGCTTTATAATTAATTCTTTAATTAACTATTCATGAGGCGTTTAATTTCCGAATAAATTCAAAACTTGATATTTTATTCCCAAACTTTAAACATAACCTTTTTATTACCTAAACTACCCTTGTGAGCCTTGCCCTGTGGACCCATGGTTCCAATTTTTCTTATTAAATTCTCGTTGTTGACCCTAAATCGAACATACCGAGCCATCTCCATATTTACTCGAGCCACCTCAAGCCGAACCCAAGCCAACCATCTAGGAACCCTACTGACCAACCCTGACCCAAGGAACCTAACCCTAACTCACGCACAAGCCTTCTGGAATAAGACCCTTGCTGTGCGCTGGTTGCATCACACGCCCAAGACTCCTAATGACCCTAGAACCCTCCTACTCGAGCCACCACTGAGTCCACCGGACCCTAATCGACCTGGACCACGCCCAGACCCAACCAAGCCCAGCCCAAGCCCCTGACCTCATGCACGAAGCCCTGCCCGAAGATACAAGCTGTGTGTACCTCCTCTAATCTCGGCTCTTATTCCCTTGAGCCACCACGAACCCTGGCTGCACAAGACCATGTTCTGAACCTTGATCAACCTTCCTTGACCCTACTGAACCAACCTAGCCAGCCTAACCCTCGCCCAGCACCTTACTAATCCAACCCGACGCACACAAGCCATGGTAAGAGTCCTAGCCCAATAGGGCTCCTCCTTTGGCTACTGTCCAAGAGTCCTAGCCCTGCTAGGACTCTTCCTAACCCTGACCCATGTCCAGACCAGGCCTCAACCCAAGCCTTGGCCAAGTCGTGAGCCCCCATGCACAACCGAGCCACTTGAACCAAGCTAACATGAAAGTTGCACCTAGAAAACCCCTCAGTCCTCTCCTTGTTATCCCTTGGTTTTCCAGCTTTGTTTCTCTATAATTTAATCATATTTTAACCTTGTTTCATCCTATATTGGCAGCGTACTCGTTGAAAATCATAACGTTTTTCATATAAGCGTAAAAACATCGTATTTTTGAAACTAAACGTTCTACCGTAAAAATAATCAAACACCTATATGTTTCGTGCATAAACAATTAAATCATGCATATTATGATTTGTATGATGTTTAAAAGAGTTTAGAAAACGTGTCTTTGCGTTTATAACGCTCGAATACTCAATCGTCGGTGAGGGTGCGAAGTTGGACGATCAGACGACGAAGAATCCTAGCCTTTCTTCTTCCCAGTTTCTCGAAAATTGTAAGTGTGTGTGATATGAAATTTCGGCTGGTCGGAGGTGGATTATGGGGTGAAAACACTTGGTTTACTTATTTATAATTTTTAATTAACATGTTAATGGGCTTGAGTCTTGGGCTTGCAAGCTTAGGAGCAATTGGGCCTACACAATTTAATTAAATTGAGTCCAATAACCCATATTTAATTAAAACATAAAATTTTATAAAATTATTTTCTCAAAAATAATATTTTTGATCTTTTAAAAACTCCTTGTTTACCCAAAACAGGCTTCCTGGGAAAAAACGAGCTCGACTCGTAAAATAATTCGAACTCTGACATTTTTTAAAAAATCAAATCATTTTTAATCATATTAGGAAGCCTTGCAAATATTTAATGAAAAATAAATATTCTTGTCTTGGTCGTCCCCGGTGTCCTTTCCCCGATATATTATCGAATATTCGGGTAAAATCCTTCAATTTCATAAAATCATGTCATATGATCATTTAATCATGCAATCATATCTTTAATCGTTTAATAAATATCATGCAAGCATTTAAAATCCATTAAATAAAACAATTAAAAAATTTAAATAATTTTGCATCCATGTGGTTTACGTATGTTGGTTTTTCGGACGTTACAAAATGTCTAGCGAGTCAACTTTTGTGTTGGGCTTTATTTACTTTTATGTAAAAGTAATTTATTTTAATAATATTTTACGGTTTTATCTAATTAGTTCGCTTGAGCTTGAGACTAACATCTGTGATTTAAACTCCGTGTTTCATTGGTATGGACATGAAGATGTCCATTCATATAGATGAGTAATAGTTTGATGATGCACTGAACAAACCTCCCTTGGACTGCCCAAGTGGTTATAACTTATTGAGTGAAATTGTCCACGGTTATGGTTGTACACCATTAGTCCTTTGACCCGGGACAACGTACAAGCTCTACATACTAACATGCACTTTGATCTATTTATCGACTTCATTAAGGATCATCATATGGCGAGGTTGAGTGTAGTTTCAAAATACATAAAAGCAAATGCATTGTAGTCGGGGATTCACAATTTGCCTACGAGTGAAGATATACTACGTGACTTGATGAGTTAATAGTACAAAGAATCTCTGGTCAGAGTAAGACATATGCATTTTGGAAATGTGTTTCCTCAGTTGCACATATCATGTCACTGTTATTACACAAAGATATATCACATCGTTATCAAATTCATTTGCAACTCTTGCTATACCAATGATTGCAAATTACTGTACGCTAATCATAACTTAATGTTCTTGTAGACAATATCAGTGATACCTAGGCGATGCTACTAGACCTTCTTACCACGACTCAATGGGTGCAATCAAACTTCAGTTCTGACATTCTTGATTAAGATGTTGATGAAAAAAAATGAGGCTAATTAGGATAATCCTGCATATGAATAAATTTTATTCTGAATCACGTGAAGTTGTATACTCACGGCTAGCTATTATCCCTAATCCATTGAAGGTCACATAAGTATCGGATTCCGTGTTCTCGTTGAGATTTTCAAATTCAAGTAGTTGAATTTGGCTACAGTAGTTTGATGGAGATCAAACAGATTGTTTATAAAGAGTTTATAAGTGGATTTCATATATTGAAAGTTGTGGAAGTTAGCTTAACTGCTAATTAAGTGAGGAGAGTAAAACTACTTATTTTGGTGAAAAAATTCACAAAAATGGATCAGTGGAAATTTTGATTTTCGAAATTTTCAATTTTTATTATATGATTGAGATTTGTATCATCAGTAAATCGGCGTTGTATGATCGTCGATCGGGGTTGTAATGAGTCCACAATTATTTATTTAGTAAATTTAGAATATAGTAATTAAATAATAATGTTAGTAGTGATGACTAATAAATGCACATAATTCTCATGGAATATTCTAGAGAGATCTTGAATTGATTATGTAATGCCTGAAGTGAATATCACAAGTTGTTGATTTAGTAATATGATATTACTAAATAATTAACGATTTTTAAAGAATGAAATATGTTATATGTTGGTCATATGAAGTCCAAATGATTTGAAATTTGGATATAACGTAGAAAACTGAAAGATATAGAAGTTTCATGTTTTGAGTTTTGGAAAATTTGATCGTTTGACTGGTCCAAAGAGATATACCGGTGTTAAAATGTTAAATATCATATATTATATTATATTTAATATAATATTTAAAAAAAAAGAAGATAAATTAGAAAAAAGACGGTGGATTCATTTCTTCAATTCACAGTAACATTACGGGAGAAAATAGAATAAGGTTTTAGATTTTTCTATTCGATCTTGCGACTTATCGGTTTATCCAATCGACGAACCGACTTCAGTTTTGGGATCGTTGACACGAGGTCTTCGATTTGAGGTATAAATTTTATATTTTTGGTGATGTTTGAAATTCGTCGATTTCTTGAATAAATCCGATAAATTGTTAAATCATACTGAAATTGAAGATTGTTGAATAGTGTATGATCTTAACGAAGTAGAGAAGATTATTGTGTTGTTGTTTTGCATTATTCCTAATTTATTATAATTAGGGATTTTAATCGTTGAATTGAGATTGGAGAGTTGTTTGTTAGTTGTTATTAATTCTGATTATATATTCGGAGTCTACGAAGTATAGGCTACAAGTTGATATAAAGTATTCGTAACTTGACGGATGTTGTAAAATAGCCTATTATTTGAAGTTAATTTATTTGGGTGTATTTGATGGTAGTATTGTGAATTAAATACACAAGAATATTAAATTGTTGAAAGATAAGAATTTATAATCGAGTTTTATATTTTGTTGAAGTAGTGTTATTGGGCTATTTGATGTTATATATTGAGATTGTTATGATTGTGTTGATACGGTGACAATGGTCTGATAATTGTTGTTGAATTATTTAGATACAACACAAGCCTCGGGATCAAAGAAATAGCCAGATTATATATATACTCGATTATCAGGTACGTGTTGACGTACGAGCATATGTTGTTATTGTTTAGTATTGATGAATACTATTGCGTTGAACGATGATAAATCACTGGTATTGGGTGATTTGATATTATATCTGTTGTTGTTTATTATCGTTGATATTGTTGGTTGTTGTTTGTTGGGAGACGTCACGTTGATGTTGTTCGTTCGACGATATCGCTGTCGCCGGTGTTGGGGTGCGACGTATCGTCGATGTTATTCGTTCAACGATATTGCTGTCGCCGGAGTAGGGGTGCGACGTATCGTTGATGTTATTCGTTCGACGATATTGCTGTCGCCGGTGTTGGGGTGCGACGTATCGTCGATGTTGTTGTTGCAGTAGTATGGGAGTGATGACGTTGATATCGTTGGTGGTTTGATTGTCCAGAGACAGCAAAGGGAGTATTTCTGTTATCATTTCAGTTATATTTTATATTGTTGATAATATAATTGTTATGTATTACGATGATGATTGTTGTGTATGCTCACCCTTTGGGGGCTGTTTCTGTTGGACAGGTTACAGGACTTTGCTGTGAGACAGATAGTGGTGAAGGACTAGGTGTGTCTAGTCAAACAGTCATGTAGTTGATAGTAGATAGAGACAGTATAGTTTATTGTCTTATTTGAGTTGTATGTGTGTATTTATTATACTGTTTTTTGTACACTGACGTAGATAGTGTGGTGATTGCACTATTTTGTCGTATATGCATTATATTAGTACGTCGTTGAAAAGAAAATTTTTAGGCATATGACGTCACATGTTGTATGATTACGTGGCGAGGTTTGGGACGCCACAGATTAACAATTAATTTTTTGGGTTTACTAACTTTTTCAATTTTGGGTTTTGATTGACTAAATTTTCAAAGTTTGTTTTTTGTGTAATTCTTTGATTTTTATTTTTGATTTCAATCCTATTTCGCTCGAATTCTGATGTTGCATCGGAAAATAATGATCTATCATTGAAAAATACTGACATAGTACCGAAAATTGCTGATGCATACGATGTCAAGTCAGTAACTTGACCAAAATAAACAAAAAAAAAAGTTAGTGTACCAAATCCAAAATTTAAAAATTAATGGACTAAAACCCATAATTAGACAACTTAGAGAATAAAAAAATTATTTTCCTGAATTAAACTTGTTATAATAAAAATATTATATATTTTTTTAGTCGAGTAAAAAAAATTTCTATCATAACATTGTTTTTAAGAACATTTTTGTAAATGATATTCCGAAAATAATAATAAAAAAAAGAACTTTGTTAAAATTTGGGTTTTGATAAGAAAATTAATGGAATTTGAATTGGAAGTGTTTGGAAACTTGCAGCTAAAGGTGTGCTTCTATTGTCTTTTTTCATATGACTTTCTTGTGCAAAATAAATGAAATTAGTCTACGTCCCTTTTAAATATATATATATATATATATATAAATGAAAATAGTCTATTGTCTATTTTGTATTTAATAACAATACAAAAACTAATGTGGGACGGTATAACGAGTGAATTTTTTGATACGAATATTCTATTTAGATCACCCATGAAAAACTATTATTTTTCATGCCAAAATAATTATTTTTTTTTGTAAATATGGACATTATTGATCTGTCTTACTCATAAAGATCCGTGAAACCATCTCACAAGAGACATACTCTATTACCAATATGACTTATAATAAGATAATGTATATAAAGTTAAGAAATGATCCGATGAGTAATCACACACACACATATATTTTCTCAATATGATATTTTTTAGGTATTCTGATTTTTTTTTTTGTATTTATTAACAATACGACATATAATAAGATTATGTATATAAAGTAAAGATATGATCCGAGGAGTATTGTGATTATATTGTGTATTTGTGTGTCCTTGTATATAATAATCGCATTTTTTTAAAAAAAAGGGTATAACTGAGCTGATCCAAGAACAAGTAGCACTCTATTGGAACTCAGGAAAAGTATATATGTTAGAGTAGGTGTCTAGCGAGTCAACTTGTGTGTTGAGATTTATTGACTCTTATATAAAAACAATTTTATTTTAATAAGATTTTATGATTTTATCTAATTATGTCATTTACTTTATTCGTATACAATGCAAACTAGATAGATAAAGTCCTCAAATAAACTATAGGTACCATGAAGTCTACTTCTCAACGTAAGATCATGAAACTCATTAAGAAGTATGTTATATTCTAAACATATTCTTAGTCGAATCAGCCGCATAAAATAAGGATAAAGATCGCTTGAGCTTGAGACTTGCATATGTGATTTAAACTCCATGTTTCATTGGTAAGAGCATGCATATGTCCATTCGTACAGATGGATAATCGTTTGATGATGCATTGAACAAGCCTCTCTCGGACTGTCCAAGTGGTTATCACTTATCAAGTGAAATTGTCCGCGGTTATGATTGTACATCATTTGTCATTTGATCTAAGACAACGTATATGTTCTACATACTAGCATGCACTTTGATCAGTTTATCGACTCCATTGAGGGCTATCAGATGACGAGGTTGTGTATAATTTCAAAATACATAGGAGCAAATGCATTGTAGTCGGGGATTCACCGTTTGCCTACGGGTGAAAATATACTATGTGAAATGATGAATTAATAATGCAAGAAATATCTAGTCAGAGTAAAACATGTGCATTGTGAAAATGTGTTTCCTCAATTGCACATACTATGTCACTGTTATTACCCAAAGACATATCACATCGTTATCGAATTCATTTGCAACTCTCGATTTGCCAATAGTTGCAGATTACTGTACGTTAACCATAACTTATGGTTCTTATAGGCACTATCAGTGATACCTAGATGATCGTGGAGCGATGCTACTAGACGCTCTTACCATGACTCGATGGGTGCAATCAGACCCCAGTTCTGACATTTTTTATTAAGATGTCGATGAAAAAAATAAGGCTAATTAGGGTAATCCTGTACATGAATAAATTTTATTCTGAATCACATGAAGTTGTGCAGTCACGACTAGCTATTATCCCTAAACCATTGAAGATCACATAGGTATCGGATTCTGTGTTCCCGTTGAGATTTTTAAAATCAAGGAGTTGAATTTGACGACGGTAGTTTGATGGAGATCAAATAGATTATTTATAAAAGAGTTTATAAGTGGATTTCATATATTGAAAGTTGTGGAAGTTAGCTTAACTGTTAATTAAGTGAAGAGAGTAAAACTACTTGTTTTGGTGAAAGAATTCACAAAACTGGCAATTGCCAAAAATAAATCAGTGGAAATTTTGATTTTCGAAATTTTCAATTTTCATTATATGATTGAGATTTATATCATCTGTAAATCAGAGCTGTATGATCGTCGATCAGGGTTGTAATAAGTTCACAATTATTTATTTAGTAAATTTAAAATTTACTAATTAAATAATAATCTTAATAGTGATGACTACTATATGAACATGGCTTTTATGGAATATTCTAGAGAATTCGTAAATTGATTAACAATTAACTAAAAAATTAAATAACAAAATCGATTAATTAATTAACAATTAACTAAAAAAATTAAATAAAGCATTATCAAAAGTTGACATTGCATGATATATAAAACATGAGAATTTTAATTAATTAATGAAAATAGGAATCTTGCTGGGATTAGGATTATGAATTCTAATATGAACGAGATTCCCGATGTGGTCAGAAATCAAAGCTTATAAATATTTAATTAGATGTCATATGAAACACACAAGTTTTACATGCAGATTTTGGCAGACAATTTTGTCAACCAAAATTTTTCTCCTCTCTCAACTCAAAGAAATTTCGGCCACCCCATTTTTCATAAGAAAATTCATAGCCACTTTCACGACCACATTGTCGCCGTATTTCTGGAATTCAGGCAATCTAGTCTCGACGCAAAATTGTTTAAGATCTCTACTGCGATCTAAACAAGAAATCTAGTATTCGATCGTGAACCTGATTAGACGATCAAAGGGGAGATCCGTTTGTAAGAAATTACAAGAAGTGCTATATCCGCTTAAAATCGGAATAGTCAGAGTCGACGTTAAATACGCTAAGTTAAACATATGTAAACACTCTATGAATGTTTTAAATAATACAACGCTCAAGGAATGTTTTGAACGTCAAAACTAAAATTTTTAAACTTCCGTTGCCTCTTTGGTACGAGAAAATGATATTTCAACAATATGAGCTTGATCTCTATTTAAGTAGTTCGCGAGTTACTCGAACTTAAACTTCGGTTCTAAGATTTTATTCATTAAAATGTCACCGATATATTGTTGAAAATAAATATCAAACCATGTATTTTATGATACAATTTTGGGCAATAAAAATTTAGTAAATCATGTTTTTTTTTTAAAAAAATAACAACATTTGGAATACCGGATGAATATCCTAATTTGAGACATCAAAGCTCAAACACCACTGAAAAAATTTCGTATAAATATTAATGTTTATGATTTATGATATTTCATCCATAAATAATTGTTATTGTTATTTTCCACAGAATAAATAATTTAGGTCGTGTATGACCGAAAAGATTTGAAGTTATGAATTTTAAATATATGATTTTTAAATAAATTTAATTGTTTAGATGAATTTATATTGAGTGAATTTCAAATACATCTTTTGTTAATCCATGTAGAAGCCATGTTATTAATAAGATGTATTTGAAATACACCTAATATGAGGGTGCATTTGGAAAGATTGATCTGAAATCAATAGATTTCGATTATGGTTTTATTGATACAATGAAACATTACATGAAATCTTAAATTCATATTATACTTATTTACACATTAGTTATACAAAATATAATGAATTTTAAATGACCCAATTATCGGATGAACTTGAAATCCATAATGATTAATATAAAATACTATATAAACATGTAAGATGCTAATTTAAAATTTATGATTTTGTTTTTCTAAAATTACAAAAACACATATAAATATATTTGAAATTCATCGATCCAAATAAATATCGTTTCAAATCCATTTTTCAAACTTGCGAAATTATTCTTTTCAAATCAAATGCTTCAATCCAAATGCGAACTTGTAGAAACACCAAAAATCAATCCGGGACCATGTCAAATAGGACACTCAATTATTTTGAGAAGAATATTATTATACCTTTTCTAAACTTTAAAGAACACTTTAACCTAAATTTAAATTTGAATATATATATATTTTAAATATGTGGGTAAATAAATAATATATAAAAATTTATGCCACATGGCTCTTTTTGATAGGTTCTTATATTTGGTAGAGTTGCGAGTCAAGTTCGAAGCGACTTTCACTAAAATAAATAAAAAATATATTCATTTTCTTCAAACAAAATTAAATTAAATTAAATTTTAAATCTTGTTTTTTTTCCCCACTTTTGTTTCTTGTCATCATTAATATGGTTCCTTGACTTTTGAGGAAAGAATTTTTTTAATTTCTCAAAATTAAGTCCCACAAATAATTGTTCCTAAATAAATCTTTAATTTTATTTTACTCAATAATTAATATTTTGTTTTTATAATTTTACTAAAATTATTAAATAAAGTTTATTTAGGTAAAACTATTTAAATGAAATTTATTAATATTCGATATTAATATTTTGTTTTTTATAATTTTACTAAAATTNTACTTTTTCATGGATGACCCAAATAAGAGATCCGTCTCATAAAATATAATCCGTGAGACCGTCTTACATAAGTTTTTGTCAATTATTAAATAAAGTTTATTTAGGTAAAACTATTTAATTTAAATGTATTAAAATCTCCAATATTTTTAAAATTTATTTGAATTGAGAGAAATAAAAAAAGTAATTTTAGTTTAAAATAAAATATATTTTGGAATAACCATTGTTAATTGAGAACAATATAATTTCCAAAGTACAATAATTTTCTTACCTTTTTATTGTATACTTTCCTTCCGGACAAAATTTCTCTGTCAAGATTTGAAGAAAAGCCCTTAAATCTCGATCTTAGAATCTGGGGCTCACTGTTTGGAGCAATTTCTTGAAGGATTTTCGCAGTTTCTTGTGCGGGAGAGGATTTCTCAATCGATCGATCGATTATTTTGTTGCGGGGGGTTCTTTTTAGTTGCTAGGGTTGGGGGATGTAATCTATGAGTGTGGAGGAATTGTGTTTTTCTGGAAGCTTTGTAAATCATTGCTGTTTATGAATAAATGCTTTTGGGAGCGGATCTAGGGTGGTGGTTGTCCCGTGTGGTGGTGGTGGTGGTGGTTGGGTGGTTCGTTGCTCGCCGGAAATGGCGGCTCGCGGTGGCACGGAGGCAGGAGATCAAGAGGCTGTTAGCCTTGGCATCGGACGAGACAGCTAGGGCCGAGCTCGAGGCCTTAGCTACCTACTGCGGCTATGAGGAGGAACCGATGGCCATGGTGCCGGGATCGTCTCCCCAACGGCAATTCCAGTATCAGTGTGAGGTCTGCTTTAGTCCAACTACAACGCGCTGCAAGAGATGTAAAGCTGTTCGTTACTGGTATGTTGGTTCACCGTACTCGCCCCGCCCGAAGTTTTGGATTTTTTTTCAATTAATTAGTTTGTCTCTCTTATATTTTTTTCTTGGTGCACGAATTTCCCGGTTAAATCTGGCTCGAAAACAAGGAAGCATATGAAGTTCTGGTTTTTCTGACTGTTTTTGTGACAAATTAATTGGTGAATCAATAAGAGCAAATGTTATTAGGTTCATTTACTTTACATAGTTCTTAATCTAGGATGGTAATCTGTTACACTGTTTGCTGATTTTCTCCAGGGGAAGCATAACTGTAAATGGTCAAATTCATATGAAATTAAGTAGAGGGCAGTTTCTGTGTTACAACACTGACTTTGTGACTGGGTTTGGATGCTTAAAAAAGATGGGATTTTTAAGAGAGAGAAAAATCGCTTTTATTTTAATATTAGCGTCTATATAAATAATGACAATAAGATTAGGTTTTATGCTGTGTTCCCTTTTCCTAGTGAATCTATTAACAACAGCATGTTTTCTTTGCTTCCCTTGCCTAAATTCTTCTGTATGCGAGCCTTTAACTATCAAGTACAAGAAGTTGGGGCGAGGCACTTTAACTCTTGTGTGTACTGATAATGCAATTCTAGTGCGTTGGAAGAGAATCCACCCTATTATCTAAGACAGAAGAATTTCCACAAGTATTGATTGGTTGAGGAATGATGCAAAGTATGCAGCAGTTTTATTTTGATACTCACTAACTCACATAATCATGTTTTAGTCATTTGTTCTTGGGCTTAAGCGCACACAGCCACTTATGGCAACTTAAGTATTAGTAAATTTATTTTTTCAAGTTGGGTAGTCACCTCAATTTTTTCTAACCTTTCCGTTTTTAGTTGTACTCTTGCAAATGGCAACGGTTAAAAAAGGATTAAAGAATAATTGACATATTTTGGATCAGGGAACTACGTGTGATCTTATCGCTGGTCATTTACCTAAAATCCACCTCAAAGTGGCAGCAGGTTTTGAACACTGGCTCATATCCTATTTATAGATGGAAAATCTTTGTTAAATAATAGGAGACAGACATATTAAAAACGATTTTACACAGTAAATGGATGAATATGCTGAAAAGTAGACTCTGAAAACTATTAATCCAGCCAAGGAAAGCAACATTAATGAGGAGTAACTACTCCCGTTACAAGCATCTCTACACTCACTAAAAATAAAAGAATAAATATAAAATTAAAATTGTCGCTTGACAATTCAAACATTTGATATATCATTATTAAATATCTTCTAACATTACACAAACCCCGTCTACTTCACCTGTGTAATGCATGCTGTTTCTAGTATATTCCACATTTACGCCGCTCTCGTTCTATGCAATGGAGCTAGTATCAAAATCATGTTCTTCTCCGTTTGATTACTTGTCCAAAGGGTAAGTGATCTTATAAATATTGGTCATTATCCCAGCGAAAGACGACAGACACATATAAAATTCCTGAAATAAGATGCAAATGTGTAGAAGCAATAAGAATGAGAAGATATTCAGTAGCATGCTAGAACACTTAATGAGGCTTTGGCTACTTCGATATCTATAGGCTTTAATTTATAAAAAATTTGAGTAAGTATGGTAGATGCCTAGAACATATTAGTGATGACTGAAGTGACCCCTCTTTCTTGCTAAGAATGCAAGTGTTTTTCCCTCAGGTTGATCAATTTGTATTGTATGATGTGTTCGTCATCTGGTTGGCATGAATTACAAATGTCACTTGCTACTAAAAAGAGGAGGCTCTGTCATTATATTTAGCTGTAGAGACCCGTAAAATTAATACTTTTCTTGATTTTTTCTCGGTAGAAATCTCATAAGCGTTGCCACGTAAACCTACTGTACTTGAACTTAATGCATAAACACTATATTTGCTTCAATGGTTTGCCAATATTTACCCTTCTTGTAATTTATGGCTCATTGTTTAGTGGTTGGACCATAAATATTTAATTCAAATTATCAATTTCGTCAATCAGAGTTAACCTACGAGCAAGCATCCTTTTTTAAGTTATGTTTGGTTTACATGATGAGTAGCGGTTTAAGAAAATAATCTTGCATCAAAGTTACCATTGTATTACTCTGTGGTCAACTCACGTCACCTTCTTACTTATAATACAATACGTAGCAAAAACTAGACAACAAAGGCTTTTGGCCTTGACCATGGGTATGGACTATAGGTTGGTGATAGCGCTAGGAATCATTGTTTGAGTCTTTGAGAAGTCATTGTCTGAATTTTAAAATATGAAAACTGGAGTAGGGACTTAAAAAAATAAAAAAAGAGAGTAGTGGTGATTGGGCGTGGTGATGGTGGTGGTTTATAATTGTAAAGCTATTGGTGGTGGTGGATGTGGCATGGCTAAAAAAAATCCTTTATTGTGTTTGAAGGACATTGGAAATATATGAACTTTTCTTGGAACTGTTTATACTGGGAAATGTTTCAAGAGAATGTAGGCAGATTTTACAAAATACCATGTCCACCTCATTTTCTCTCCAGCACATTCAATGCCTCTGAATTTCTACACTTTCATGGCTACCGACAACCACAAGCTCCTCTTCTCAAGGAAAAGGACAAACATTAATTTGTTTCTTTGTAGTCAAACTTCCATTAATGTTGCTTGCTCTGGCTGAACATTGGATTTGGTGCTAAAATTATATTAGATGAGATATAATGAAGAGTTGATGGAGGAGAGAAGGTTTTATGAAATGACTTTTTCGGTTATCCTTGGTTAATCCAGTGATCCAGTCGGTCACACGTACAATCGATTCTGCCATTTTACTTTTGAATCCATCATATTAAATTCCTTATAATTCATGCCATCAATCACTCTGTTAATCAATGCAACCAAACATACCCTTACACTTAATATTGTGGAAGATTAGGCTTATAAGATGCCACCTTCTTTTAGTTTTCTCATATAACTTACCAATGGTATGCTTAATCTTGTTTTACAATTTCCTATGCAGTCTTGTTCCATATTGTGCTATCTTGTGATTATGATACTTTTATATTTTGTCTTGTGTTGTATATATTCTTGTGTTGCATTTATATTAATTCATTACAAATGGTTGCAGCTCTGGAAAGTGTCAAATAATTCATTGGCGACTAGGTCACAAGGATGAATGCAGTTCATTTTCCTCTCACCCGAGCGATGATGTGGTGCTCTTTGAGCAAGATGAGTTTCAAAGCAGAGACAATTTGAATGGGATTGCTTCAAGACATCCTCTATCATCTGGAGACTACGTATGTTCTGATCCCTCTCTTCATCTGCTCAGTGGGAAGAAGAGCAATACAATTGCAAACAATTATGATGGGAAAGAAACTGGTAATATTTCCAAAGCATCGGTCGACTCACTTCCTGATGAACAAATTTCATCCACCATTTCGAGTAACATGCCCATTGCTTCAAATAGAAATTTTAACGAATCCAATCAATTTGAGGCAGTTAAGCCCCTCTTGGCCAAGCAATCTAGTTCGACCAATATGGTAGAGGATGTTGCTATAACTGGTGTTTCACTTCAGTTCGAATCGGGTTGCATTGATACAGATGAGCTATCAGAATCTTCAATTTCATTGGGCAGAGATGCTTCAGGATCTGAAGAACTTTCACTTTTTGAACCTTCCACGGCCTCTGATTTTTGGGAGGCAACAGTTGAACCCATTAGATCTAAGATTGATGCACCTGATGAATTGCGTGTCATAAAAGATCAAAATTCTCGCTCTTCTTGTTTTTCCTCTTCGGGTAGAAACGATGCTCACGTGGAAGTGCTTGGTTTTGGCATGAACAAAGTCATGAAAGATACTCTCAGTCCCACATCACTGGCCAGAAATCCAACACACGAAGCTACATTATCAGAGGAAAGAAATGCAGATTGTTTGAAGTCCAGAGGACCGATTTTATTGAACTGCCAAGTGCCTACCCATCTTAATGTTAAAAATACCTCACCTGAATGGAGCTCAAAGACGGAAAATGCTAAATCCTCCTTCTCTGGTACTAGTCTTGAACATAAAGGTTCTGAATCTAAAGGGCTTGCGCGGAATAAAGATGTTGTTGAAGCTCGTGGCTTGCAATATCTAGCTCCTAAAATATTGGAGAGTAAAGTTGATAGGACATTTGCTAATTCAGATGCTGTGAAATGTCGAGTAAATGATTCTAAAATTGATGTGCCTTCTAGTGGCTGCACCAGGAAGCATACTATTCTGGATGTGCAGTCTGTGAAAAGTGGAGGTGGCCGTGGTTGTGATGTGCACAATGCTAAAAGTGGTATTAATGCGTCAACAAGGAGAGTCATGGACCAACTTCAAGCTTCTAACTCCATTAGGCAAAGTTATTTGGGTTCTAAAATTGGTCCTATAGGAAAATACGAGGTATGTTTGAAGCTTCCATTGTCATTTTAATGATCCACCTCCCTTGTACCTTGAGAACTCTGACATCATTTCAATTTACAGGGTTCATTTTCATATGAACGTTTCGTACAGCTTTACAACTGGAACAAGGTTGAGTTACGCCCACGTGGACTCATGAATTGTGGGAATAGGTAACTCTCAACATAGCATTGTAAACTGAAAAGTGAACATAAAACCTTGTGCTTTCTTGGCTTTTCATTGTTGAATACTTTGGCTTTAGCAGCAGTAAATATGTCACAAGTTACCATTCGAAGTATTAAATGATCAGCCCCTTTGTGTCAAACCTATCTGCTTGCATAGAGTTTGCCACATTTTGTGGTATGTCGACTTGTAGTCATGATTAGATTGAGTTTGTATTGCACCATATGTGAATACTTGTCTTCAATTCAACTAATTCAATTTACACTTGATTCTCAAGGATTTGAGATTTTTTTGACTCTAGTGGTTGTTTATATTACAAGTTCCTGTTATATTTTTAGTTTTTACATGCTGGTTTATTACTTCTGATTAGTTGCTCGAGAAACTGGTCCCTCTCTCTTTCTCTCTCTGCTTGTGTATATTCGAGTTTTATTCCTGGGGGGGCTTCTTTAATTTTTTTGACTGTTGGTCTCATCTTCTGACATGTCTTTGATACCATCATTGTTTTTTATTAAAATATAATGGCTCATGAGAGTTTCCTTTGTCCGAGTCTTCTGCAGTTGTTATGCAAATGCTGTACTCCAGTGTTTGGTGTTTACGCCACCCCTCACATCTTATTTTCTCCAGGGACTTCATTCTAAAACTTGTAAGTTGTTTTCATGCTTATGTCTTTTTTCCATTAACTGTGAATTTTTAATCCTTCAGTCTCCAGTTATTTGTTTTTATGCGATTTTGTGTTTTGTATCAGGTGGAAAGAGAGAATGGTGCTTCACCTGTGAGTTTGAGTTGCTAGTTAAGAAGGCCAGAGAAGGAAATTCTCCTGTGTCTCCTGCCCCTGTGCTGTCTCAGATGGAGCGTCTAGGAAGCCATTTGGGTCATGGGAGGGAGGAAGATGCTCATGAATTTCTCAGGTGAGTTGGTGTTGGCCTACCTGGAATTTGCTAGCTGAATAGACTCTTTCTTGGTTGTGTAGTTCATTAGTCCTCAAGTATACGTTGACATGTATTCGACAGATATGCTATCGATGCAATGCAATATGTACACCTCAAAGAAGCTAGGTTTAACAAGCCAAACTCTTTGGATGAAGAAACAACTCTGGTTGGGCTCACATTTGGAGGGTACCTCCGTTCAAAGGTTATTATGATGAATCTCTTGAATATTTATAGAAATGTGGACTTTACCTAAATGTGGGCTTTATCTAGTAGATAATTCTGAAATTTGTTTTGTGTTGTGGGAATCCAAATGCAGATTGAGTGCATGAGATGTGGAGGTAAATCTGAACAGCATGAAAGAATAATGGATCTCTCTGTTGAGATAGGAGGAGATATTGGGACTGTACAAGAGGCCCTACATCAGTTCACTCGCTCGGAGATTTTAGATGGCGAAAATAAATACCACTGTGGCAGGTTTGACCAGTTTGCTATACTCACTCCTCTTTCTATGAATTGTCCTGCTACCTTTTGGATATCCACGTTTCCATTTTCTACACTGACCATATTTTTTCCGAAAAATTTCCTCTAGTTCAGTAACAATATTAACATCATGAGCTCCAACTTCTACTTCTTGGCACAACAACGTGAATTTTGGTGATTACGTGTGCATTTTGATTTCTTTGTTTGTTTTTTCTTTGAAGCATGACCGTCTCACTGGATTTACTTAAATCATTGATGACTGACAAAATGTGGGGAGTGACATAGGGTACTTTTATGTATTTACTTGGTAGTATGGTCTTTATTTAGTTCTCTCTGGTAAATGAACTTGGAAATATGAACATAATAAAGCGGTGGGCAGAAGTCATACACACTTTACGCAGCTATATTATCCTCTCTCTCTGGTAAACTAACTTGGAATATTACCGAAATGAGGCAGCTGGAATGGAAGACGTTGGGGGTCATAAAAGCCTTGCACTGTTTTAGCTTTCCTGCTACAAGTTTTGTCACAAACAGTTTGGCTTGCCGAGTTTTCTCGGATCATTTCTCCATAGTTTTCGCCGTCTTCATGGACATAAGTCGAAATAAAACTTGAAAGTTCACGATTTCTCCTACTAGATACGCCATTCTAATCAATTATTGAGCCAGAAATTTGATATTCTCTCAGTAATTGTTATCTGATCAAAGACTTCATCAGTATATTGAGATAAATATTTTTTATTCTGGTTTATGAAGTGGTATTTTCTCGTTAATTTAATGCTGTGTTTGAAGATCTTTGGGGAGGAGGTGTGAATTTTTGTTTTCTTCAGTTTCTTGTTTAGATTACACAGGAGAAGATTTATATCTAGGAATTGAGATGATAGACTTGAGAGACAATAATATAGTTTTATTATCTTTGGCAGATGCAAATCCTATGAGAAGGCCAAAAAGAAGTTGAGGGTGTTGGAGGCTCCTAATGTTCTCACTATTGCTCTTAAAAGATTTCAGGTAATCTAGTCTTGGAATAAAATATGTACTTCTCTGATGTTTTTGGTGGTAAAATGAGTTGCTTACATTTGTCATTGCCAGTCGGGTCAATATGGGAAGCTGAATAAAGTAGTCAAGTTCCCTGATGTTTTGAATTTAGCTCCATTTATGAGTGGAACAAGTGACAAGTCCCCAATTTACCGCCTTTATGGGGTAGTAGTTCACTTGGATTCTATGAATGCCACATTTTCTGGTCACTACGTGTGTTACCTAAAGAATAATGCGGGAAGGTGGTTCAAAGCTGATGACATAACAGTAAGTTCTTCCTAACTAGTTCTAAACATTTTTCACTGCATTACAGCATCTTTTTTCTGGTTACTCAGTTATATACCAATATTTTATCAAGGCATTTATATGTTTTTTCTTCTGAATCTGTGAAAAGAGTCAATATGTTAGAATTCAACTGATTTTACTTTGAACAATAAATTGTGTTAGTGGAGAATTGACTGGCTTCATGTAGTTAAATTTTCCCGTGGAGAACCACCTTGTTTTCCCACTTTTCCTACTACAAACACAAAAAATTTAAAGAAAACAAAAGGCCCCTGGTCCTGTGAAGGGTAAGGAAAAATTACGGATTGCGACTCCACCTATGCGATTTGGAGAAATTCTGGGCCTGTTGATATCTAATCTTGCCGTTTATGTCATTACTTTAGTTGTTTGCTTCATGTATATATTCTGATGACTAAAACAAGGCCTAGTTTATAAAATATCTGCTATGGAACTTATCCATGTCATGAATGGAGGGGTCTGAGGACACATGACCAAACAACCAAAGAGCTGATTAACTTTCCTGTGGAAGATGATGTACTATTTCTGTTTAAATTTATATGAGAAACATCAACCCCGTTGGGCGAGAACATAACCCGCTAGACTTTTTATGTGAATGTGCTCAGAGCAGATGACTTTAGTCATTTCCTATTCGCTGGAGAGAGATTTCTTTCCCAACCTGTCCGTCCTGTTTTATTTTTCTGCTGTATTTTCATAGTTCTTTATATCATGACTTTGAGACACGATTATTTTCATCAAATGATGATTCATGTTTATTATGGTTATAGGTCCAACCAGTGGAACTTGAAAAGGTTTTGTCGACGGCTGCATACATGCTTTTTTATGCGAGGTAAGATGTCTAAGAACTCTAAACGTTTGGTTATCTCTATGCTGCATCAGTTTTCCCCCCTAACTGGATCAAATTCCTTGCTAGGTGCTCTCCTCGTTCTCCAAAACTGAGAAAAAGTGCCATTGTTCCTCTTGAGTCTAGAAAAGTACAAAATCAGACTTGTAGGTGTAAATTCCATCCAGCAGAACAATGGGATGCCGCCACATGCGAATGGAATGGTCAGACCTGCAATGACTGCTTTTATCAGCATTGCTCGAGGTACCATCTGATTCGGGCAAATTCAGAAGAGGATGCTTTAAGTGACAATTCTTCCTCTATCTTCTCTGAAACTGGGTCCCATAGCACCGAGAGTAGTAACAAGGAATCCACAAGCACAGATGACATTTTCGATCAAATGCTGGGGGATCTGGGAAACCACTTGAATAAATCATGGAGAAGCTCTTCAGATTCTGACACATCTTCTGCATCATCATCTCCATCTCCCCTTTATACAAGGCACTCACCACTTTCTGATTTGGACCGCTACTCTTCAGACACCGAGACTAGTGGTTCTAATCTTGTCAAATCAAGTTCTCAAGGCACAGTTTCAACAGAGAAAAGGAGAGTTTCATTTTCGTGCCCCAACCCACATACGAGGTTAGTCGGTAGTAATAGTAGTTGTTCTTGTAGTAGGGAGAATGACTCCAATAGAGTAGTAGGATGCAATAACTCTCGGGATAACGAGAAAAGTGTATATTTATCAAACTCTCTTGCATTGAGACGGGGAACTACGAGTTCGAGGGGACGGGAGAAATGAGAGTGATCAGTGAATGTATGTAACTAGGCGTTGTAGGTTGACCCGCCCCTCATTTTGTGGCTCTTCCTTTCATACACAATATATATAATGTTCATATAAATTTTTTTTTAACTCAATAAAAATCGCATCAATTTTTTTGGGCTGTGTTTGTACTTGAATTCTGTTCTATCATGTTCTTTTTTACTTACTTTTCAGTTTAATGTGAATATTTTATTATATGTTTATGCTGAAATAAGTGGTAGTGTCCGTTATCCTTGTGATTACAATATATGGAGCATTTATTTCTGAATTTTGAAATAAATAATATTTCAAATTTGTACATTTTTTAAACTTTAATACCAGCGATCGTTATTCTTTTTTGAAATCTCGCACGGTCTGACCTCTTTAGGCAGGAATGGTGGAAATTTCAAATAAATTTAAAGTTTGAATAAAAGTTGTCTCATAGATATGAGAGTGTATTTTGGTTCTCTATATTCTTGAGTTAGTTGTGATTCATGATTGTATAAATGTTTTTGAATTTTCACATTCTTGAGTTAATTGAAAATTTTTGGTTCTTCATATTCTTGAGTTAGTTGGAAGATTAATTGAGTCAATTCTTTCATGATTTTTGATGTGCATTTTAGATTTTATAAATAGTGTTTTCATTCTCATTCCAAACAAATAAAAATGATTTTTACAAAAACTCAAGATCTCTCTCAAGTATTTTCTTGCATTTCATATCGTTAGCTTTTCATTTATCCGTTAAATTACGGTGATAAAGTGAAAGTATTTTTTCAGTTCGTCGCTGTAGTTACTTTGTGTTTAGTTGATGCATGATTTTGTCGTCGTACCCTTGGAAACCGTTGTCCGTCCTGATTCTCGAAACACCTTTGGATAGGATAATCTGTTGTAAGGAAACTGTACTTCGTACATGTCTCGGTTTGTTTTACTGTTTTCTTGTTGTTATTTTATACACGATATTCATATTTTCAATAGTATGCTCATTTTTGTTTAGTGCTTTGTCTTTACGATATCACTTTTGTTTCTTGCTTCTATATTTTTGTTATTAGCAACTTGGCTAACAATCTTAAAACATATTTTGTTATAATCATTATGTGATTTGTTGAAGACATGACTACTGATTTGAATGACTCGAATGTGCCAAAAGAAGTCCTTAATTATGCAAGTCATTGTTGTCGATGTGCCTGTGAGCCATGCTGATACACCGAAGAAATTCGACGGCCCAAATTTCAATTGAAAATTGTGATTGACTGATATTATTCAATATCATAATTTAACAATTGGTCCTCTCACACTCATTAAGAAAATTAGATTTTCCATTTTCAAAAGGTGGTGGTGAAATTGTCAAAATAGTGGGAGATAATTCATAAAATTAAAATCCATATTTTATATCATATAAAATATTTTGGAATAATCGGTAATGTTTATTCTGTTTCTATTTTCAATATATTTACGATGTCTTCGCGAGATCTATTTTCTGTTATTCTCGATCAACAAAATCTAACCGGTAATCATGATTGGCTAAGAAATCTTAAAATTGTTTTGAATTCGGAGAAGATAACATATATACTCACTAAAAATCCTCCAAAAGAGGCAACAACCAATGCTAGTGCTGATGAACTAACAAAGATTGAAAATGGTTGGACCATGATTTGTAAGCTAAGATTTATATGTTAGCTTTTATGTCAAATGAATTGCAAAAACGGTTCAAGGATGTTGTAAATGTTGCTGACATTTACACGTACCTGCAAGATTTGTATGGTGTACAGACATGTACCTTGAGGTACACACTACACGAAAATAAGATGAGACCTCGATCCGTGAGTATGATGTTAGGATGATCGGGTTCATTCATAATCTAATGGGCTTGGACTTAGTAATCACGAGTGAGTTGTCTACGGACATAATACTGTTGTCGCTTCAATCCTTGTTTGGCGGGTTTGTGGTGAACTTAAATATTAATAAGATAGAGGTTAGCTTTGAAGAACTAATCAATATGCTTAAAACTTATGATGCCACCATAAAGAAGAAAAAACATGTTTTCTTAGTAGGCTCCTCGCTTGGAACGTAAAAAGGATCACAAGCGAAAGAAGTGTTCTGTCCCTTCCGAGAAAAACAAGCCTAACAATAAGCAAGCTCCAAAGGCTACTAAAAGACAGACAAAGCCCGATAGGAGAGAACAAATTTGTTACCAGTGCAAAAAATCTGAACATTAAAAGCGCAACTGCGTGAAATATCTAGCCAGAAGAGCTTTGACAACAATATATTTTATATTGAAGTAAATATCTTAATTAACTCATATTATTGGGTATTAGATATTGAATGTTGGCCTCATCTTTGCAATGATTTGTATGCGATGAAAAAAAGTAGGAGGCGTAGGGATGTTGAGACCTTCCTAAGGATGAGAAATGAAACATGAGTTGTTACTAAGGCCATATGAGATATTTATTTATCATAGAACAATAATTTTAAGAAATTTTTTAAAAGACACTTTATTTATTCCAGATTTCGTTAAAATATTGTTTTTAATTCTATGATTGATAAAGATGAATTTTCTTGTTCTTTTACTAAACATGTTTGCAATATTTACAATAATAGATGTTTAATTAGAAAGAGTGAGTTAGAAAACGATCTATACAACTTAAAATATTCCACATAATGATATCCAAGTTAATGTGATTTCAATGACAAACAAAAGAAAACAAGATAATCTTAACTGAGCACACTTATGACACGTTAGACTATGATATATTTATCAAAGAAAGATGTACAAACTAGTGTGAGAAGTCATGTTTGACTTGTCAGAAAAAAATTTCTTGATACGTGTGAGTACTGTCCGAAAGAAAAAGTGACCAAAGCACATTTCCAAGGGAAAATGGAATGTGCGAATGATCTATTGAATTTGATTCATACAAATATGTCATGTGTGTGCCTCGCTAAGTGTTAGCACTAAATATGAGATTCTTACTTCATTACCTTTACTGATGATTTCTTGAGATATGAGCACATGTATTTAATAAAATAAAAGCTTGAAATCTTTAAAAGATTCAAAGAATTCACAGCTGAAGTAGAGAAACAATTATGAAAGAGTTTAAAACACTTTGATCTATCGAGATGGAGAATATTTGAGTATTAAATTCCAAGAATATCTTAAGGAGAATGAGATTATCTCACAATGGTCTCTTCCTGCCACACCACAGTTGAATGGTATGTCAGAATATCGTAATCGAACGTTGATGAACATGGTTCGATATATGATGCGATCCAAGGCCACCATCCTTTTGTTAATATGCGCTTGAATGCGGCGATGTTGTTGAACATCGTCTATACAAATGCAATGGACAAAATATCAAATGAGATATGGATGAAAAAGCCTCCCAAATATTCTTATTTTAGAATTTAGGGATGCTTTACTTACATGAAGCAGACAGTGTGAGACAAATTGAATACTAGATTCAGTTTGTACTACTTTGTGGGATGTCCAAAAAACTATGTTGGATATTACTTCTATGATCTCAAAAAACAAAAGTTGTTTGTTATTAGAAATACCATCTTATTAGAAAATGAGTTTCTATTAGATAGAAAAGGTTGGACTATAGAACTCGAGGACATTCAAGAAACATCACACCTCAAATCGTAGAACTCACGCCCCAACAGTCAGCCGAAGTGGTACACATTATTAGAATTTCTGAAAGGATCTCAAGACCACCTGTGAAGATGAGTATGTTTATTGAAGAGGGCCAGGATGAGCCCGATAGATTTGATCCAAGGAACTTCAAAGAAGCACTATCTGATGCCAATTCATCCAAAGGACTTGAAGCCATGCAGTAAGAAATGAACTCCATGTATTCGAACTAAGTTTGGTCCTTAATATGCCCACCTAATGGAATTGTTTAGGGATGTTCATTTAAAGGTTTAAACCGAAAAACCGATCAAACCGTAAATTTCAATTTTTTTCTGTTTAAACGATTTTTCGGCCGGTTATGGTTTTGACTTGTGATAGTTTTGGTTTTCGATTCAGTTTTGAGTTTTTGAAATTTTAAAGCCGAAAAAACTAAATTGACCATTTAAAATATAATAAACAACAAAATAGTTAATATATCTAATTATCGTTAGCTTTACTATTTTTACCGCCTTGCCTCCTTTCCAAACTTTTCATCTTCGCACTTCAAGCATTAGCTGTCACTCCCCGAGACCGGGGTTAGTCGACATCGACGTTATTCAACAATTACATAATTGCTAAACAACAAGCCTCGTAGTACAGTATAAACCAAAACCAGTTTATATCATAAATATACCATAAAAATGGAATCGTCTTTACAATAGTAACTCTGAAAACGACAAAATCTGCGGAAGCGTTCACAACTTGAATTAAAACTCACAAGAACATATTCTTAATTAAAATTCTTCATGCGTCCACTATCAGTCCAAAAACTGGTGTCCGATTCTTCTTTCTCTTTTTTTTCTTTTGATTTATCTGGGGAGGGTAGAGTAAGGGGTGAGTGATATGATCGTCACTCAGTAAGCGGGGGCCGTTCGAGCACAACATAAAAATATTTACACAATAACAACACATAAGCATATCATGCTTTTCATAACATATCATCATATTCATATCATAACAGCACTGCGATTTTTCCACCTTCTATGATTTACTGATATCAGTCCCTAAGTTTTAATCCTCTAAGGGGGCGAGGCCATAATACGGTTCTATCCCACCGTGAAGGGCCATATGTTGGGATTCCCACCCATTTTCAGTGAATCCTCACAGTGCCAACACGTAAACGTACCAAAATCGCACAAAAAAAAACGTAGAAACAGAATGACGGTGCTCGACCGAAATTTTCGAAAACAAGAAAACACATAACCGAAATTATGGATTTAAAACAAGCCCACTTACCTTAGATTCTAGAGAAAAACGTGAAAAATTCGCAAAAACATAGAAGAATCATGCAACTGACACTTCGAAAACGCAGCAGCACATCGCCTGGAAAAAATCAGCCGTTTTGAAAAATTCTTTGCGCCTTATTGAACCGTTGGATCGGGCTCAAACTTTTACAGTACGTCCAAACTTATATCAAATAAATTATGAACGGTGGAGATCGGGTTTGGAAGTCGTTTTAACCTGTTTTTGGATGACAAACCGTAGGTATGCTGTTTCCCGCGTAGAATCTGAGCAGTTTTCTTGCAAAGGCTACAAACAAAGAACTAACCGTTGGATTTGGGCGAAATTTGGATATGTTGTTCGAAACATGTGGAAGCACATTCTGAACGGTTGAGATCGGATTCCGAGTAGCCGAGAGAGAGAAACGAATTTCTGAACTTGGACATAATTTGGTTGACTCGTGCAGAATTTTCGGAGAGGAATTTCGAAAATTAGAGAGCAAAACTCGAAAATTTGAGGTGTAAATTCTGAATGAAAGCTTCTCCTATTTATAGGAGGTGACTGCTATCGAGATCGCATATTATCTCCTCGTTTAAACTCTGAATTAAATCTTGAATATGAGATATATTATTATCTCTTATCTATCTCATTATCATTATTCAAATATCTATATCTCTTAATTCTTATAACTCTATCTGTTATAATCTTTATCCAGGTATATCAAATCTTAGATCTTTATCTGGTACAAATCTATATCATCTCAAATCTTATATCTCTATCTGGTATAACCTTTCCAACTTTGAATTTATATCTAAAAAATTTACCTGCTTATATCCAAAAATTTCTTATTTAATTTCTTAGATCATGGTCTATTTATTTATCCCAAGTTCAAAATATATGCACAATATTATCTTAAATCTTGAGCTCCAAAAATATTGTACACGATATAATTATCCACTCAACTTTAGATAAATTGCAAATCTTACATCACAAATAAAATAATGAGATAGATACCCAAATCTTGAATAATCCTAGCACACTTAAATTACAAAAAATATTATCACGATCACAAAATCTTGGGTTTTACATTAGCTCTTCTTTCCAGCCAACTCTGCTACTACCTCAAATTTCAAAGTTTTTTTTGTTTTTTTTCGCCTTAAATTATTGAAACCCAAGGCTCCTTTTTGCCATTTCCAGAGTTTCTAAGTTTTATTCATCTGTTGGTTGGTTTTGTGGGTAACCATAGTTTTGGTGTTCTATTCGGTAGACGAAAGTTATAGACATTATGCAAAGTATAAATGTATAATCATCATCATCATCATCATCAGCACCAGCATCATCATCATTATTATTATATAGAGTTATTTTATTTTTTTTAATTTTATAACAGTAAATGAATGATTCCCAATTACCAATGAAATTTTTTTTTTTGATCTTGTTGCATTAAGGTGTTTTTTCTACCCATATAGTCTCATTAATTATTCTACTCCTCAAACCAAAAAATTCTACTTAGCAGGCAATTTTGTCGGGAGAGAATAGGGATTGCTTTTCAGCTCTATCTTGACCAACTTCATTGGAGAATAAGCAAAATAATATTTTTTCAAAAAATCAGAATATATAAAATAAATATTTAACCTGAAGGTTTCTTCCGTCTTCTTTATAAAATTTTTATATTAAGATCTTAATAGATGGCCGAAGAAGGTAAACTTGATGACAATAAATGTTCAAATGCTAATGCACCTCTCTGCATCTACAATTACCAGTGATGTTGGAAAAAAAAAGGAAAGTGGTAAGAGCTAGTTCTGTTGTGTGGGAACATTTTGAAAAGTATGATGATTCTGATGGAGCTCCTAGATAGGCATGGTTCGGTACGGTATACCGATTTTTTTAAATAATACCGTACACCGTACCGAAAAATGAATACCGATACCGTACCGAAATTTTGGTATACCGTCATGTCGATATACTGCAATTTCGGTACGGCATAAATTACATACTGTTCTTATCAAAAAAATTCGGTATACTGCAATTTCGGTACGGTATCGGTATAATAACGTGTATACTGAAAATTTAAAAAAATTGTTATTCTCATCACAATCACAATCACAATAAAATAACTTTTAACCATCTGTCCTACCAATCAAAAATCATAACCATACCTCAAATTTCACTTAGCAGCCACAAATAACATGATTTATCCAAATGAATTCCAAGAAAACATAAATATCTCAATACAAAACAGATCTATCGATGAATGCGGAAAAGATTCAACTACACAAGCCATATCTACTTTAAAAGGAAACTAAATGCCACAGATCGAACAATAGAGTTTTATAATATATATATATGTTTCAAAAGAGCAACTCAACAAGAAAAAAATTCTACAAGATAAGCAGAGTATTTTAAAAACAAAATGACACATCAAATATATCACAAATTGTTATTCTAAAAGGTTCTAGGTTGCAAAAAATAGCGTCATGTCTTGCAATTTTTTGAAACTCCAACATCTTAAAATACCTGCAAAAGTTAAAAACTAAATTTTACAAATATTAGAATTTAAATGAGTAAACATAAATATTGTCTTACTAACTATAATTTTGTTCAAACTCCTCCAATCTAAGCAAACTCAATCGGACAAATGGTTGACAAAAATCTGATAATGTTAACGTTTATTTCGATTTATTGCTTCTGTTTCTTCGACTCGTTTGAAGAATGGTTGACCCAAGCGTGGGTCGACCGCAACATGTTTTGGTCGACCAAGCTAACATTTTGGTCGACCCAAGCGCTTTGGTCAACCTAAATGTTATTTTGGCAACATTTTGGCCGAGGTCTACCCAACATTTTGGTCTACCCAAAATGTTGACATTTTGCTTGGTTCGACAAAAATAACTGACCAAGCTTGTGTCGACCCAGTGCTTGGGCGCAGGTTTTTGCTAAAACTCGTGGCAGGGGTCAATAAGTGCACACTACAAAAAAAAAAGCAAAAGACAACGGTTAAAAACTGTTGTCATAGGTCAAATAAAACCATTGTTAAAGGCCCTGTGGTTAAAGGGTGTGCTCAAAGACAACGGTGAAAAACCGTTGTTGTAGACGTCTAAATACGACGGTGAAAAACCGTGGTCGTAGGTCTGTAAAACCATTGTTAAAGATCGTGTGGTTAAAGAGTTCGCTCAAAAACAATGGTTTGCAATGTTGTAGTAGCTACAATTTGTGACGATTTTCAAAAACTGTCGCAAATTAATTAGCGACGTTTTTTAAAAACCGTCGCTAAAATTAGCGACGGTATTCATGTAAAACCGTCGCTAAACCGTCGCTAAAAATAGCGATTTTTTAAGTTCGTCGCTAATTTTAATGACGGTTTGGCATGATTTTTGTCGCTAATTTTTTCAGTAAAATAAAAAAAATTACTTTTAATAATTTATTAAATATAAAAAAAAACTCACAATCTTACTATGATAACAATATTCCAGATCTTAAAATTTTACCAAATATTAAAGCGAAAAAATTTACCCTAAATCGAAACTAAAATCGTGTAAGAGAGAAAAATTTTAAGTGTTGTGAAGTGGTGTGGAAGAAAATGGACCGAAAACGCGGATATTCACAGACAGTTTGCGACGGTTATTTATCCAACCATCGCTAATTTAAAATTTGTGACGGGTTTGTTTCAAACCGTTGCTATATATAGAGACCGTTGCTAAATTTAGCGATGGTTTTTGCCAAACCGTCGCTAATTTTAAATCTGCGACGGTTTTGCTTAAAACCTTCGCTAAAATTAGCGACGGTTATACAAAAACATCGCAAGTTTTAATTTAGTGACGAAATTTAATATTAACAACAAATTTTAAAAAAAAAATTCGAAGACAACGGTTTTTAAAACCGTTGTCTTTTACCATATATAAACAATAAGGAAAGACAGCGGTTTATGTAAACCGTTGTCGTAGAACTAAAAAAATCAGTTGAAAGACAACGGTTTAAACAAACCGTTTTCTTTGACCTTTTACAAAACACATAGAGACAACGGTTTTTACGGTTTCGTAGCCTTAAAAAAAACGCTCATAGACAACGGTTTTTAAAAACCGTTGTCGTAGCCCAAAAAAACGCTCATGGACAACGGTTTTTAAAAACCATTGTCGTAGATATATCAAAGACAACAGTTTTAAAGAGACTGTTGTCTATGAGCGGAATTTTTTAGGCTACAACAACGGTTTTTGTTAAAACCTTTGTTAAAAGTAAAAACACAACGGTTTTAATAAAAACTGTTGTCTTTGATGTGTTGTTGAATGTGTATTTTCTTGTAGTGGCATTATATTTGACTTGCAGCGAAGGCACGACCTTAACTACAAAGCTCTGAATGAGGACATAGAGCCTATACTTATCAACGCTGCTTGTCTGCTATCCCTTGTTAGGAACAATTCACACCCTGAGAGGCCATGGAAATTCACACTTTAATATAAGTAGATAAAAAAAATTCAGTATTTCGGTATATATCGAAATATCAAAAAATTTTAAAATCTATACCGATACCGAAAAGTATGATACCGTACCGAAATAGTCGGTATACCGTTAAATTCAATATGCGCGTTATTTTGTGATACGGTAAATGCGGACCGAAACTATCGGTATTTTTTCCCACCCCTACTCCTAGAGCAAGGTGTGAATATTGTAGTTCTAGTTATGCCGCTAATAATTGCACTTCAACTTTGATTGCCCATTTGAGAAAATGTAAACAAAATCCCCACAATGTTGAAACTAGCCAAGCTAAAATAGGTTTCAACAAGCTTCAAAAGATCAGAAGGGTGGTGATGTTTCAATAAGTATTTGTATGTTTGATCAAGAATTATGTAGGAAAAAAATTTAGCTAAAATGATAATTCTAGATGAATTACCTTTTAGTTTTGTTGAGAATGAGGGTTTTAGGTACTTTGTAAGTGTGGCAAAACCATAATTTTGAATTCCATCTCGTACAACAGTGATAAGGGATTGTTTTTGAACTTTTTTTTGAATAAAATAAAAAGCTCAAGAACTTTTTAAAGGAGAATAATCAAAGTGTCTTTCTGACTACAGATACATGGACTTCAATCCAAATAATTTATTATTTGTGTAAGTTCCGAAATTAAGACGACGTAACCCAACAGCATGCAAATCTAAGAAATATGAAAAAAAAAAGTAATTAAATGATTTAATTGCTTAATTAATTATGTGTCATGCATGACTATATGTTAAATATGATTTTATTATCATCATGCATAAAATTGTATTTTTAAGGAATATTCAAGTTGCGATCGAGGAACGGAGACTAAGGGCTGAAAAACATAAAACATTTTTATTAAATAATTATTTTTAATAGTTTAAAATATGGTTGATGGTTTTCATATTTTTGAAAATAAAGGGTTTTGAGGTGATTTTATACGCCGGGACGTAAAATTTATCGGTGTTGGTTTTTCAATGAAAATGAGAACGTTTTGGCAACCCGGCTAATAAATTCACGAATTTATTTAAACAAAAAACTTTGATAACATTTTATTAAATCCTAATTAAGACTAATGGGCTTATTTTAGTGGCTTAATAGGCCTAAGCTTGGTTAGCAATTTAATTAGCTATTTAAAATTTTTAATCACCTAAAAACCCTACACTCCAACCCACGCCTCCTACCTTCAAAAATTCAGAAACTCTCCCCAAAGCTCCCCAGCACACACGGCAACCCACACACCACAAAGTTGTAGAGGTAGAAACTAGCCAAGGTTTTCTCCGTTCTTCGTCGCCAACGGTTTTTCGTGCGTTTAAAACGCAAAGGCATGCCATACATCTCCTTTTCTCGTCTATCACATCGTATTATTGTTTAAATTATATTTGAATGAAAAGCATGAGGTTTTTATGAATATTTTCGAAATATTGCATGTACATGAGGTAAACTTGTGAATTGTTGTTCCAAAAACATGTTTAATATGTGTTGAGGGGCTGCCATGATTTAGGTAATGATCAAGCATGATTTACACGTCCTAAGGGGTCCTAGAAAACACACGACACGCTGCACATAAAAGCAAGATGGAACTGTATGCTATATTGAAGGGCCGAGAGTGTGTTGTTCATGCATGCGGCTCGTTTTTTCCTTGCATGGGGTTATGGGGCTAGCCAGGGCTTGTTGGGGGCTTGGCCAGGGTCAGGATCGAAGGCTAGGCAGGGTCCTAGGGTGGCTAGGGTCGAGTGAGGCGGGTGAGGAAGAGCCCTTGCGAGAAAGGACTCTTGACGCGTAAGAATTCAGGGTGGCCGAGAGTTCCAGGGGCCATGGCTCGGCCTGGGGGCGAGCTAGGTAGTCTGGGTTGGTCAAGAGGGTGCCTAGGTGGGTTGGCTTAGGTTTGGCTCGAGGTGACTCGGGCGTGGCTCGAGTAAATTGGGAGATGGCTCGGGTGGTTCGTTAGGGTGTCAATTTCAAAAATTAAGAGGCAAAAAAAATGAATCCATGGGTCCACGGGGATGGCTCATGACTTGGAAGGGTATAATAAATCTTAAAAATGCTATGTTTGAAATTTGGGATCAAAATAACAAGTTTTGGATTTATTCGGGATTTAATCGCCGCACGAAACGCTAATTAACGAGTTAATTGAAACACCTAGTTTTAAGCTTCATAAAATTACGAAAAATAATATTTAAGCTTAAATAATTATTAGAAGTCTAAGTTTTTAATTTGGGAATTTTATATTAAAGTTTGGGTTAATCAGGATTAAAACGCATTAATACATCACATGTAAAGATTAATTTTAAAGTCATCGATTTAAGCCAAATAAAATTATGGGAAAATTCATATAAGCTTAAATAATTATTTGGGACATGTTAGAGTCAATGAAATTAAGCAAAATTCAAAAATGGGAAATTTTATGTCTAGGGGTAAAACAGTCTTTTTACACCTAAAAATTAGTAAACGTAATGGCAGTGCCCGGAATGCTGTTTTATGTGCTAATATGAATATTTTCTATAGTTATGGAGGGTTATGGAATTTTTACATGTTAAATTATGATTTTTAAGTGTTTATGAGATTTTTTTATGATTTAAGTAAGACATTTAAAAGATGCATGCTTGGTTTCAAAAACAAAATTATATGTTATGCATGATTTTTATAAAGTAATGAGAATGTAAACATTGAAGGAAGTGAAGTAATTGTGACTAATTCGATAATGTTGGAGATATCGGGAGGGTGACGGTCCCAGTGGGAGCCCGACGATCGTATTTCCATTATTACGAATATGAGGTAACGTTATGTGGTAACGGTATGTGGTAACGGTAAGAATGGAATATCGTGAGGGGAAAAGGACCTAGAGGGAGCCCCGACGATCGTATTTCTATTCGATGAAGATAGGCCAGGGCCCAGTTGACCGGTGAGAGTGTTGCTGGTGTCCCCCGCCGCCCAGTACTGCGGTTTCATGTAGATGGATCCATTGACTTTTTGAGGTTTGAGGAAAGTCACAATTAACGATCTGACTTCAACTAAGGAAAAGGAAAAGGAAAAGGAAAAATGTTTATGATCATGAAAAATGTTTTATGTCACGTTGAGGAAAAGGGAAAGTTAAAGTTTATGTTTGCATGTCATGAAATGTTATTTTTACGTAAAAGTATTTTAACTGTTGCATGTGGTTTTATACGTATTATTTGTTACAAATATTATGGTGTGTTGAGTCTTTAGACTCACTAGGTGTGATGGATGCATGTGAGGGTGAGGGAGGGCTTGACGGATGATTTGACTGGACTGAAGGCGCACACAACCTGAGGACCAGTGCTTCTACTTTTTCCACATTTACGTTTTATGATTTATGATTTATGTTAAAGATTTTAAGACTATTTATTTATGTTTTTGAGAGATTTTTGAGAGGTTTAGTATGGGCTATACTTTTCAAATTTATTGCTTTTTAGGTTTGGTAAAACATGTGACGATTTCATTTTTATGACTATCTCATTAATTTTTGAAATACTAGTGTTTGAGGTTTTATTTTAGCGGGGAAAATATTTTAATATTTTCATGTGTTAAATGTCATGGCCGAAAATTGAGGGAAAAAAAAAATTTCTAGCACTTTTAAAGCAATAAAAAGGGCAGACGTTTCAGTTGGTATCAGAGCAAAGGTCCTGTAAAGGGTTGTGCAACCATCAGCGCCATGACGATCAGCCGTCAAGCCTCAAGTTGTAAGTTTTACATGCTTTATGTGATTTTATATATTGTTACCTGCATGACAATATGAATGTTATGTTTACGTTACATGTTTATTAGATTTTTGAGTATTTATGCTTTGCATTCTTAAATTGCTAAAATGAGTTAGGATATGTCATATGATTAGAGAACTTAGATTTAAATGCATGTTGGTGATGTTAGAAACTGGAAAATGTTCAAATAAAATGCCTCCTAGACGTGCTCCCGCTATTGAGAACCAAGCAGAAAACAGTGTGAATCATCAAAGAAATACACCTCCACCACCACCACCACCACGGAATGCTGCTACTCACGCTTTAGAGGGGATGGCTCGTCTTTTCGAGCAGCAGATACAGCAACAACAGTTACAACAGCAGCAGTTGCAGCAGCAATTACAGCAGATGCAACAGGCACCTAGGCCACAGCATGACGTTTATGATCAGTTCCGGAGGCTAGGGCCAAAGGAGTTTTCTGGCACCACCGATCCCTTTGCTGTTGAGAGGTGGATCCGTTCACTTGAGGTACACTTCCGTTATTTGGATATGGGGGATGCGGATCGAGTGAGGTGTACTACTTATCTATTTAGGGACGACGCTTCTTTATGGTCGGAAGGAGCCGAGCACGGTGTTAACCTCGCGACCATCACTTGGGCTCAATTCAAGACAATGTTCTACGAGAAATATTTTACTGCTGATGTGAGAAGCCGTTTAAAGAGGGAATTTATGACTATCCGTCTGGGAGACGCTACTGTTGCTGAATTTGTGAAGAAGTTCGATAGGGGTTGTCACTTTGTACCCCTTATTGTCAGGGATGCTGAAGAAAAGCTTAGACATTTCATGGATAGTCTACGACCTACTATACGAAATAATGTTATGATGATGCGTCCTTTGTACTATGCTACTCCAGTTACTTATGCATACCAGTCTGAGCAATCCTTGAAGACATCGAGTTTGAGTTACAGCGCAAGAGGCAACAGTATCAGAACAATAGTCAACCAAATAAAAAGCCTTACATAGGACCTCCTAGACCTCAAGGGCCTCAAAAGCCCCAAGGTCAAGTCAAGAAACAAGCACCATAAAAGCCACAGAATCCTGGAGCACCAAATCCTGCTGAAAGGCAACCATGCAAGGAGTGCAACCGTCTACATCTTGACAAATGCGAATGGGGATCCTTTAAATGTTTCTACTGCAAGGAGGCTGGACACAAGGCTATTGATTGTCCAAAGAGGAAAGCAGCTACTACGACACGAGCTTACGTTATGAATGCCGAAGAAGCTGAGGAAGAGGCAGGCACTACACTCATCACGGGTAACCTAACATTTTTATATTGCTTATTATTGCTTGAAATGTTAAATTGGTTATTAGAATTGATTTGGGAACAAGATTTAACCTAGCGGAATTTAAGTTGCATGCTCTACTTAGTTGGATTTAAGTTATGATTTTAGGAACCATGGAAAATGATATTAATTTTGTGACTTATTTTATGTAAAGGATGACTTAATTCCAAATAAAAAGTTGAGGACCAAAATTTAGAGAAAATCATAACTCGGAATTATAGGGTTTCGAAATTTTAAGGGTTAAAGAAACAATTTTCGAAAATTTGGGGTCTATAATGTAATTTTTGATAATTAAGGGACCAAGCACAATTAGCAATAAGATGAGGGGCTTTAATGCAATTACCGAATTCTTAAGGACCATGATTTTAAATTTCGAAACCTTAAGGGATTAAAATGAAAAAAAATTCGAAAATTTAAGGACCATAATGCAAATATCCGAAATTTTGAGGACTAATGTGCAATTTCAAAAAAAAAATTTTGAAGGGCTAAAATGCAAATTTTTTTCTAAAAATGCTGAATTTCAACGCTTAATCTTCATATACCATTGGGAAATAATGATAGTAAATCCTTAAGCTTCAACATGAAAAGATTTAAAAGACATTTTCGCCGCAGGGAGGATCATCATTCTAGGTGTGGCTACCTACGCACTGCTAGATTCTGGAGCTACACATTCTTTTATATCTGAAACCTTCATCAAAAGACTGAATATTACTTCTCAAGATATGGGTTTGGGTTTCAAAGTTTCTATTCCATCCGGTGATCAAAAGCTCACGTCAAAGATTGTCAAGGATCTGGAGCTTCGTTTATTCAAAGATGTTGTGCGGGCAGATCTTATTGTGCTTCCTATGCCCGAATTTGATATTATACTTGGGATGGATTGGCTATCTACAAATGGAGCTTCGATTGACTTCAGTTAGCGATCAGTGTCTATTCGACCGCCTAGTGGTAAACCTTTTGTCTTTGAGGCGGCGAGAAACAGGCAAATGCCACACATTATCTCTTGTCTGTGTGCGAGGAAGCTTATTAGACGTGGATGCTAAGCTTTTCTAGCATGTGTCACCACCAGACATGCGTCTATCAGTCAGAAGTTAGAAGATGTTGATATTGTCAGAGAATTTCCTACTTTCCCGAGGACGTTTCTGGTATTCCACCCGATCGTGAAGTGAAATTCTCTATTGATCTAATGCCGGGCACTGTTCCTATATCTAAAGCACCTTATCATCTAGCGCCCGCTGAAATGAAAGAATTGAAAGATCAAATCCAAGAATTGCTAGACAAGGGTTTTATTCGCCCTAGTTATTCTCCATGGGACGCACCGGTGTTATTTGTGAAAAAGAAAGATGGTAGTATGCGTCTTTGCATCGATTATCGAGAGCTCAATAGGGTCACTATCAAAAACAAGTATCCACTGCCAAGAATTGAAGATTTATTTGATCAGTTGCAAGGAACATCGATATTTTCTAAGATTGATCTTCGATCTGGGTACCATCAGTTGAAAGTAAAAGAGTCAGATGTCCACAAGACAGCATTTCGCACGAGATATGGGCATTATGAGTTTATGGTCATGCCATTTGGGTTGACCAATGCGCTAGCGATCTTCATGGATCTCATGAATCGCGTATTTTAGCCGTATCTGGATTAGTTCATTATTGTCTTCATTGATGACATATTGATCTATTCCAAGAGCAGAGAGGATCATAGCCGTCACTTGAGGATCGCACTGCAGGTACTGCAAGACAGGAAGCTTTATGCAAAGTTCAGCAAGTGCGAGTTTTGGCTTGATAGAGTGGCGTTCTTAGGCCACATCATTTCTAGTGATGGCGTGGAAGTTGACCCGAGTAAAGTGGAAGCAGTGAAAGAATGGCCAGTACCAAAAAGTGTTACCGAGATTCGCAGTTTCTTGGGATTAGCTGGCTATTATAGCAAGTTTATTCAGGGGTTCTCATCTATAGCGGTACCTATGACCGCCTTGACCAAGAAGAGGGCAAAGTTTGTTTGGGGACCCGAGTGTCAGGACAGTTTTGACAAGTTGAAGCAAGCCTTGATATCAGCGCCAGTGTTATCTATGCCATCAGGGCAAAGGGAGTATGTTCTTTATACCGACGCTTCTAAACTTGGTCTGGGCGCAGTTCTGATGCAAAATGACCGAGTTATAGCTTATGCGTCGAGACAATTGAAAATTCACGAGAAAAACTACCCTACTCATGATCTAGAGCTTGCAGCAGTAGTTTTTGCACTGAAGATTTGGAGACACTACCTTTATAGGGAGAAGTGCAAAATATTCACTGATCACAAAAGTATGAAATACTTCTTCACCCAAAAAGAACTGAATATGAGACAACGCAGATGGCTTGAGCTAGTAAAAGATTATGATTGTGACATTAGCTACCATCCGGGAAAAGCTAATGTGGTGGCAGACGCATTGAGTAGGAAAGCAGTAATTATCACTCATCTATCACTCCGAAGACCGTTGCAGTCCGAGATACAGCGATTTGAGCTTACAGTGTATGCTAGGGGCGAGGCCCCTAACCTTGCCACATTATCAGTACAGTCGACTTTGAGAGATAGAATTCGTGATGGCCAGTCCACTGATGAGCAGTTGCAAAAGTGAAGAGCTAGAGATGAAGCCAAGGGTCGGAAATTATATTCAAAGGTGGATGGAATAGTTGGTTATCGAGATCGGTTATGGGTTCCTAGTGACGATTCTCTGAGAGATCTTATTATGAAGGAAGCTCATGACTCACCATACTCCATCCATCCGGGAAGTACGAAAATGTACAAAGATTTGCAGTTGTTATATTGGTGGCCAGGTATGAAGAGAAACATTATGAGATTTGTATCCGAGTGTTTGATAGGTCAACAAGTTAAGGCAGAGCATCAAAGACCAGCGGGAAAACTTAAGCAACTTCCCATCCCCGAGTGGAAATGGGAAAACATCACTATGGATTTTGTTGTGGGATTACTAAAGACTATTAAGGGATTCAATGCTATATGGGTAATAGTGGATCGTCTTACGAAATCAGCGCATTTTCTATCTATTAAGACGAATTTTACCATGATTCAGTATGATGACTTATATATTCGAGAGATAGTACGTCTACATGAAATTCCTGTATCTATTGTGTTTGACAGAGATCCGAGATTCACGTCATCTTTTTGGAAGAGCTTACACGCAGCGATGGGGACCAAGTTATTATTCGGTACATCATTTCATCCTCAAACCGATGGTCAGTCTGAGAGAGTTATTCAGATTCTAGAAGATCTACTGCGAGCATGTGTTATCGACTTCCAAGGCAGCTGGGAACCGAAATTACCTCTAGTGGAGTTCATCTACAATAATAGCTATCAATCATCAATTGGGATGGCTCATTTTGAGGCACTTTATGGAAGAAAATGTAGATCCCCTATCCATTGGGACGAGGTTGGTGAAAGAAGAGATATTGGTCCGGATGTGATTGAAGAAACTGCTGAGCTTGTAGTCAAAATTCGTGATAGAATGAAGACTGCGCAAAGCCGACAAAAGAGTTATGCGGACAAAAGACGAAGTGACTTAGAGTTTGCAGTGTGAAATCATGTATTTGTGAAAATAGCGCCTATGAAAGGTGTTATGCGTTTTGGCAAGAAAGGCAAGCTTAACCCAAGATTTATTGGCCCATTCGAGATTTTAGAGAGGATTGGGACACTAGCTTATAGAGTGGCGTTGCCACCAATGCTATCAGGAGTTCACAATGTGTTCCATATTTCGATGCTGCGGAAGTACCTGTCGAACCCGTCACATGTGCTAAACTATAAACCTCTACAATTGACTCCACATATGACATATGAAGAAAGACCTGTCCAAATCTTGGCAAAGCAAAAAAGGAGACTCCAAAACAAAGTCATTCCGATGGTCAAAGTCAAATGGCTGAATCACTCGGAAGAAGAAACCACTTGGGAAACCGAGAGAGACTTGAAGAATCACTATCCAGAACTATTCAGTAAGTTCTAATTTCGAGGACGAAATTTTATTTAAGGGGGGAGGAATTGTAAGGTCCAAAATTAAGACGACGTAACCCAACGGCATGCAAATCTAAGAAATATTAAAAAAATAAGTATTTAAATGATTTAATTGCTTAATTAATTATGTGTCATGCATGATTATATGTTAAATATGATTTTATTATCATCATGCATAAAATTGTATTTTTAAGGAATATTCAAGTTGCGATCGAGGAACGAAGACCGAGGGCTGAAAAACGTAAAATATTTTTATTAAATAATTATTTTTAATGGTTTAAAATATGGTTGATGGTTTTCATATTTTTGAAAATAAAGGGTTTTGAGATGATTTTATACGCCGGGACGAAAAATTTATAGGTGTTGTTTTTTCAATAAAAATGAGAACGTTTTGGCAACACGGCTAATAAATTCACGAATTTATTTAAAAAAAAAACTTTGATAACATTTTATTAAATCCTAATTAAGACTATGAGCTTATTTTAGTGGCTTAATAGGCCTAAGCCTAGTTAGCAATTTAATTAGCTATTTAAAATTTTTAATCACCTAAAAACCCTACACTCCAACCCATGCCTCCCACCTTCAAAAATTCAGAAACTCTCCCCAAAGCTCCCCAGCACACACAGCAACCCACACACCACAAAGTTGTAGAAATTTTCGAAGGTTCAAGGTAGAAACTAGCCAAGGTTTTCTCCGTTCTTCGTCGCCAACGGTTTTTCGTGCGTTTAAACGCAAAGGCACGCCATACATCTCTTTTTCTCGTCCATCACATCGTATTATTGTTTAAATTATATTTGAATGAAAAGCATGAGGTTTTTATGAATATTTTCGAAATATTGCATGTACATGAGGTAAACTTGTGAATTGTTGTTCCAAAAACATGTTTAATATGTGTTGAGGGGCTGCCATGATTTAGGTAATGATCAAGCATGATTTACACGTCCTAAGGGGTCCTAGAAAATACACGACACGCTGCACATAAAAGCAAGATGGAACTGTATGCTATATTGAAGGGCCGAGAGTGTGTTGTTCATGCATGCGGCTCGTTTTCCTTGCATGGGGTTATGGGGCTAGCCAGGGCTGGTTGGGGGCTTGGACAGGGTCAGGTTTGAAGGCTAGGCAGGGTCCTAGGGCGGCTAGGGTCGAGGGAGGTGGGTGAGAAGAGCCATTGCGAGAAGGGACTCTTCACGCGCAAGAATTCAGGGTGGCCGAGAGTTCCAGGGGCCATGGCTCGGCCTGGGGGCGAGCTAGGTGGTCCATCAGGGTCCTAGAGTGATGGGTAGGGATCAGGCCAGGGGTTGGTGCAAGTGGGTGCGCTGTGGCTCGAAGGAAAATGATGAAGCGCATGAGAAGCAAGCTCGCGCGAGGACTGTTGTGCGGTTTTGGTGGCTCGCTACGTGGGCTCCAGGGCTTGGGCCGGTCTGGGCTGGGTCTGGGCGTGGTCAAGGGATGGTTAGGTTCAGCTGGGCTCGGTTGCGGCTCGGCTGGGAGTGACCTAGGGTGGCTAGGAATCTATAGGAGTGAGTCAAGCATGTGTGCAGATTTGGGTTTTCTGTCCAGGAGGTTTTGAGCGAGTTAGGGACCAGGTTCAGGGGTCTGGGTTGGTCAAGAGGGTGCCTAGGTGGGTTGGCTCTGGTTTGGCTCGAGGTGGCTCGGGCGTGGCTCAAGTAAATTTGGAGATGGCTCGGGTGGTTCTTAGGGTGTCAATTTCAAAAATTAAAAGGCAAAAAAAATGAATCCATGGGTCCACGGGGGTGGCTCATGACTTGGAAGGGTAGAATAAATCTTAAAAATGCTATGTTCGAAATTTGGGATCAAAATAACAATTTTTGGATTTATTCGGGATTTAATCGCCGCACGAAACGCTAATTAACGAGTTAATTGAAACGCCTAGTTTTAAGCTTCATAAAATTATGGAAAATTATATTTAAGCTTAAATAATTATTAGAAGTCTAAGTTTGTAATTTGGGAATTTATATTAAGGTTTGAGTTAATTCGAGATTAAAACGCATTAATACGTCACATGTAAAGATTAATTTAAAAGTCATCGATTTAAGCCAAATAAAATTATGGAAAATTTCATATAAGCTTAAATAATTATTTGGGACATGTTAGAGTCAATGAAATTAAGAAAAAGTCAAAAACGGGAAATTTTACGTAAATAGTCTTTTTACACCTAAAAATTAGTAAACGTCATGACAGTGCTCTGAATGCTGTTTTATGTGCTAATATGATTATTTTCTATAGTTATGGAATGTTTACATGTTAAATTATGATTTTTAAGTGTCTATGAGAGTTTTTATGATTTAAGGATGACATTTAAAAGACATATTGCATGTTTGGTTTCAAAAACAAAATTATATGTTATGCATGATTTTTATAAAGTAATGAGAATGTAAACATTGAAGGAAGTGAAGTAATTGTGACTAATTCGATAATGTTGGAGATATCGGGAGGGTGACGGTCCCAGTGGGAGCCCGACGATCGTATGTCCATTACTACGAATATGAGGTAACGGTATGTGGTAACGCTAAGAATGGAATATCGTGAGGGTAAAAGGCCCCAGAGAGAGCCCCGACGATCGTATTTCTATTCGATGAGGATAGTCCAGGGCCCAGTTGACCGGTGAGAGTGTTGCTGGTGTCCCCCGCCGCCCAGTACTGCAGTTTCATGTAGATGGATCCATCGATTTTTTGAGGTTTGAGGAAAGTCACAATTAACGATCTGAATTCAACAAAGGAAAAGGAAAAATGTTTATGATCATGAAAAATGTTTTATGTCACGTTAGGAAAAAGGGAAAGTTAAAGTTTATGTTTGCATGTCATGAAATGTTATTTTTACGTAAAAATATTTTCACTGTTGCATGTGGTTTTATATGTATTATTTGTTACAAAGATTATGGTGTGTTGAGTATTTAGACTCAATAGGTTTGATGGATGCAGGTGAGGTTGAGGGAGGCTTGACGGATGATTTGACTGGACTGAAGGCGCACACAACCCGAGGACCAGTACTTCTACTTTTTCCGCATTTACGTTTTATGATTCATGATTTATGTTAAAGATTTTAAGACTATTTATTTATGCTTTTGAGAGATTTTTGAGAGGTTTAGTATGGGCTATACTTTTAAAATTTATTACTTTTTAGGTTTGGTAAAACATGCGACGATTTTATTTTTATGACTATCTCATTGATTTTTGAAATACTAGTGGTTGAGGTTTTATTTTAGCGAGGAAAATATTTTAATATTTTCATGTGTTAAATGTCATGGCCGAAAATTGAGGGAAAAAATTGTCAAAACAATTCAGTAAGTGGGAACGAATTTGATGGATGGTCATCACCTTCATGTCATGTGTATGGCTCATGTGATCAATCTTATTGTTCAAGACGATTTAAAAGAAATTGGTGATTCTATATGATGAGTTAGAAAAGCTCTTAGATAAATCAGACAATCTCCTACAAGGATCAAAAGATTTAAAGATTTTTGTGAATTTGAAAAAATAACAAGTAAATGGTCCTTGTGTTTTTAGATGTTGTCACTAGGTGGAATTCCACTTTTTTTTTATGTTTATATGATGTTAAAATCTACTCAATAATTTGAAAATGCTTTAGTGAGTTATGCCATTCATGATCCCCGGTTGTTTGAATATCTTCTTATTTATGTTTGTGAAGATGAAAAGAATGCAGGTGCCCTTACAAGTGATGATTGGATGGATGGAGAAGTTTCTTGAACCATTTTATAACCTGAAAATGAGGGTATCAGGTTCATTATATGTAACTTCAAATGTTCACTTCTATGAAATTGGTGAGCTTCATTGTGATTTGAAATTGTTGATAAGGATGATGATATTAATTTGAGTTTGATGGCAAGAAGACTTGAAAGCTAAATTTGACAAGTATTGGGGTGTTCCAATGAAGATGAATAAAAAGATTTTTGTTTCGTGTGTTCTCGAACCTCGATTCAAATTTGATTATGTCGCATTTGTACATTTATTCTAATTCATAATGAGTTGATATTTCAAATGAGGATTTTTGTTGCGGGATTTGATATATCGAATGCTAGAATTATTCACTATCGACATATCCAAATTACTTACAAGAGTCATAACTATATTTTTTATTATTTTATTTTGATGTTTGTGAGATACTTAACAAATTGGTTATAAGAATTATAGCTCTGCCTATTTTTTATTACTTTATTTTGATTTTTGTAAGATAATCAAAAGCTTAGTTTGATTGTGAGTTTTTATTATATTTGTTTGAGATTTCTATCATACAACTTCATTTATTACTCAATTTATCACACATATCGTAATAAACAACCAAATTGTAATACAAAAAAAAAAATCAAATCAGACTTAAATAAAATGGTTTGGTTTATGATTAGTCATTTGAAAATCATAAACCAAAAAACCAAATCAGAGTTTATTAAAATCAAACCAAACTGTAGTGCCCAAAATCAGTACACGTAAATTCCATGCATTTATTTAATGGTTAAATCATTATTTAAATTTAAAAGTTATTTTTAATGATGCATTATTTATTTAAATTGCATTATGTTATGTGATGCACCTTAAAATGTTTTTCGAGTTTCATGTTTCAGACGATTATTCGAGGCGGAACCGAGGAAAAGACCGGTGACGATTTTTGACAATTTAAAATGCGGTACTTTATTTTAAGTTGAGAATATGGCATTTTAAATAATTTATTTAATTTCAGCATTTTAAAGCCTAATTATTTATTTGGTGATTTAGGAATTTAAAACCTTTAAAATTTATCCTTGTTGTGTTTTAAATTTTAATTTGGGATGTGTAGTAAATTATAGGGGGTTAATATTTCAATTAGTATTTTAATTAACACTTATTAGTCAATTAAGCACTAATTTACCCCTAATTACCTACACAACTCACACACACACACACACACACGAGACACAAACACACACACACACACACACATATTTTCAATTCAGTTTTATTATTTTGAAGAGCAAAAACTAGGGTTCCTACTCCTAGAAGTAGCCGCCCCACTTCCCCATTAAATTCCCAGCAATTTTCGTTTGTTTATTTTAGTGCCACGTCGTCCCGGATCAATCCTCGCGTCATCTCCGCTTCGGTATCGTCGCTACGGTATTTTTAAATATCAAAAGGCACGTATATTCTGTTTTTTTCTGCGTCGATCATGTCATAGTATGCGTTGCAATGTATTTTGTATGAAGATCATGGGAATGTTGTGTAGAAGTTTGAGCAATTAAATTTAGATCACTTTTGAAACCGTTTTTGGATCTAAAATCACGTTTTTGCTGTCCTTTTAATTACTGCGAATTTTCAGTGGTGATTTTGAGAAAAATTTCAACAAAAAATCATAGAACTTTTTGATACCTTCGATTTGATATAAAATTCAAAAATTTTGGATAAAAAATTGAGTGAGTTATGAGGTTTTTTGTGGGACTGCTCAAACAGCATTTTTCTGAAAATTATGATATTGATGCGTTCTTGAAGTTTTATTGTTGCAGGCTTCGTTGGGGATCAACGGGTGATCGTGGCTGCGTATAGTTATGCTTAGTNTATGATGATACAATGATATGTAAGGCCAAGGCTCAATTGACGGGTGAGAGTGTCGCTGATCTCCCCGTGGCCCAGTGTTGTGGTAATACGTAGATGGATTCATCGACCTTCAGCTAATACGAAAGTCACAATTAACGATTTGAATTCAACAAAAAGAAAAACGTATACATATATGATGAAAAAAGAATGGAAAAATGTTTAAGTTTATGCATGTTCATGAAAAGTTATGTTATGTAAAAGTATTTTTACTGTTGCATGTGATTGTATATGTATTACTCGTTATTATGGTTATGGTTTGCTGAGTCAATAGACTCACTAGGTGTTATCGATANATGAATCCATCTACGTATTACCACAACACTGGGCCACGGGGAGATCAGCGACACTCTCACCCGTCAATTGAGCCTTGGCCTTACATATCATTGTATCATCATAATCATCGTATTAATCACAATCAATTCACATCCTTCAACTTTTCATATTTCCATCACTTATAAAATTCATGCACATATACATCATTTTTCTTTAATCCAAGCACGCAACATATCTTTTAGCATTAACGTTTCATCATAAAATTCCATAAACATTTAAAATAATCACATTGACATATTTTAAGGCATTCAGGGCACTGCCACGACGTTTACTATATTCAGGTGTAAAATGGTTGTTTTACTCATAGACGTAAAATTTCTCGATTTTAACTTTTTCTTACTTTCGTTATCACTAGACCATCCCAAATAATTATATACGCTTAACTTAAATTTCTTATATTTTTATTTAGCTCAAATCCATGGTTTTCGATTTAATTTTGTAATTATTAATTCGTAGTGCGTTTTAATCCCGAATTAATTCAAACTTTATTATTAAATTCCAAAATTTTAACATAGACTTTTTATTCCTAAACTACCCTCGTTAACCATGATTCGACTCCCGTGGACCATGGTTTGAGCCCTTAGCCCTTTAAAACTCTAAAACCAAACCATCACGCTAACACTCGAGCCACTTCATGTTTCCTTCGAGCCGAGCCCGAGCCACCCCAAGTCAGCCCTTGCCCAGCCCCTATAGGAACCTCTTGGACCCACTAGACCAACCCTAACCCGCTGCTGCCCCCTGTGCAAAGAACACGAGCCGCACGAGTTGCCTTAGCTTTGCGTCTAGGACTCCTATTGCCCTAGGACTCCTACCCCTTGAGCCACCACCAAGCCCACCCCCTTGTGAACCGTCACTAGACCCTCATAAGACACTGTCTAGCCATCCTAAACAAGTCCTGGCCATCCTGCTGCAGCAGCCCCTCGGCTGCGAGCCATCACGCATGGGGAAGAGTCCTAGCTTGCATTAGGGGTGGGCAACGGTCGATTTAGTCCGGTTTTACTCTACAAAGGTTCGGTTTTTTGGTTTTCGGTTTTGAATATCTCTAGTCCAAAGCCAAACCATTTTATTATGGTTCGGTTTGGTTTTTATTGTAATACGGTTCGGTTTATACGATTAGCTAACATTTTGTTAAGCAATAAAATTCTACGTCACTTTATGCCTCTAAAATCTAAATCATAGTATTTGTCAAACATTTAATTTTTGTGTGTGTGTGTGTGTATAAATTGTGTTGTGTACAAACATGTCATGCAAATATAATAACAATATATAACTAATTAAGATACGTAATCCGACCATGATAACTAGTGCCAGGTCAAGAGAAAACTAATGTCCGAAAGCATTGACAATCGACATGATAAAAAACCATATCTAGGGAAACAAGGAGGGAAGATACATTTAAAAAACGACTACGCCTACATCAACGGAGGTAGAGGTTCGTTCAAATCTATCGGCAACCCAAGTCTGACAATCCCAAAACACTTTGCATGGCCATCTCCTTCAAAATATTTGAACTTCCAATTCTCAAACTCCAAAAGCCTGTTTAGCAANAAATGATTATATATTGGTTATGCAATAATCTCTTCCAATGCAATAATTCCTTCAAATATTGATCAAATCTAAAAATATAAGAAAATTATTACCAACATTAAATAACAAAAAAATTCTAAAATAAAAAAATACACAAATTTCTTACCAGATTCAATTTCTTCAAGATGATCCAAGTCTTCTACTTTAATGGGAGAAGATTCTTTTCGGAACCAATCTTGAAGGCAAATGAGAGCTTGCACTAATCAAGGTGTTAATGGACTTCTAAATGAATTTAGAACACGTCCTCCATTGCTAAAAGCACTTTCTGTAATGCCCGAATTTTGAAAAAAATGAAATTGTGGCAGTAGTTGTGATGGTTTATGGCTTTACGTTATGGTATGAATGATAATGAATGTTATAGAATTGAATAGATAATGGATGGGTAGTATCAAAGGTTGAATTTGAGCTAAACAGGTAATGGAAGTGCAGAAACGGTATGAACAATGTGGCAGTAGTTGTGGTTTTTAGCATAATGTTTTGTATATTGATCTAATTGATGTGAGGCCACTTTCATTAGAAAGATAAGACATAAGGCTATAACTTTCATGTTTTGAGTTTTGTTCAAATCATTAGGGAAGACGAGCCAAAATCGCCCCGAAGTGTGTCGTGCGCATCGTCGTTCCTACAATGACACATGTTGGGAGATTGAGCATAACTTTTTACTCAGACCTCCAAATGACATGAAGCCAATTGGAGATGCCCAAGACATAGGGCTACAACTTTCCCGTTTACCACTTTTCCAAATTATGAGAGGAAGAGGCGTTTCGGAAGCGATCTTTGTAGTGGATGTTCGCAGAATGCGCACCCGGGCGGGAATTAATGTGCGCCCGGGCGGGTCTTGTTCGGAAAAAATGGTGTTTTGGCCAAGAGTTCCGCGCCCGAGCGGAAAAAGACATCCGCCCGGGCGGGCCGCAAGTTGAAAAACGTGTTTTGGTGTTGGGAAGGCATAAAAATCGAATTGCATCATAATTTTCCTCATTTTTCTTCTTTCTCTTCCAACAAAACCCTCCTTCCTTCCATTTTCTACATTTCTTCTTCAATCTATGGGAGAATTGTTCAAGGAAATTATGAAATGAAGTTAGATTTGTGATCCTCTCTTCAAGATTTTCAAGATGGTGTAAGTATGTTATATTTTATTCAAGTTTGGAAATGGGTTGAAGTTTAGAATTGATATTTGAGTTGATATTTGAGATATTGAGATGTTGGAGATGTTGAAATTGTGTTGGTTTGAATTTTAAAATGGAATTGAAGCCAATGACAAAGTAAAGGAGTTAACTCTTTAGCACGCATGTCATGTGTTTGATAAAATGTTTCAATAAATGTTTTTATGGCATATTGCGGTTAAGAAATTTACGGATCTTGATTCGAAGCAGTATTGAATTGATTATGAATTTTGAACAGAAACTACTCTGTTTTGATAGATGATCAAAGTTCTTGAGTTATAGTAGAATTCAAAGGTTCAAGACTTCTCACCTACACATTTCGATCTTCTTTTGGTAATATTTGAAAGGTATGTTACGGTCGGTAACATACGAGATAAAAGTATCATTTTTTATTTTAAATTGAAAATTCTATAGCTCAATGAATTATTTGTGATTTGATGATGATTGTGGCCTTGAGATGAGTTTATTATAATATCGAAATGATGATATTGATTTGCATCATTACATTGCATATTGAGCCACTTGTTGATTCAGATTTGATATGGCGGAGGTCGCCTTGATTTATTGATTTGTTGGACGTATGGGGATATAGTTGAGTTGGCATAGTGTATGCGGAGGTCGCTGCTATGGCCTGAACACTCTCTATATGCGTACCATAGTCCTGGGATTGTAGAACACAGCACCCCACCTCGAGCGGATGAATCGGTGGATGTTGCTGGGGGATTCTCTTTCCTTGGGTACCCTATGACCAGATGATTCACTTGATCTTGAGATTTATTGATAGCCCACAGCTTCTGATCATGCATTGCATTATATTGCATCTTTATGAATTTAATATGAAATATTTGTCACTTTAATTCTCATATGTTATTGATTGTATCATACTGGGTTTATACTCACCGGCATGTCCGGTACCTCTTGTTTCATGTGCTTGACGGTAGGTGAGGCGAGACTTGGGATGTCAGAGTCCAGATCAAGGCGAGGAGATACGAGTTAGAGTGGGATTCTCGGGTCTTAGGAGCTATTTTATGATGTTGGGATTTCTTTATTTTGGCATGTTGAAAATTATATTTCAAAAATTTGAGACCATTAAATTATGTTGATGATGTTTATGTGGATTTGTGAACCACAAATTATGTATTTTATTAAATCATTTGGTTTGTTACAATTATAATTATTAGTATTAGTCGTCGGACCCGGGGCCCCACATTAGGTGGTATCAGAGTGTAAGATATTTGGGAACAAGGTAGATCGAGTCAGTTAGAATTGATTGATCATGTGATATATTTGTTAGCATTTTCATTGTGCTATGATGTGAAATACATGATTTAAATTGAGATATAATATTGTTGAGTTTTATCGAGATTTTTGAGATTGTTGAGTCTCAAGAGCCAGATATGATTGATACAAGATTGAGATGATTGTGATTTTGTGATTTTATATGTGTTTGGTCTATTGTATATCAGACATGGCTACTCGAGGTAGAGGTCGTGGTAGACATAGACAGAACGTACCAGTGGCACAAGATCAGGGCAGTGCTACTCATACTCAGATGGATATAACTCCGACTCCGATGGAGATACTGTTAGCCAGATTTCAGTCTTTGCACCCACCGATGTTGAAGGGTACCGAGAATGCATTAGAGTGTGAGAACTGGTTGGAGAATATGGATCAATTATTTGAATCTCTTGAGTATCCAGATGATCGTAGAATCAAATTAGTTGTTCATCAGTTATTGGATGTTGCTAAGAGTTGGTGGATCATGACTAAGAAAGCTTTAGAGGGTCGAGGTACGATTGTTATCTAGGATATTTTTAAATCTGAATTTTATCAGCGTTTCTTTCCTACCTCTTACAGGAAAGATAGGGGAGCCGAGTTTGCAAATTTAAAGCAGGGAAATTTGAATATTGAGGATTATGTTGCTAAGTTCTCGAATTTACTGAGATTTGCTCCTCATGTAGCATCCGATGAAGAAGCTAAGGCTGATCACTTCATAAATGGTCTTAACCTAGATATATTTACCTTGGTTAATACTGGAAGACCTAACACTTTTGC
>NC_133307.1:5152731-5154065 GCF_012295235.1 Primulina huaijiensis
TTGTATCATACTGGGTTTATACTCACCGGCACGTCGGCTACCTCTAGTTTTCATGTGCTTGACGGTAGGTGAGGCGAGGCTTGGGATGCCAGAGTCCAGCTCAAGGCGAGGAGATACGAGTTGGAGTGGGATTCTCGGGTCTTAGGAGCTATTTTATGATGTTGGGATTTCTTTATTTTGGCATGTTGAAAATTATATTTCAAATATTTGAGACAATTAAATTATTTTGACGATGTTTATGTGGATTTGTGAACCACAAATTATGTATTTTACTCGATCATTTGGTTTGTTACAATTATAATTATTAGTATTAGATATCGGACCCGGGGCCCCACACTTCTTCAAATTCTCGTAAATGCATGTATGGATTTTCAGAATCTAAGCCATGAAAGTTGGGTAAAAGTTGGATAATACTAGGCTTAAAATTGAAATGAGATGCATCAGAGGGAAAAACTAGACATGAAGGTGCACTAGTACGTGTAGGATTCATGTGATCTCTAAGTGTTCTTCGCCTATCATGATCATGTTGAGATTGAATTTAATCTTCATTTTCCTGGATGTGTTCTTCCGCCATGTTTTGTAAAAATAAAGGGTTATTTCGAATGAGTCGACCACTAAGTGTACGTGACCAAATAATGCTCATGTAAATGCAAAAGAAAAAGAAGAAAAACACACAAAAACAATAAAAAATTCCAAGAAATAAAATTAAACAGACTTGAAATTAAATTATACTTCCCCGACAACGGCGCCAAAAACTTGTTGTCACTTTGATTGTTGCACTCCAAAGAGCAGGTTGTCCACAAGTAGTATAATTCGGTGAGTCCGATATCGTATCCACAGGGAAGCTAAGGTAATTACAAGTCCACTACAATGTCTTTTTGTTTTGTTTTTGTTTCTTTTTAATTTTAATTGTTTGAATCTTTAATGGGTAAATTTTAATTGTTCAAATTTTAATTTAAGTAGTTGAGATTAAAGGATCCACTCTTGGTATTTTAATAAAGTTAACATTAACGAACAATATTGGAATCCACTTAATAAAACGGTTCCAATATATTAAATAATCATATTTATATTATGTTATAAATTATTATCTTATAAGTATATAATATATACCAAAACTTATAAATGTGGTCAAGTTTTTATTGTGCTATATATATTTGCAAACACTAAATCAAGGTTCCCACTTTAAATAGTTGGTAAAACCAAACAAACATTTAAGTTGTACCAATAAATTAATACTATGATATATTCATATATAATAAATCAAGGAATCCAAGTTAAATGGTTGGTAAAATCAAACTAACATTTAAATTGTTCCAAGAATTTAATATTAT
>NC_133307.1:5154216-5198930 GCF_012295235.1 Primulina huaijiensis
CAATACATTACAATGCACCCCTATTTATAGCCAAATTTGGGGAGACAACCACAAATAAAATATTATTTTTTTACACATAAGTCTTCATTGGTGTTCCAAGATATTATATTATATTACACATCACTTTTGAAAATCTTCTTCTCCGAATTTGCTTCTTCACATAAAAAGAAACATGTGGATAATTGAGTTGTCTAGTTGTGGTATTTTTTTCAAACCATTTGACCAAGTAATTTGAGAGATATGGTCAAAATACTAGAGCATGGTAAAACTGCCACTCCTTTGGTAACTTTATTTGTTGCTTAATTTGATCCCAATTGTGAGAGGATTTTTATCTCATGCTTGTCAACAATATTGTAGATATTATAATCAACTTTCTACAGGTCCAAGAATCATCTTAATCCCATTTGCAACGCCAAGTTTATTCTTGTTTTATCGAACCTGTAAAAAATAGTAAAAACTTGTAATTACACAACAACTTATATTTTATACAATTTATTATAAAACATATAATATTTAAACATTTAATAAAACAAAAACTATATATTTATATTATAAAACATTTAATTAATGTACAATTTTTATGTTTATGAGAAATCAGATGGAGATGAAATTAATTCATTTTGAATTAATTAAAAGAGGAATTACATAAACTCAAGCCGGAAGTAACAAGACCATGTCATGGATTCATATTGGAGCATTCCAGATCATGATAAAAGTTACTTTTAAAGAAAGAATATATTCACCCATTTAATTGCCTACAATCTAGCATACCGATATTTTAGTCGAGCTTTGATACTACATCACAACTTCAAGGGAAATAGGCTAATAAAATAAGCTAATAGACTATATTCTATTACCTATCAAATTTCATATGCTCTCTCTAATACACATCATTCAAAATTGTTTATTAAAAATGAGTTTATAGGAATTCTAGATATATTCAAAAATTTTTATCAAACAATTTATCCAGAAATACAAGAAAAAATATCAGGATCCAAGACAAACCGATTCTACAAAGAAATCAAAGTCTTAGATTAGAACCAAAGAGACTATCTTTTCAGTGAGATATGATCACAAGTAACACGTGGGAAAAAAACATCTACAAGAAATTCAACTTATAACAAAAAGCTTTTCAACAATAAGAAATCTTAGATGTCTAAAAGGGTGGAGGGAAATTGAAATAGTATTCGATATTGTAAGACAAAGAAATCAATTTCTTTGTAATAACATATACTATTTAGAACAAATTATGATAAGAACTTATCAATAAACGATAAACATCAGGGAATTGGGAGCTCATACCAAAGCAATTCAAGGAAAAAAGTCGGATCAATTGGTTATTGGATTATAGTTTCTCGAGGAATATAAAATTTTGGAACAACTTGAAAACAGGATGGAATTTGTGACAGAAGATATAATGTGGAAAATTCAATGACCACGAGATCATTTTCGATATACATTCAAGTAAGAATGTTATATGTGTTATATAAAGCAGAGTACTGTGATGCTTATATTGATTAATGGGCTGGAATTTGTACAACAAAAAATGAGTTTTTTAAAAAAAATTGGAAAAAAAATTACCTCATATTGCTAAACGAGATTTCTCCAAACAAATCTTAATCTTATGATAAGGAATTAAGACGACCAGAATATTAGTCAGAGGTGCTGGACAAATACTTTGGTACAAGGTAAAAGTACCACCTATTTATTTTCATGATACATGAGCAGAAATTTTGCTAGGAAATAATTGTTTTCAAAAGTTTAAATCATATACTCAAGAAAATGAGACTAGCCGATTGGTGCTCACAGCACCATGTGTTCAGAAAGTCATAGTCCAGAGACTAAGAGATGCATTTTACATAAAATTTCCAATCCAGTTTTGCAGCAAGCGTGGTGATGAAGGAAAACTTTTACACCTAAAAATGAAAGATTCTTGAAGGTTTGGATAAACAATGCTCCAAGTAAGAGTAGAGCAAAACCTCCAACTGGACTAAGTGGATGTCCTCAAAATAGCTTTACATCAGAAAGATGTAGAGTTAGAATCAAAGATAGCCTTAGAAGATATTAAGAAAAAAATTACAATGAAAATCTCTTGGTATGGTGGGAAAGAAACCAACTCTAAGCCAACATTAAAATCAAGGAAGTCAAGGAATGTGAGTTCGTAAGATGTAAACCTACCCGATGAATATAGTCGATCAAAAGGATATGCAGTTTATTAACAATGAACATTTGAACATTGGATTAAAAAACAAGAGTTTCATCATAAACAGTCCTGGTTTTCTTCAAGAAACCATTGTGAGATCAAAAAGAAGAAACCCCGGGTTAGTAATTAATTATCAAGAAATTAATAAAATTCTGGAGTTTGATGGATATTTTATACCCAATAGATAATCATTTAATTAGTTGTATACACAACACAAAAATGTTTTCCAAATTGATTTTAAGTTCAGATTTTATCAGATTAGGATGAAGGAAGAAAACAAGAAATTTGTAGCATTCTCCACACCCCAAGGTTGTTACATTTGAAAAGTATTACCAGTGAAATTGACTAATGTACCTATGATATTTCAAAGAAATATGGATAATTTATTTAAAGATTATTTTAAATTTATATTTTTCTATATTAATGATATTTTAATATCATATAAAAATATGTATGGATATATAAAAAATTTATAAATTTTATCTAATGTTTGTAAAATGAAGGACTAGTCCTATCTGAAAAGAAGACATCGTTGCTACAAAGAACATTGAATTCCATGGAGTAGAAATCGATGAGTCAGAAATAATTTTACAATAACGCACAACAGAAAATGTGCAAAATTTTGGAGATAAACTAAAAGAAAAGAAATAACTTCAAAGTTTCTTAGGAGTTTTTAAGATTGAATTCTTTGGAGTAGAAACTGTTGAGTCGGGAACAATAATGCAATAACACATAGTGAAAATTGTGCAAAATTTTCCAGATGAACTAAAAGAAAAGAAACAACTTCAAAGATTATTATGAGTTTTTAACTTTGTTGGAATGTTTATTAAAAATCTAGCAAAATACAGGAAATTTTTTAGTCTATTACTGAAAAAAGATGCAAGATTTATATGGGCAGAAGAAAAAACAAAGGAACTTGCCAATTATAAGAGATTTTCCAAAATCTTCCAAAAATGGTCATCCTCAAGATGAAGATGGCTTTGTATTATATACAGATATCAATGATCATTGCTGAGTAGTAGTTCTTACAAAGGACAATCATTTGATAAATGACCACTATTTTTACTTGCTAAAAAATTTACATTGAAAGTTGATAATAGCAAGAAAAAGTTTTCTTGAAAAATAGAACTGAATCTAAATCAGGGAATTCAAGATTACTAAGATGACAAGCTTTATGTCAAAATTATAATTTTTAATATTGTTATTATTAAGTCTAATGAAAATATTCTTGCAGATTTCTTAACAAGAGATGAACAACATTAATGTCGATGTCATCATGAAAATGCAGAGGCATTTGAGAGAATACTTTAAAATGATTCAAAACAAGTTTAAAAAGCTTGCCCTAAATGTATAAGTTGCGGGATAGACTACAACAAGTCGATAAGGGCACTTTCTCTGATCGAACTACATGATTTTGTAGGCTTATACTCAATTAAGGTTTGTATTACAAAAGCCTATCCTCTGGGATATTGAGAAGCCATCGGCTTTTCAAAATGAGAGTTCTCGAGTACATGGCTGTACATCTAGAGTCGGAGATTCAATATCTCTAGCACAAGTGTTAGTTGGGAATATCTTTAGATGAGTTAGCCCAAGCAAAACTTGAGGATCCATATCCTTATCTCGAGCCATCAATTCATACCTTCACCTCGGGGACTGAAGATGGAGAGATAAACCTTAGATCTCAAACTGACGAGGGAAAAATAAGGTTGGGACTAAAGAAATTACAATTTCACCATTTCAAATATACAAACAGAACTGGAAGAAATGAAAAACTAGAATATGAATCAACCCAACCACAATACATGTTGATAAAAATGAAAGTATCCGAGGGTATGAATGAAACCAAACTCCTATCTTAAGGAGGCCAAGGCATGATATGAATTTAGGGCTCTTGCCTCTGTCTATACGATATCACTCACCTTCCCAAAAATCTCAGCCCCAAAGTAGATCGAGAAAGCTTATTGGATGCAATAATTGTCCCTGCTGGAAGAGTGATTCAACCATGGTGCTTGAGCTGCTGTGCAGTTTAAAAGATTTGAGTTGCACCATTACCACCAACTATAGATTTAACGACAAGCGTTCTGTCCTATAATTGGTATAAGAGCCAAGGTCACGTGTTCGATTTCCATTGATTGCAAGGAGTAAAGTTATTGGGAAGGTGATTGTTGGGTGCAATAATTGTCCATGCTGGAAGAGTGATCAAACTGTGTTGCTTGAGTTGCTGAACTGTTTAAAAGTTTGAGTTACAACATTATCACCAGCTATAAATTTTGGTAAAGCGGCAAACGCTCGGTCCTACAAAGTTGTTCATGAAATCTAGGCAAACAACAACTGTTTGTCGAGATGAGATATTATGGAGCTCTACTTTTTAGTGCAGCACCAAAACCTGCGCAAACAAATCCTTTCTTTTCATCAAGATCAGGAGACCAGGCATGAACATCCAGAAGTTAATCAAGGATTCCCCAGCGAATGAAACACCTCTTGTTACATCACTTACTGAAGACAATATTACTCGCCGAGCATGGAGATTATGGGTTTGTCTCATATAGGTGAACAAAGTCAAGTTTTCAATTAAATTTTATCAAAATTTTGTAAATGAATCTTTTTTGTTAAATACTAATACAGAAAAAACTACAAGTTTTGCAGAAGACATATTTGAAAAGAAAATATCTTATGTGGAATAAAAAACTACTAGGGAGTAAAGAAACTCGTTGAAAATTCTGCAACATGGCACGTGTGGGAAGATGTTCAGAAGAAATCTGTCAAGAATATCTGAACCAAATAGAGCCAAAATTTGGGAAGAGTTTGTTGGCCCAGATCTGACCGAAAACATAATACAGAGACAAGTACAAGTATAAGTCACATTTTCCTCGGGAACCATATAAAAACAAAAGATTCTCGATAAAAGTAAAGAAAACATGTGATCCAACCACTCCAATAGTTGAGAATGGACCACATAACCATCACAAAAAGACTACTAACTTGTGGTTTAAGAAGACAACCTATCACAAGATGATATCGGGCACAACTGGCAAGCAAAATAATTCAAAAGTTTGAAGCAGGAGTTTCATATCCGAAAGGGCTTTTATAAATACTAAGGCAGAAAGAATATGAATGCATCATTCAACCTCTTCATTTTTTTTCAAGATAAAATTTGTAATAATTTCTTTCAGTTTATGTGTGTTGTAATTCCAGCTAAAATAAATAGCTAAACAAGTTCATTATCATATACATGACGTTATTATGTAATAATATTTTGTATGTTTGAATAAAAGAACCAAGGCTTTATGTCCTATCATGTATTATTTTCAAATTAAACTTATTTACTATACACCTTGAGGTAGGAAACGATACAGGGTTGTGCTAAGAACTGTTGAAGGGATATACTCCAGGAACTATCTGTTGCGACTGGTTGTTAGGCTGTGAGGAGCAATCTGTAAAACACGATAAATACGACCCAATGACATTCTAGTCAAATGGGTAAAATGTTTATTTTTATAACGAAAGCATGAGGAGATAAAAAATAAATAAATAAATAACAAAAAACCTCATATTTATGGTATATAGGTTTGAAAGATTGCGTCTTAAGTCTTTGAGCAAACTCGATAGCGGTAACAACGTCTGATGGATCTAATCTGAAACCTGTGAAAGTGCTTCAAACACAATATTCTCAATGAGCTTCAATAGCTCATGTTCTAAGAATGTAAACACCGATGAATTAAATCGAGTTTGGTTTAAAATGAAGCAGAATAAACTCGAAATAATCATTCGTTAAGAAAGCTGACTAATTTGAAATCCTTTGTAACTTGTGTAAACGGAATAACTGAAATAAGGGGAATCAGCTCTTGCATATATCAGTTCAGTTATGGTGAGAACTGAAATAACAACAGCTCAAACTGACCAAAAAAATTTGAAATCGATAGTTAAACAGTTAAGTACACAAGATATGTTTATGGTTGTTCGGAGACTTCAACTGCTCCTATGTCACCCCTTCTACCACCTCGGGTAGGATCCACTAGAAGACTTTGATTTATACAATGCTTTGTACAAACTCACTCAACTTAGGACTTACCCTACTGCCTAACTGAACTCCTAGTTCTAGATTGAAGGGAACACCTTCCAGCCAACACTTGTTTAACGTCTTTGTGCAAGACTCACTCAACTTATCAGTACGCTCAATTTTTCTGTATGTGTGAGTGATTGTGTGTGAATGTGTGAGAACTGATATGAAAATGTTCTCACACTGAGGGAAAAATACTTCTAATCTAAGTTGATAACACTTTGAAGTGTTCCCTCAAATTTGAGATGATTGCTTCTCGAAAGCTGATATGTTTTTAGTGTGCCCTTTTTCTTCACACACTTGTATGTATTTCTTTTCTTTTTTTTTTTTTTTGATGGTCTTGATCTTGTATTTATAGGAGTTTCGAGGCCATTCATCAAGACTCGTCAAATTTGTCCGTTGTAGTTTGAATCTGTTCCATATATATTTGTGTCTTGTCTTTTCTGACAGTCATTCTGGAACGTCTTGACTTTAAGCTCTGCTGCAACGTCCATTATTGTCCTTTGACTGGACAATTTCTTTTCTTAAATGCGCAAAACTGGATTCCATTGAGATAAGCTTGTCGTGTTCTGCAAACTGATCGGTTCCTAACTGATGTTTTGAACTGGTCAGTTGAACTGGTCTTGAACTAGTTTGGTGAAATCAATTGGCTCGTCAGCTGAACTGATTTCACTGCTTCTGCTGAACTGGTCAGCTGGGCTCTTCATCAGTTGATCGGGCTTCTGAAAGTATTCTGTTGAACTACCTATCAGCTGGTCAATCAGTTGAACTGGTTCAGTTTTGGGCAATTAGTTGGTGTTTTCAGTTTGCGTCTCGATAGTTTCAGTTTTGGCTCGATAGCTTTCTACGCACTTAGATAAAGTTATTAGAAACAAAATAACAATTTTTGTTAACATCAAAATCAAGATTGCGAACATAAAATGTTCCAATAACGTCGCATATCTAAAAAATAGCTCTAGGATATTTTTGAAATTTTTTTATAAGTTAGAGAGCTTAAACTAACTTTTGATGGACAAAGAAGTGAAATCTAAATGAAACTAGAGCTTGGTGATTTATTGAAAAATTGCCTGTGATTTAATTGTATCATAAATCGTATTAGAATTTGGAAGTTAAAATTAAATGTATTGTTATTTTGGTTTATAAATTATAAATTTATTAATATTGTTTAATATATTTCATGTCAAGTCATATATTAGATAAAGTTTATGTAATAATTAAAATTAAATTTTATTTATTATATGATAATCTTAGGCAATTATATGAACTCATATTTCTACTTCAAAATATGTGAACGAAATGAAAAATAAATTAAACTCATAAGACGAAGCTTGCAACAATTATTCGAGATTAGATAAATTTAAAAAATTACTCTATAAGTAGGAAACATGTTATAATATAAATTTCTTTTCAAATTTGACAAAAATAACGAAACTCACAAAGGAGTATTACCTATTATTAATTAAACAATTGACCATTGTGTATTTTCAAAAAGTTATATTCAAACAAAACGACATGATCCAACATCCAAAATAATAACAGAGCAACAAAAGAAGATCTAATATGAAGACTATGAAGATACATTATTGGAAAAAAGATATACAAATGATCGAGTTTTAGGATAAATAAAAAAGATTTGAAAACAAGTACGTGTTTTAAAATACATCATAAGTATGATATAATAAAAATGTTTCAATGCAAATGTTCAACTATATTTGTCATAGTAACGTCAGAAACAAAATAAACAAACAATCGACATGACATTAATTCATTTGGATAGTCAATTTTTACTAACTTTATTCAACGTGCAACACAACCTTTTTTCCTAATTATATGAAAAGAGGAAAATAAATAAGAGAGGACATCTAGTACTCTTTAAACATCATTTTTTTTTTTGAGATTTCCTAACTATGAGATGGGGAGGACTCATATGAGCCGCTTATATGGGAAAGTGGGTGAGACCACTTAAGCCGAAGGCCAGTCTCCTTCAAACATCATATTTTGGTTACATATAAAAAAATCATTTATATCAGTGACGATAATTGTCGTTGAAAAAAGTCAAAAAGTAAAACTGTGAAAAAATTTTACCATTACAAGCTCAAAAAACCCGAAACTCTAGTGTGAAGTTAAAAATAAAAACCACAAGATTGACAGCAGACATACAAAAAGGGAAAATACACAGGCTGCTATTATATTCGAGCAACATAAGAATTGGCTTGAGTGACGTATCTCACCCACCGATAAGGGTTGTGTGTTTTGCTCTTCTTCGCTATCTGTAAATACTTCACCTACATAAATGAATGACATTATAAAACTCATGTAAGGTTTACCGTACTGTTGCCTTAGAATATCTGTAAATATTACTGCAGTAAGTTGTAGTTAAGGCAAAATGGTTGCAAAAGGTCCTCCAATCCCTCGTAGATAGCACAATCTCGTTTTTGGTTAAAAGATCGGTCCTCGAAAGGATAAATGCCGAATATGACATGTTTTACAGGTCAAATTTAACATCAAGAAATTTAAAATGTACCATTTTCAAAATCAAAATTAAGGGGCACCCCCCCAGCTTTACCTCCAGTCCGGAAGGATTATACATGGGTATAGTGAAACTCATGCTCACAGGTCCAGCTTCTTTAGTGATATTTCCTGTGTTATCACGCAACATGAATGTAAATATGGAAAAGATTCACCAGTAATATACAAAGAAATAAACGACCAGATCGAATCGGACTAAAATTTCAAAATTATGATCATACCATGCAACTCCTGTGAAAAATTTAATTTTGCACGTAGGGTGTGCTCAGACCCACCAACAAACTGTTTAACATGAAATACTATCAGCAACAATGACAAAATATATAAAGGTGACTAAAGAAACTGAACTCATGGTTTATTGTGCTATCTGCGCTAGAATGAGATGCTACCTTCTTCAAATTCCATTCAAGTTTCCTGTTTGATTCTTTGAAATCAGCGGTTTGTCCAACTACTCCAGCTTCCAAATCAAAATTAACTCTAAAACTCGAATGAAAAATGATAATTGTTCAGCATACCATATAAAAGAGGTAAATAATCTGAAATGGTAAAGGACAAATGCTCATTGATTAATTGTGAGAACTTTCTAAGTTTGGCAAGTGTTCAGTAACAATGTCTTCAATTCCCATAATATCAGAAAGCTGAGAGCTGAACTCAAATTTATATTCTATCATGTTAGTGATAGCAAGAGAATAATTATAATTTCTTCACGCTAAGTGTTTTAAGAAGCAAAAGTCTCACGACCAACGATGATCATAGTGGGCTAGCCCATTACCACCATTTTTGGGATTCTGGTAGGGATAGAACGTCACACTAATGATTCTAATGCTCCTGCTTGATCCATAACTAGAATATTATCTAACAACCTTAAACCCCAATGGCCCACGTATTGAGGTGCAGAATCAGAGGTGTCCTTTAACCACCACAATGAGCCTAGCAACTCTTTAGTATACTCATGCAAATCATGAAAAACACAGGCCTGATGGAGGTATTTGATCCTAACAATGAGCAATTATTTTAAAAAAAAACATATTACTGAAAGTGAAACCAACTGAACTTACCTGGTTGTACATGTTGGCAATGGCATCTCTACTAAAACTGTGTTGGCAGTGGTTTTTGAAGGAAACTCAGCTCGGATTTTCAAAATCACTTCAGCCTAAAATAGCCAGAGAAAAGAGAATGTGAAGTCGGATCCTTGCTTACACGGTGCTGCAATTAATCTATGCAGTTAAAACTTTAAGAAACTAGAGTGTATACAAGAAACCAAGAAACATGGCTATGCTTTATCCTCAATTAAGTTCACATATTCTAATCTCAATCTAAATTTTACATTTAAAAGACACTTTGACAGTCAAGAGACTACCTACCTTGAGCAATCCAGCTTCTTCAATTAAGGTGTTAATAGTAAATGGGGGCTTGAATTCCTGGGTAATACGATAATTCATGACAGGAAATTCCCCATCTGGTGGAACCTGGCAGGCACAAAAAACAGCAAATATCAAGATTTTAATATGGAAGAAACTCAAAAGACCTTATGAATGATTGGAAATTTGGAAAATTATCAAACCATCCTGTATTACTCACCAAAGACAATGTTCTGTCAACGTCAAAACTACCCAGATGTACAGATTCATGGAAATTGCAGTCATCCAAAATAACTGGCCCTGCCCCCAGAGAGCTACTACCGTAGCCTATTCAGCAAACATATATATATTTTAAGTTAAAAGAGAAATGTGGTTGAAAGCTAAGATGAAGAAACAGGTTGATTACCATAACTTGAAATGCTGCTTCTTCCGATGCTCAGATCTTCGTTAAGAGCTAATTTGATTTCTGGATTTCCAGTTAGATAACTCTTCATTTGAATGGTGCCATCAATTTCAGAAGTCGATATATATCCCTATTCAGCATTAGTTTCATCATTGCGGCTTAGGTTTAATCTTTAACAAAATACATGATACATGAAAACCACTATCCAATGTAATGAAATGGATAAGGATCAAACAGCACAAGGTTGTTCCCAAATATTTCTTTCTCCCGAGAAGCTATAAGCTCGGTTTTATTCTCCAAAAGAACCCACTCCAGATTCAGGAAGGGAAATAGTCCTTTTCAAATGTTAAGGTGGATCTCATGTACACTACCCAACATGAATGCGAATCAAACTCCTAATTCAATTCTGTCAAATCTTGATAATAGGCTGACAGATCATCTCATCCAAAGAAAAATGACATCAAAACTGGCAAGTTACAACAGTCTAATACTTACTACTGATGAACTAAGGTTGCGCTTGGATGAATGAATTTGATTTGGAGGGATAAATTTGATTTGAGGAAGGATTTAAAAGATGAATGTTTTAAAATTAACCACAATTATTATTGAAATTGCATAATTTGACATGGAGTAGATTTGGAATTTATTTCAATTTGTCCATCCAAGCAAGTCAAGGAATTTCAAACAATCTCAAATTCATCAATCCAAACACAACCTAAATGAAGACTCATTGTTTCTTTACAAACAATATTTTAGACATGTTCAGCCTAAGGAATTAGGCGGGTGTCAAATGGATAGCATTTGTAGTACAACAAAGTTAAATAAGAATAAGTTATCCAACAAAATTGAGTAACAATAATTTACAATTTTTAGTGAAATGATTTCATTCCTTAATCTTCAGAATACTGTAGAAACACTCAGATAATGATTGAATTGGGGTTTCAGGTGAAGAATCTACCAGTAAAACTTAGATGGATAAATATAAATTAAAACTTCTATAAATTAATACTCGATAAATTAATAATGTCTCTAAAATAATAATTTTTCTCGGTCCTGACTTGGGTCAATGTGCTAAATTAATAATTTCGATAAATTAATAAGATAATAATTTTTTGGAAGACCTTTGCATAAAACTACGGTCTCATCAATATAATAAATTAATAATTCTATAAAATTACAGACATAACTAGGACACTTTAGTAAAATATGATTATATTGTTTATTTTTCAAAAAACTTGTAGAAAAAATGATTGCAAAAGAAGGGAACCTAGTTTTATTGTTGTTTTTGTTTATACAATTAATTTTATTTGATAAGTCAATATAATGAATAAATTTAATTACTAAAAACAATGAATATCACTCACTTAGTTTTATAAATATTAAATATAATGTAAAATGAAATTTTTATATATATTAATTCAAAGAATATGATACCGACATTTGTGAAACACAATGACTTTTTATGTAATTAAATTTATGTTTTTTGAAAAAAAAATGCTATTTAAAATAATAAATTATTTATTTATCGATTAATTAATACCTCTCTAAAATAATAAAATTTCATGATCCCAACATTATTAATTTATAGAGGTTTAATTGTATGTAATTCAATGAAATAAAAATAACTTACACTAGAGCTAAATGTAACACTTATTTTCTCAATTATGTCGACGAAGATTTCCTCCCTCTTTCTACCTCCAGGTTCATGTGCCACGACAGATTTTGTAACAGCAGTTCCCGGCATCCTTTTAGTCCCTTGCTGAAAGAATTATCAGGCAAGGTCAAAATGCACACAAAGGCCTAACAGAGGAAAACTAACTAGAAATGAACCTAATTGGCTGGCCAATTCAAACTTTGAGAAATAAAATGTACCACCATAAACAGAGCTGCAGGACCAAGAGGTGGTAAACGCGCAGCATCAACCACAATCGGTTCATTGAATATATAAGACTTCAAAACTTCAGTAGATGTCGTTTGTACATAACCAAAATCCTGAAATTTAAAAATACTTATGGCCATATTAAAAAAAAAAAAACATCAAGAAGAACCTAAGATGTGATGTTATGAAGGCTTGGAGAATCATCAGAAAATAATTGCACAATTTGCTCAAGATCAGTTTCTAATAAAGGATAAATAGGATGCAGTATCAGACACGTAAAATGTATTAAAAGGAAAGTTACTAAAAGATTGATCAATGCAACATCGCAGTAGAGGACAAAAGTATATTGCATTTTCTGTGAAATGAAACATAATAATATTCTGCATTTTGAACGGTACTTACTACAACTTCATCCAGGAGCTCATACACGAGCACAAAATTTTTTCGTAATGATTCTTCATTCAGAACACCAAGGTAATCTTTGATGACACGTGCAATCCTCTGCAGAAGCTCCAAGGCAAAGGAAGGTGAGAAGTTGGTCCTTGTGGTTGCGACAAATAATAGGCCAACCACCTTCACATGGAAATAGTTTACACCATCCAGATTCTATTAAAAAAGATATGATACAGAATAAGTATCTGATCCATTAGTGGAATCAGTAATAGAATGCATGTAATTTGAAGGACATTATGAGGTTCACCACAGATAAACAATTTAAGTGAGTCAAAAACATCATATAAAACTGCCCAATACTAAATAAATGAAAAAAAAAGATGAGATCCATGTATGAGACATCAACATCTCAAAACAAAGGAATTAACAATAAAATGGCAGTGGCATGGACGACTATTAAGTGTAAATACTCACAAAGACAGGGGGTGCTTCCTCTTTGCCATCTTCTTTCCAGAACTTAACTTTGCGGAAGAATATCTCTGCACTTCCTTTCTGCACATCACCACGATCTGCATAATTGGGACACTTAAAATATATTTTATATATATATATATAAAGTAAACACAGCCAAATCTGAAATATGGAAGGGGAAAACAGTTAGAAAAGGAAAATAGATTCTACTTGTTTATCTCATCCTTGGTAAAGTTGACCTAACTTTCTTTAGTACGGGGGACTTAGTTCTGACTTGTCGGGCAATACCAGGGAGGTAAGAAAAATGCAAACTTCAAGTATATCCACATTAAAATGTAACTTTTTCTCCAAGATATATCAACCTGCATCGAGTGCTGTGTTAAGTTATCATGTCAGCCAATCAGAAGTTCCATCCTACCCAAAGAATCTCTTCAGTCGTGAGATCTAAGTCGGGCAATTTTCAGTGATTATCATGATTATGGGCTTCATCCAGACCACATTCAATATAATTCACTCTAGCTTTATTTAAAAACCTGTGCGTAAAAACTATAACCCAATTCTCACATGACTAGCCCCAGCTAAAGCCGAGTGATCTACGATAAAACATAATTCCAGCTAGAAATTGATGTTCCTTCAGCCACACAAAACCACGAAATCCCAAAAAACTAAGGTCAAATTGGAAACAAAATCCAATAAAACTTCGACACAAGTTTAAAACGGAGAAAACATCTCATAAATTACAGTGACAACGTAATCAAATGCTACATTATACAAGTAAAATAAAAAAATTCGATGGGGAATTATGCAACTAACAGTCGCGAAAGACGATGTTGTCCCCTCTCTGAGAAAGCACGAAGAATTGTGAGATCATGGTGGATGATTCACAGTACGCCTCCTCGCCTGAACACAGAAATGAAATCACACCGCCTATATTCCAAAATTAATATGGGTCGACTTCTCGGGTCAAACTCAAACCCGCAGCTGGTTATTAAAGTAAATTGGGACACGCTACTTAGGGGTTGTTTGGTAGACTTGATTATCAGACGCAAGAGTTTTTCGTGATGCCTTAACTCGTGATAATGGACTTAAAGTTCAAATAGGTTAAAATATTTGGTTTAATATCATGATGTAATTTCACTATATTGTTTAATTTTTTTCTAATAGAAATGACTAAATTATTTAACAAAAAATATGACTTTAATATACATTGTTATAACTTATGTGAAAACGGAAACACAAACGTCCTTGGATCCTTGACTCTGTATCGAAGAGTACCATATCATAGGGATGCTTGGGGCAATCGTACGAATGCCCCCACAGAATTATAAAGAGCTCTTCCATTGTAAACATAACAAAGCTAGGAACGTGATCCAAAGAACTTTTGGTTTGCTTAAAAAAACATAGGCTATCATTCGAAGTCCTTCTCTCTACTCATTGAAAACTCAAAATAGAATCATAATGTCTTGTATTTTGTTATACAATTTCATTCGATCTCATATGTTGTAAACCTTATTTGTTTGCAAGTTATGTACTGATTATGTTGGCTTATATTTGTAATTGTGGATGCATGAATTTTTTTTAGCAACTATATTATGTTAAATTAGAAATATTAATATATCAATAATTTGTTGCTAAAATATGTTTTTATGTACACCCTACACTGGTCATTGTTGCATAAAAGTGAGAATGGATTTTGTAATGATTACTAACTTTTATATGAATCGTCCATGAAGAGTGCATTTACACATACCGATATATGAGGGCATCCACGTATAACTTCCAAAATCCACGTGTGGAAGAAAAATTACAGTTCTTTGTCCTCAATGTTAGCCAAAAGTGGGGTGGTTGGAATGACATGGAGAACATGGTTGATGCTGCAAATGAGGCATGTGAAACGCTATTGAAGGTAGTATGTTTCACTCAAACTATTTACAGTCGTATTTTAAAAGTTACGTGATGTTATTGCAAAACATGTTGTAGGTGACCAATAACGTTCGAGTTATGTGATACAAATAGTGGCCACACTATCAAGACTAGTGCGAAATATTTGGCAATGATAGGTCAACGGGTAGCCGATCATAGAGTTTTTCCGCTGCTATCCAAGTTGTGTTAAATTTGAAAGAACAAGTACTGAATGATGTGGAATTTGGCATAGAAGACATTTTATCGCCTTGCGGAAGGAGATGGAGAATCAATGTCTGTAACTCACACACCACCGTCCAACCCCAGTGTATGTACGAATTCGAAGAAATGAAAACAAATAATTGAAGGTGACGGTCAAATTGTTGCTGCAATCAACAACTCAGCTGACATCACAGAGGAAAGAATGTCAAAACTCATAAAAGAAATGGTTGCTGAAAAGAAGTTAGCTAAATCGCAGATAACAAATGCTATGGACAGTGAGCTGGATACCTTACGAGCCATTCCATAGTTAGCTTCATATGAGAAAATGTGTGTGGCAGAGTTGTTGGTGGATAATCCCAATTGTTTCTTGAAGCTCGATCACGACGGCAGGCTTAGCTTAAGCGAATGGCTAATGCATCCATAAAGTGTGTTGGTATGTTTTTTTGGAACTTATGATGAGGTAACATTTTGGTTTGGTGTCTGCTCTTTTGCGACTTGGCTGTGTGTGCATATTTGGTACGAGTTTGTTGTCACTTATTCCTATGTTTAGTATAACAAGCCAAGATTTTTGAGGTGTTTTGTCAAAATTTAATTAGTGAATTTAAATAAATAATAATAAATAAGTCAATAAAAATTTTATTCTAACAAAAGTTTGATATACATAAATAATTTGTCAAACACTTTAATCTACTCAAATGTCTAAAAGAGTTGGAATAAAATACAACTAAATAATATTAATAAGCTAATTTTATTATTTTGTAAATAAATTGAACACTACAAAAACATAAAATATGTTTCTAAAATAATATAACTTAAATAAATAAATAAAAACAATATACAAAACATTAAATAAAACTTAATAAATTATTAATTAATTCAAAATAGTTTATTAATAATTAAACTTAAGGGAAAATCTTGATAAGACCAACCCACGGGAAGCTCCCTTGGTCTCCACTAGCCACTGCCATGTCTGTCTTATTCGTCCAGCCTGAGACCTGTCCTGTGAGAATGTGATGCCTAAGATAAAAGCAATGAACATCAGCGACAAATCTCCTAGTGCATAATATATGAGTATACAACCCAATATGTGTGTGCATAAATATGAACTGGTAGTGTCAAGGATCAAACTAGGAATCATGCTCAATTTGTGTCTAGGCGTCGAATGTGTAACACACTGGTCTACCTAGTCAGTTGTGTCTCCCACACTCAAAATGAGATTTTGGATCTGCAATGTCCTGGGTCATTGTAGCACACTGGTTCGTCAAGTCAGTTGGTGGCTCACGATACACAATAATCATGAAATAGGGTTGAGCAAGTAGATGTCCTACAAGCCAATTGTAGGCTTCAGTTTGATAGACTCTTGTTTTACAAACGATTTTTATTTTAATAATATTTTATGTTTTATTAATTATAAAGACTTTGAATATATTATGGTACAATATAGTCGTACATATGATTGCAATCATGAAACACATTTAATAATTACTATATATTCTAAACTTGTTCTTGATTGATTCATCCGCTTAAAATAAAGATAAATGTCACTCGAGCTCGACTAACATTTGTGATGTTGTGTGTCACGTTTCACTGGTGGTACATGAAGATGTTCGATCATACATATTAATGCTCATATGATTACACTAAACAAAACTCCCTCAAAATTTTCAAATGATTATCATTTGTCGAATGAATGAATCCGTCATTATCATCTAACAGTATGTCTCTTGTGAGACGGTCTCACGAATCTTTGTCTGTGAGACGAGTCAACCCTACCGATATTCACAATAAAAATTAATACTCTTAACATAAAAAGTAATATTTTTTTTATGGATGACCTAAATAAGAGGTCTGTCTCACAAAATACGATCCGTGAGACCATCTCACACAAATTTTTGCCATCATCTAAAAGGTCCAAAAAATTTGAACATTCATTGTTTTGAAATGGCATATAGTTGGTCATCCGTTATCCTTTTAAATCCTTCCAAAATATGTATCAAAATTCCTAAACGTGTTAATATTTTGAGAAAGAATTCAATCCATTTAATTTCAAATCAACTAATCCAAATATACCTTCCATTTTATTTTATTTTTTTGTAAGCTGAATAATCTCAAACTTAAAAAAAATGTTTTTTGGACTACGATTTATGCAACTTGGCACCTTTACTATTCATAATTTGATGACCAACTAAATTTGAGCAGGCCTAGTTTAAATTTCATGTATGATAAATACTAGTGGATCACCTGCGACTCGGATCATTACCATAAAAAAGTTCAATATGTGACACAACACATTTACACTTACAGTATCGACATCAGTGCAGATAGATCATTTCAAATAAATATTTACACAGCAGAGAATACATCCAAATAAATTGCCCTCAAGCACATAGGGGGCAATTCCGAAGTCACTCGGGCGGTTCAGAATAGCTTCGAATAACATAGCAAGAAGTCCAGAATGCCGTAGAGGCAGCCCTCAAAATGGCCGGGTTCTGATATATTCTGCGTCATGCCGAAAATCAAATCATTGTACGAGTTAGAATGCCAGACTAGACATTACAAAGTTCTGGAGAAAAATGATACAGGACCTCAATCCGTGTTTATATTTAGTACGAACATAAAAGTGTGAAGACCTGGAGGAACCGATGGCAGGAACACCTCAAGGATATTACCGAATTTTTCATATTCTTTTGCAAGCTCAACTCCGAGGATGTTCACATAATGTAACGAAATTGATTTTTTTTTATTTAGGTCATCAGATTATCACCCAAAAAAAATTGCTTATGCAGGTTGCAAGAAAAAAAAAAGATAAGATTTGCTAAAGGTAACTAACCCAATAGCTGTGGCTCCCCAAGATGCTACGCTGTAGATAACTTTTGTTCCATCCAATGCCTTCCTAAGCTTGCCCTTCTTCTTTTTGATAGAGAATGTCTTGCTCAGCACTGAAACCAATTTCAAAAAATTTCACCCCTCTTAGGAACTATCTCCGGTTACAAAATTCTTCAAAGAACGAATAGTGTTAAGTTGGTTAAAAATGCAATTTTATCTCTACTCAGTTTCCAAAATATGACGTGGGAGAAAATTAGTTGGACTCACCCTCTTGAAGCTGATTGGGTGTTAAATCCTGCAAATCATAGCAGCAAATAACTTAGAAGAAAAGCATATGAAAGGATAAGGGCCACGTTCAACAAAAAGAAAAAGAAACAGGGATGCAAGAAAACAGGTAATTATTAAACTCAACAACTAAACTAACTTTGAAAAGGCTAACAAAGCATAAAGTCCTCCCGATAACATTCTGCATGAGAATCATCTACATTTATCAGCACAGAGGGTTTTATCATTGGTATGCAACTGAAGGTTCTAGTTTATGGTAGTTTATATCCAAACCAGTGTAGCCCCTCTCATTCCGTAGTGAAGGTAAATAACATAAAAAGCAAGGTTGTAAATGGCAGGAGGCGGTGGCGGGGCGGTCGGTGACCGCCTACCGCCTCGGCGCCCAGGCGGTTGAATTTTTTTAAGTAATTTTTTTATAGATAATCATGCAATATAATCATTTTTATATAAAATGTGCAATTAAATAATGTTTAAGCACAAAATATAATATCATCTAGATAATGTGCAATTAAAAAAAATTCATCATCATATTAATGCTATTATGCTAACAAAGTAATATAATTATTTTTACCAAAAAACTAAGTTTAAATTTCAAGAGTTGAGAGTGAAAACCAACAAATAAAATAAAGAAAGTGAGGTGTGCTAGGGTTTTAATATTTAAAATTAGTTGACTTTGATTAGGTTTTTAAAATTGTTGACTAAGTTTTTAAAATTGTTAACTACAACTTAAAAATCTTGACTGCCTCCTCGCCCGCCTGCTCGCCGCCTCGCCCTGCCTCGACCTTCCTGCTCGCCGCCTCCCCAACGTCATATAGCTTGGGCCGCCTAAAACACCCGCCTCATGCATAGGCGGTGCGGTCGAGGGCCGCCTACCGCTAGGCGGCCGCCTCGACCGCCATTTAGAACACTGATAAAAAGGTAAGTCAATGCCAGCTGTGTCAAATGAAAATGAAAAACTGCAATCGGATAATAATCTAATAAGATTTTTACATTCGCAACACACATATATAATTTGGCAAGAATCATAAATTGTTAGAAAAAAATGTTAAATTTTATATATACAGAATGTACAATTGCCTGACCTGAGATGGCCTAGTAATTCAGTGAAAGATCTTCTAACATAAACAGAGCTGAGAGTGATTTCAAATTACTTTACTGTACTGTTGTACCTTAATCCTTGGAATACATGCTCCTGCGACAAAATTCATTATACCACTAAACCTTGTTGGCATGCATGTTTTACTTCAAGAATCACACGTACACCAGTTATAAAGGGACAAGATGCACACATACATTTGAACAAAGTAAAAAGTCAGCAACAGTGCAACACTAAACACATTAGTCAGAAATATCATAGTGCTCAAGTTGATCCAATGGGTTCCTAGCATCACGAGTTCAACAATTTAATGAATAGAAAACCAATTAATTAGAGTAAAAGCCCTCAGAAATCAGAATATTGAAAAAATTTATTTAAAGCGGCTTGATTATGTCAGAAGTCAAAACAAACAAAACCAACAAGATCAAAATTGAGCTCATTCATGAGTTGGGAGTTAATAACCTTCAAATCGATAAATAAAGTAACTATGCCAGGCTAAATCAAAAAATCTCAAACAATGCAGGGTATACAGTACATGGACTCCAGTAGACTACAATCAAGTTCATAAATCTTAATTAAAACAGGTTTTTGCATGTGACAAGGTTAGATCAAATGCGATTGCTGATTTGAGGCCGAGTAACAAGAAACTTATCATCACCTTAGTTTGTTTAAGAGATGATAGATATGCAGCCATGAAGGCAGCTATACCCTCCATTATATCTTCTTGACTAACTAAAACATAATCTTCGGAGTCTATCTCAACATCTCCACCTTCCCAAAGTTCATGTTCGCTGATCATGTCCCAGGAATTGCCTTCCTCTGCATCATATACCATGAAAACCTAAGTTACAGTCAAAGCTATATTTGTAAAAGCAAAAAATAGATTAAGCTCATATCTCATCTCTCTTATCAAGAATCTTGTTCTTGTTATCGTATAAAATCATCCTATTTCAATCCACTGGTCTAAAAAAGAACATAAAAAGCGCCTACATGTGTCTGAGCAGCAATTTTTTATCATACCGGTCATGTTTCGTTGAATCGACGCCTGGGCATTTTCTAGTTTCTTGAGGAAATCAGGACATTCAACTCTAGATTTCAACACATCATAAAACTGCAACAAACATTACACATTGTATGGGCTTTAGAGAATTCTTCATATCCTTACAATGAGAATCAAAATCAGAGAGCTGATTAAAGAAGTCAATTCTCTAAGGATAAAAAATATGAAAATGAAAGAACCTGGATGAACAAGGAGAAGCAAAACGGGTGTTTTTGAAATAAAAATTCTTTAAATTTTTCTAAGGCTATGAGTTCAGTTCCAGCAAAATAATGAATTCCCACGATTCCTTCAGCTCAAAACCATCATTCATCAAACAAGACATAAACCTTATAATTTTCTTCTTAATTTACTCTAAAACTTGAAACTTTTTAAAAAGTCAGCATTACTCATAAAATAGATGGACAAGAAAAGCCATAAATTAAGACAAGACCCTTTACCTCCGGCGTGTCGGTGTCGCAGTTAGCAGGTTCCGACGATGTGCCTGTGGAGGAGTCTTGAGGAACACTATCGAGTTCGCAATCGCCGTCTCGGTCATCATCACCATCAACATCACCTCCAGAAGCGAGCTGTTGGATTGCAATCTGACATTGCTGATGCACCATCTCCAGGGTTTTCCGCTTCACACGAACCCTACCCGACTCCATCAGTTTGGCAAATTATGAACAAATACACATCACAAAAAGGGATAATTTCAATTATATCAAAATCAATGAAATCAATCAATTTCTTCTCCCCTCAGCTTTCTTCTTTCAGCGTGTCGTCACACGTTGGGTTTCCATGGAAACTACGGAACCCAACATTCGTCCAGCTTCAATTAGGTTAAAAAAACTAAAAAAAATAAAATAATTTAACATTTTCTGCAGTAAATTTTTTTCTTTGAAGTAAAACTATAAATAATTATTTATCCTCTTTGGAAATCAATCGATAATATTTTTAATTTAATAAATAATAATAAACAGTTAAAATCATCATGTGGCCTGCCACTTTGAATCTCACGGAATCGTTTGCGTCGGATATACAGATTTCCCTTCATGCATTGATTTATATTTTTCTAATTCGTTTGCACCTTTTCTTTTCGGTGATACATGAGTTGATTTTCATGAGTCGTCTTTCGGGGCTCATATTTTATATACATACATATAAATATATATATGGGTACAAGCCCTATCTAATTATTTAATCCAATTGGATTAATTATTTGTTGGATTAATAAAAATAAGCTCAATTTAATAAACTTAATTCAATTAGCTATTTGTTGAGTTTTAACACTGTTGAAGCCAGAATATGGACTGTGCTTACGAAAGCGCCCAAACCCATTAGACACTCTTAAAAGTCTATAAATTGATGAACTCTCACACAATTCAAGGTATGCTCTCATTTTTGTTCAAACTCTTTAGTTTTCAGGGATTTTCTTCGAACTGCTTGCTGACTTGAACGTAGGAATGTCTACGCCGGGAACGTCGGGAACCCTCCTGGCGCCCTCCTGACGAGTGTTCGTGATGCAGGTGACGCCCCGCAAGGTTATTTGTATACCTTCTACGTGGATTTGTTTGCTAGCTAGGTGGGATCGTTTACCGGCTAGGTGGTTCAATTTGCCAACCAAGCGTATCTTACGTCACAGTCTATGCTATATGTTTATTTTAGCTGCATCAGCTTGGCACCGTCTGTGGGAACACAGTCACTTCATCACTCGAGGATGTACGCTCGTTCACAAACCTCTTGCAACGTTAAGGGACACCCGCCTCTTAATCCTCCGCAGTCGAAGATGCTCATCACCCATGAAGCGCTGAAAGCCATGATGGAAGAGACAACGCGCAGCAGCCGAAGCAGTGGCTCAGATACTCGCGCACCATCCACACACTGATACTGGTGAGACAACTCCCAAAGATAATTCGTCTTTCCAAGACCCTTGAATGACGACGAGGCACAAAGATGAAACGTGCAAGGAAGAGGGATCAGATGGTCGTACACATCACCCTCCCCAACGGAGAAAAAGTATCTCTCTCCCCTCTTACGCACAAGGACCTCGCACTTTGAATGAACAAGACAGTCGATTGGCCATTTTACTTACTCAGCGTAGCCATTTTACCACTGCCATTTTAGCTGAGTCGGTACCAGTAGGAGTGAAAATACCCAACTTACCAGAGTATGAGGGAACGGCGACCCACAAGATCATCTCGACAAATTCTATGCGAAGGCCGATTTATATGATATTAGTGAAGTCGCTTACTACAAAATCTTCTGAACTACACTATCTGGTCGTGTGCTTGCTTGGTTCAATAACCTCCTTCCAGCAACCATCGGTAGTTTGAAGTAACTGACTCAACGTTTTCTTCATCAGTTCTCTATCAACAAGAAATACCCAAAAACAACGGGCTTACTTATTTGCTATGATTCACAAGAGGGAGAAAGCCTGCGAGAATATGTACAACAGTTCACGCAGGCTGTGCATGAAGTTCTCCATGTTAACCATGACCTGTTAGCCGGGATAATGCAGCAGAACCTCTGCCACATAAAATTCAAGGAATCAATAGCCGGGAAGCCCCCAAGCACTTTGGAAGAATTGTTAGAAAGAGCTAAAAAAACATATACGCATAGTAGATGCCATCGAACCACGATACTTAGGGAAAAGAAGAATGGAAGAAGAGCGAATGGAAGGGATCAAGAGAGAGGAAAAACGAATGGCTCAAAGTCTGCTACTCCAGTACACTCCCTTAAAGGCACGCTTATTAGACATACTGGTAATAGTAGATCAGCAAGGTTTACTGCAACCCCCTCGACCGATGAAGGAAAATTCTAAGCGTCAAAGATCTGACAAATATTGTCGATTCAACAGAGATAAAGGTCATTCTACTGAATATTGTTTCAGCCTTCTGGCTAAAATAGAAAAGATGATGAGGACATTTAGGTGACTATGTGGATACGTCCAACAATCAACGGCGAGGCAACAAACGTCATGATGACAACCGCCCACGTGAGCAGCAATGAGAACGGGGCGAAATGGGTAAAAAACCAGAGTAGAGGGAGAAGAACATGCCCCTTGTGTGTGCCACCAGAGAAGACCACACTTGCTCACACTTAACCGTAGCTCAGTCGATTAACAAGATATCAATGACAGACGAGGAAATGTTTTTTGGAAAAGAGGACTTGGAAGCCTCTCAGGGAGAACACAATGACGCCTTAATCACTTCTGTCATGATTTCTAACTTTTGGGTAAAGAAAATATTGGTGGTCTCAAGAAGCTCGATAGATATCATTTTTCATGGGGCATTCAAAAGTTGGGTCTAAGCAATGCTCAATTAATGCAGGTGAAAACTCCCATTGTCGGCTTTGCCTGAGAAGTAGTTGAAGTGATAGGAGAAATCACTCTGCCCATATCCTTGGGATCTTTATCCACGGCGGAGCATAAAAATGGTGAAGTTCTTAGTGGTGAAAACCTCCTCGGCTTATAATGTGATACTTGGCCGTCCAAGCCTTAATTTTTTTCGAACCATTGCGTCCACATACCACACGACAATAAAATATGGATTTAACAACAATCAAAAGACAATGATTTTTGTTAAAATCGTTGCCTTTTTTCTTTTAAACCATTGTCTTTGAGCGTGTTTTCGTTGACTATAGGACAACAATTTTTTTTAAACCGTTGTCAATGAAAAGGTTTTTTGTGGCTATGACAACGATTTTTTAAACCATTGTCTTTGAGAGGAATTTTTTGTCTAAGAAACCGTTGTCTATGAGCGCGTTTTTTGTGACTAAAACAACTGTTTTAAAAAAACTGTTGTCTTTGAGCGAATTTTTTTAGGTTTAAGACAATAATTTTACGAAAACCGTTGTCTTTGAATTTTTTAAATGATGTTTTGTAGTTCACGTACAAAGCACGATGCCAAATCTCCATATATGCTCAATCCAACCCACATCCCAAACTTTTTGAAAAGAAAAAACCAATCCAAATCTCAAACACGTCGATACCTAAGCTCCAAATCGCTCAACCCTTCTTCCCCTTCGCTTTTCTCCACCACTGTCTCCCATCCGCCAGAAATGAGACATCAACCACCGTGAGTTGTAGCTCGTCTTGTAGCTTCGATTTGTACCATCAATCGCAAGTTTTGAGCTTGAATCAAAGATGTCCTCATGAGGTAAGGCGCTGATTATTCTCACGATTTCAGTCCGATCTCAGGTTTGCTTCGGTCCCACTGAGAATGGGAACCAGAAGGAAATCCAAGCAACCACAATCGACGGGTACGTCCACGAATTCCACTCCCAAGCGAACACCATTTGTTTTGTTATTGGAAAATCGATCTATTAATGTCTGATTGTTGTCACAAAGGTTTTTAGAAATCTATTTCAGGATTTTCAGTGGAATATGTTGAAACGACCTCGATTTTTTTCCTACTAATCTTAAATCATAAATTCTAAATTATTAAGTAAAATAATTTAACATAATCATGAATCATAATAATTTAACATATGAAATATCAAGTACATAAAATAAATTCTAAATCATCAATTAACCAAAATTCCTAAATCGACTTTTAAAAGGTCAACTAACAATAAAATTAAGCATAAAGATATCTCTAATAAAATCATTAACATAAATCCTTAAATCATAAATCTATCAAGCTAGTGCGGAAACATAAAGGCCCTCGGGTGTGTAGTGCTGCACTCGATCCCCTCAATCGTCACCGCCTCCCATAAATCATCCAATCATGCATCATACAAACCTAGTGAGTCTAAAGACTCAGCACGTTCTAAACATGGATAGCAAATAATACATATACAATCACAAGCATTAAAATTCATACTTTTATTTAAAATAATCTTTTGAACATAAATAAACAATTTAAAAATCATTAAAACATAATTAAATCATAAATAGAAAAATCATTTTAAAAATACTTTAAGCATAAATAAATCATTTAAAAATAGCTTTAATCATCTTCATGAATCATATATCATAATAATCATCTTTATCATAAGTTTTCAATCATATATCATTTTGGATGAAGTTTGATCCTTGAAAGTGACTAGCTTTTATCCTTTGGTCGACTACAGTCTTAGCTCCACATGGTCCATGGAGGTGTGCACTAGGCTCCACCGTGGAAATATGATCGTCGGGGCTCTCTTGAGGACCTTCTCCCATAGATGGGCTCCCTCTGGGGCTTTTTCGCATAAATGGGCTCCCTCTGGGGCCTTCTCCCGTAGATGGGCTCCCTCTGTGGCCTTCTCCCATCACGACATCACCACAAAATCATATATCATATCGTTTGTCACAGTCAATTCACATCCCTCAAAAATATTTTTTTCCTTGTCTTTAAAAATCATAAAATAAGACAGCTTTCCAAAAATAGCATTTTAAACAGTATAAATTGCACAGCTTTACCATAATCATAATGTTGTGTTAAGTGTGCATCAGTGAGAGTAGTACTGGGATGGGTGACCTCTTGGAAAATTCTCATACATCAAGCTGCTGACGTTGCGCCGCTTGATCTGGTTGACTAAATGGGCCGTAAAAGAGTGACATCAGATCTTAACGGGTAATACTGTCTCTGCTGGGTACAGTACCGACGATAGGAAAAGGGTAAGACTGATCTCTAAGAGATATGAGACAGCACAGCAGATAGACACGCACCTCCCCGGATATAATCATATAATAAATATCATGCTAGCATTTAAAATCAATTAAATAAAAAAATTAAGCAATTAAAATAATTTGCATGCATGTAGTTTACGTGGACTGATTTTTCGGACGTTACAATTCTCCCCCCCTTAAATTGAATTTCGTCCTCGAAATTTTCCTTGACTTGATGATTGCAAAGCTTAGATTCCCTTATCCACTTCAAACTTAACCTCTAACTTAAATCTTACTCTTCAATTCGGTTCTAAAACTCTTTAAAATTGTAATTCTAACCCAAAAATTTTCCCGAATTTGACTCCTAAATCTAGCTCAAGTAGTGCATGCAACCTATTTTTTCTAAGTTCTTCAATATCCTAAGAATTCCACTAACCCACATGTATTTAACATTTTAAAATTTAACATGCATTTAATCTCCTATATCGTGTATCTCAAAACATTTAAATATCGTGTATCTCAAAACATTTTCCCCTCACGACATCACCACAAAATCTTATATCATATATCATATCGTTTGTCAAAGTCAATTCACATCACTCAAAAATATTTTTTTCTTTTTATTTAAAAATCATAAAATAAAACAGCTTTCCAAAAATATCATTTTAAATAGTAAAAATTACACAACTTTATCATACATCATAAAAATACATATTATCATCAAAATCATCATTTTAAATCATAAAATATAATTTTACCCGCACCCGTGGACCCCTGGTTCTAATTTTAGTTCTTAAATTTTCGAAATTGACACATATACGAACCACCCGAGCCATCTCCCAATTTACTCGAGCCATGCCCAAGCCACCTCAAGCCAAACCCTAGCCAACCCACCTAGGCACCCTCCTGACCAAGCCCAGCCCAAAGAACCAGCCCCTAGCCTACCCAAACTCTCCTGGAACCAAGCTACAGATTCTGCACAAGGATGAACTCACGCATATGAACTCCTACTGACTCAAACCTCTTATAGCTGAGCCACCACCGAGCCCACCTGACCCTAACCATCCCTGGACCACGCCCAGATCCTACCCAGACCAGCCCAAGCCCTGGACCCAAGCAACGAACCCCTTGAAGCCCAACACAACCTGCGTGCTAATGTGCTCCCTCACGCCCTCTTGAGCCAGCGACCAGCCCAACCACTCCAGCTCCTGGCCCAGCCCATGCCCATCATCCTTAGGCCTTCTAGGACCCACCTGGCCCGTACCCAGGCTAGCCCAGCCACTTGAACCATCGCCCAAAGCGCTGCAAGCCTGCTGCAAGAGGATGCAGGGCTGCGCGCAAGAGTTTCCTTCACGTTGCTCAAGCCAGACGCGAAACTAGCCGCTCCAGAACCTGGCCCGACCCCTGCCCTTTACCCTATGACCCTGATGGACCAGCCTAGCTCGTGCCCAAGCCAGCCGCAACCCCTCCCTGCTTCTACCAAACCCACACACTCGCGCCAGGAGTCCCTACTCCACGGGACTCCTCCAACGCTGTGAGCAAGGGGTCCTTCCCATGCTAGGACCCTTCCTGACCCTGACTCACGTACCTTAAGACCCAACCCCCCTAGACCTGGTCGAACCCCTAAGCCCCATGCATAGTGATCGAGCCACTTGAATATTGCACAATCCATGAACCTACGTTTCTTCTCCTTTATTCTTTCCTATGGTTCTAGCTGCATTTTTCCTTTAAATTTCTCATGTTTTGAACATAATTCTATCATATTTTATAATGTATTGGCAGCGTACTCGTTGGATTCAAAAACGATTTTCATAAAAGCGTAAAAACATCGTATTTTTGAAAATAAACGTTCTACCGTAAAAATATTCAAACACCTTTTCTTTCATGCATAAACAATTAAATCAAGCATATTATGATTTGTATGATGTTAAAAGAGTTTAGAAAACGTGCCTTTGCGTTTATAACGCTCAAATATACGATCTTCGGCGAGGGTGCGACGTTGGACGACCGGACGACGAAGAACACAAGCTTTTCTTTCTTCTTAATTGTTGAAATTATTGTGTGTGTGTGTAAGGTGTGATTTACGGCTGATGGGAGATGATTTATGAGGTTTAGAAGACATAAGTAACCTATTTATAATTTAATTAACAAGTTAAATGGGCTTTGGTTTTGGGCTTGCATGATTAAGGATAATTGGGCATACTTAAATAATTAAATTGGACCTAATAATATTTAATTAATTAAATAGTAAAAGTTTATAAAATTAGTTTCATAAAATAATATTTTTGATCTTTTAAAACTCTTTGTTTGCCCAAAACCGGCTTCCCGAGAAAAATCGAGCTCGACTCGTAAAATAATTCGAACTCCAACATTTTTAGGAAAATTAAATCATTTTTTAAATCATATTAGGAAGCCTTGCACATTTTTAAATAAAAATAAACATTCTAGTCTTGGTCGTCCCCGGTCTCATTTCCCCTGCATATTATCGAATATTCGGATAAATACTTAATTTCATGTAATCATGTCATATAATCATTTAATCATGTAATTATACATTTAATCATATAATAAATATCATGCAAGCATTTAAAATCAATTAGATAAAACAATTAAGTAATTAAAATAATTTGCATGCATGTGGTTTACGTGGACTTGTTTTTTGGACGTTACATATGTACTTGTGCGTGTATGTGTGTAAAAGCGTAATTACGGCTTAGGGTCTGCAATTTCTAAAAAGTGGAGCTTACTAGTTTTTACAAGATTGGATCTCTAACATTTTCACTATTGTTTTTCTGTATATAATGAATTTTTATCCTGGGAGACGGAGAGAAAAATAAAATGACAGTAGATGCTCCGGGTATGTTTTCTGATTAGGAAAGTAATTTGCATAAACTAAGTTGATGCCTCCTCATTGGCTATGAGCTCTCTTGTCTTTATACTCAAATATCCATATGGATACTACAGTATATGTATTGTTACTTCTGCATCCCCAAGCTGACTCATTGAACATACACATGAACTTTCATTTATTTCTTTTCCTTCGAAGGAATATCAAATTTATTTCACCGTTAAGTAAGTTTATTATAAGAGTTGAATTATGTTACTTATCTTTAAGCCAGGGGAGCTCACTGAGATTAATCATCTGAATAAATGCCTTCTTATTAGGCTACATTTGATGTCAATGTACCGGGGCCAATATCGATCTGTAATAGGACTCTTGGCACCTCACATGCTGAAGCGAGGCAGTGGACATTTTGTTGTGGTATGTTTGTCTCGGTTCACACAATGCTTCATTTCGTGGTCCATCTCATGTGTCTAGAACTGATTTGACATGCAAATAAACTGCATTAGTTTTAACTTATTTTTGCTCAACCAACTTGTTTTTATAAATCAAAGTCCAAGACTACCATGCCTCTGGACTTGATACTCAAGACGTGATCATTGATCTCACGGTAATTAATATTTTATAATATTTTATTACAAAATTTCCAAGGAATAATAAAATATAATTCATTTGTTTCCTAGTCTTATAAGATTGCTTGCTCTTTATTTTCAGGGAGAACATGACAAGGGAAATGTAGTTGGCCTTAATCCACACACTGTGATTGCATTCTTAAAGAGCCGTCACTTGTTTCCTGGTCATTATACTATGTCACCAAGGGAGGATGTGGATTTCTACATTCATTTGTTTCCTGATCACTTGCTTAGCATTCTAAAAGATTCGAGAAAAGACTTAAATTGATAGGCACCAGCTATCAAGCTATGGTTTTCAAATATTTATGATTAAATAAAGAACTGTTCAAACTCGATTTGTATGAAATATTTAACTTTTACGTGACGACATTGAGTTTTAATTGCTCCTTTATTTATGCTACAATATGTTAACTTATTTTTTTTCATTTACTGCCCTGTTATCCTAATTGGTTAGTTGAGGGTACTTGCGTCTATAGGTTGTGGATGTGTTATTTCTAATTAAATGTATTATCCACAGCCTGCATTGTGCGCTGCGTATAATAGTTCCCGCAGCGTGCATTTGTTCAAATTTTAAAATTTGATATTGGAAAATTATATATTAAATTAATTTTTTTGTTTTTATCTGAAAAAAGACAACTGATAAAATCCGTTGTCTTTCAGCGTTTTTTTTTGTAGTGACATGAAGCTGAAGTTCCCGACTCTAGAAGCGGCAGGAGAGGCGATTGGTGATAGCAAGCTCGCAAGAAAATGTCATGCGTCTATTTTGCTAAATGCAATCGAGACCTAGAGAAGGCAGGGACCCGACACAGATTCCTTGGGGGAGAAGAAGCAAAAACTTGATCAAGATCCAAATAGCAGATACACCTCATGGAGGGAGAATCAAATGAGCGTCTTAATGTGGATCCATGTATGAAACCGATTAAGCAGAAAAAGAGATCTTTTGGTCCAAACAAAAATAAACATATAGCTGATGTAGTGGAAAAACTCAAAGGCCAAATACATCAGGCCTATTTCATACCTGGAGTGGTTGGAAAATGTTGTGTTGGGCCGTTGGCCCCAAAGACTGGAGGGAAATAGTGTCTTTACATAGATTTCTCCGATTTAAACAAAGCCTGCCCGAAAGATCTTTCCTCATTGCCTCAAATTGATTTGTTGGTCGACTCAACCGCAAGTTGCGAATTGCTCAGCTTCCTTGATGCCCACCAAGGATACAATCAAATATGATTAGCCCAGAGGATCAAGAAAAGGCTAGTTTCATCACTGATCAAGGATCTATTGCTATGAGGTAATGCCATTCGGACTCTTTGAACGCAGGAGCAACATATCAGCGATTGGTGAACAAGATATTTGAAAACTTGATTGAGAAGAACATGGAAGTATATATAGACGACATGCTTGTAAAAATTGTTCTAGTAGTCAAACATGTGGAGGACCTGGAAGAATGCTTTGAAATACTACTATAATATCGCATGAAGCTAAATCCAGAAAAATTTTCTTTTGGTGTACGAGGTGGCAAGTTCCTTGGATACATGGTTTCATAAAGTGGGATAGAGGCAGACCCGAAAAGATAAAGGCAATCTTGAGCACGACTCCTCCGTGAAGTGTGAAAGGAGTACAAGAATTGACTGAAAGGATGACCGCTCTGAACCATTTCATCTCTAGGTCAGCAGACGAAGGCCTACCTTTCTTCAAAGTTCTAATGGGAGAATGTCAATAGGCATTCAAAAACTTAAAAAGAAGTATTTGACCACACCGAAACTCCTAACAAATCCCCGATTTGGGGACACTTTGATGCTTTATTTGGCGGTCTCATCTGAAGCGGTTAGCGTTGTACTTGTGGTGAATGAAGGAAGAGAATATAAACCTGTGTATTACTTCAGTCGAACCTTGCAAGGAGCCGAGCTCCAATATACCAACATTGAGAATTAACGCTTGCCTTAGTAACTGTAGGAAGAAAATTACGCCCTATTTACTATGTCACTAAGTTGTGGCGCTCACCAATCACCCTATAAAGCAAGTGCTATATTTTACGGAGGCATCTAGCCGAATGGTTAAGTGGGTCGTCTAGTTGAGCGAATTCAGAACTGAGTTTAAACCTCACTCGACTATTAAAGCACAAGTTCTAGTAGATTTTCTCGTCGAAATGACCACTAATGAGGTAGAGTGTTCCGTCCCGACTTGGTTGGTCCATGTCGAAGGATCCTCCAATTCACACGAGAGAGGAGCTGGAGTATTGCTAGAAAGCCCTCCAGGTGATGTATTTCAATATTCTATCAAATTTCAATTTTCCGCGTCAAACAATGAGGCTGAATATAAAGCACTCATAGCTGGAATTAAGTTGACTCTGTCGGCAAGAGCGAGAAGTCTGATGGTATATAGTGATTCCCAGCTAGTCGTAAATCAACTCCATGGGACTTACGAAGCAAAAGAGGAAACAATGAACCAATACGTGAACCGAGTTAACGAATTACTCGCTCTACTAGAGAACTATGAGATAAAACAAGTGCCAAGGGAAAAAAATGAAGTGGCATACAGTCTAACCAAGATAGCCAGTTTCTGGATTAACATCGACAACAAAATGATAACTTTTCTGACAATCAGTAAGGATGAGGCGGAGAAAGCCAGCTGCAACATCATGTGCATAAAAGGACAAGAACCAAGTTGGAAAAAAGAAATTGCCAACTACTTAACGCATGATGATCTCCTTCGAGATCTTTCCACTACACATAAGCTAGGATAAGAGCTGTGCGATTCACAATCATAGACGAAGAGCTTTATAAACGAGGTCACTCTCAACCTTTCTTGAATTCGTCACTCTGAGCATGGCAAACTACGTTCTCCACGAGATCCATGAGGGAACATGTGAAAACCACTTAGGAGGGAAAGCATTGGCTGGTAAAACCTTACAACAAGGTTATTTTTGGCCAACCATGAGGAAAGACTCCATGGAATTGGTTAAACATTAGCGAGCTAGCCAAGACCATGCCAATCTCTATCACAAACCTGCGATGTTGTTACAACCACTTGATAGACCTCTACCTTTTGCCCGGTGGGGAATGGATTGCTGGGACCTTCCCCCTAGCTACGGGGGCAGAGATAATTTCTCATAGTCACCGTAGATTATTTCACAAAGTGGGTCGAGGCAGAACCATTGGCCAAAATTTCAGAGAAAGACGTTGAAACGTCCACTACTCGTTTTTCTTTAAAATGTGTTAGAAAATTTTTTTCTTCGTTCTTACAATACTTCGGCCGAATCATAATAGATATATAAATATATTTTGAACCATTTAAAATAATTCCCCAAATAATTATTTGAAAATCTCAAAAACGAAATTCAAAACATAAAATAATAAAAGACAACCGAACTTAAAACTAGCATTTTCAAAAATAAAGTATAAGCATTTTAAATCCCGTCAAAATCACTCAAAAGCATCAAAAGTCATAAAATCTTTAAAGTAATCTCAAATCATAAACATAATGCGGAAAACTAGCAAAGGTCCTCGGGTTATATGCACCATCAGTCCAGTTAGTTCAATTATCAAGTCTTCCATCAAAATCATTCTCACCTACATCGATCACATCTAGTGAGTATAATGATTCAGCAAACTTTAATCATGATAACAAGTAGTACATATACAATCACATGCATCAATAAAAATACTTTTACTAAAAATAGCTTTTCATGAATATGCATAAGCTTTATACCTTTTTCCTTTCATTATAAACTTTTTTCATTCATCATATACATATACATTTTCTTTTTTATTGAATTCAGATCATCAATTGTGACTTCGTTTCAGCTGTATGACGATGGATCCATCTATGAATATCCATGGTACCAGAAAGCGGGGACATTAGTGACACTCTCACCCGTCAACTGAGCATTGGCCTTACATATCATCATATCATTTCAATGGAAATACGATCGTCAGACTCTTTCTGGTGCCTTCTCCTGTAAATGGGCTTCTTCCGGGGTCTTTTCCCGCATCCGGGCTCCCTCTGGTGCATTCTCTCATAGATACAAGCCCCCTCTGAGGCCTTTTTCTCTCACCATATCTCCAATCATATCCTTATGTCACAATCAAGTCACCTCCTTCAACTTTTCACTATTTTTATCACATATAAAAATCCATGCATATATGTAGCATTTTTCTTTTAAAACCAAGCACGCAACACATATTTTAGCATTAACGTTTCATCATAAAATTTCATAAACATTTAAAATAGACATTTTCACATTTATTACAGCATTCAGGGCAGTGTCAGGACGTCTAACATTTTTCAGGTGTAAAATGATCATTTTGCTTCTGAAACCCTAACTTTCATAATTTATCCTTAGACCTTAAAACGACTACCTAAATGCATACAAACTTAACATAACACCTTAAAATACACCCATAAATATTTCTTAGAGTTAAACTTAAGCTCCTCGGCTGATTTCCCAATTCGTTTTAAAACTCAAACCTACGTCTTGGTTTTAACCCGAATCGACTCGAAACTTAACTAAACTTTACCAAACTTGAACCATATCTTATACGACCCAAATCAAGCCAATTAAGACCCTTGAACAAGCCTAGGAAGCTGCTGGAAAATTCTGCTCATTCGAACCAAGCCCTAGTTTGCAGCAACCCTTACTCCCTTCGACTCCAGCCCTTAACCACCATGTCCATCCCCTAACCAGCCACCCTAGGAACTAGACCGAACCCTTAGGACACTCCTGGACCAAACTTAGCGAGCCTAGCAGCCCCAGCCCCTAAACCCGATCCCTTGTATGCCCTAGCCAACCAAAACGACGTGCACCCTATGTCTTCCCTTTCCAACCCTTGCACAGCCCCTCCAGGACAATGACTAGTCTCCATTAGGACCCTTGAACCCATCCCAAATAGCAGCTAGCAGCCTCCCTCGCCTAGGACCAAAAACGCAACACTAGCCCCATTTGATCCCAATTTTCATTTATCATGTTACCCTATCTTGTCCAACCCTTAAACATGCACCTAAAGACCCTTAAACATGTGGAAAAACGTCCCTTCTAGTAACCCTACCATGACAGTCCCTTTGTGCATCGTAAACAAGAGTTTTAAAAGATGAAAATTCTAGTTTTTATCATGTTTATGCCATTAAAACGAAAATATACAAAGTGTATCATGCTTTTCATGCAATCATGTATCAAAACATATAATATGGTGTGAAAGACGAGCGAAGGAAGATTAAGGCATGCCTTTGCTTTTCTTACGCACGAAAAACGACTTGCAATGCGAAGAACGTCGGCGGAGAGGGACTTTGCTGAATTCCTTCAATGTCCACGTGATTTTCTCTCAAAAAAACGTGTGTGTGTGGTTGTGTTGTTGATGGAGAGTCCTAGTGAGTTGGTTATGTGTGCGTGTGTTTGTGTGTATATGTTTAGGGTTTTAGAGCCTTGTTTATTATATAAGATACATGGTACAAGTTTAGGCCCATTAAGCTAGTATAATAGGCCCATTGATGGTAATTAAAATATTTTTATTGGGTCGTTTTTTCGAAAATACTAACCAAGCCTCCAAAAAGTCCATATTTTCGTAAAAAATTGATTGCATGTTTAAAATACGACTCGACGCATAAAAACACCTTAAAATACCTCATTTTCGAAAATATATATTAAAATATACTATATATTAAATAATTAAAAATAATCATTTAATAAAAATATATTCCCTTATAAGGTCTCCGGTCTCCGTTCCTCGATCGCGTCTCGAATACCCTTTAAAAACACATTTTTATACATTCTAGTATAAACTACATTTTAAACATGTAAACATGCCTACCATAATCAATTCATGCAATTAAAAAAATTTAATTAAAATACATAAGAAATTTGATAACTTGCATGCATGTGTTTCACGTGGACCTTCAAATTTTCGAGACGTTACAGACGTCATAAGTTTTCTGCTGAAAAGCATAGTATGCAGATTCGGGATTCCCCAAGCACTGATTTCGGACAACGGCACCCAATTCTCGGGACCAAAATTAAATGAGTGGTGTCAGGGTCTCTCTGCCAAACAGTTATTTACGTTGTTTGGCAACCCACAGGCTAATGGGCAAACAGAGGTAACTAACCGAACTATCTTGTAGCTTCTGAAGACTCGTCTCGGCAATGCTAAAGGAAACTGGGTAGAAGAATTGCCATGCGTATTGTGGGCATACCGAACTACACCGTGCACGTCGAAATGGGAATCACCTTTCAATCTAGCTTATGGTGTTAAACCTGTAGCCCCCGCTGAGATAGGAGAGACCTCATTAAGGTTGAAACAGTACACATAGCTGGAGAATGATCAGGCCCTTCGAGCTTCCTTGGATTTAATCGACTAAGTGTAGGTGGAAACATCAATCCGTGCAGAGTGGTACAAGGCACGCATGGCTAGGGTTTACAATGACCGAGCAAATCCAAGATACTTCCAAGTAGAAGAACTTGTGATGAGAAAAGCTGATGTCTTACGCCCCATCGAAAAAACTTGACTAAAAATGGGAAGGCCCTTATAAAGTGGTAGAGATAGTCAAGATGGGAACTTATCGCCTCTAACACCAAGATGGGAGAGTACTACCTTGGCCAAGTAATGTAACAAATTTAAAGAATTTTTATGCATAGATGGATGTAGTTGAATAAAAGAATAATAACTTATGTTTTGTTCCTTCATGTATCATCATTTTATCCATGTATACCCACCGTTACGATGTTCAATAAAGCTGTCATTTATTCTCCATTATCAGCGATGACTTCTTATGCGAAATACTCTGAATTCGTATGCTTATATCGTCACCTACACATGTAGTCGTCGAAAGCTCCCAAAAAAGAGAGTGAAAAGAAAAAAGATGGGGTTTGGCCAACCTCATGGGACTGCCAACTCGAAGACTCTGTAAAAGGTCAATGATGAAACAAGTAAACATACGGCAAAAGGCCGAATAAACTATCACGACATTTGGGGTCAATTGACTAAAGCTTATACCAGGGCTTTTGACCAATTCCACTAATAGAGGTTGCAGAGGAAACAACAGTCCACCGGTAAAGTATTCAAAGAAAAGGGTGAAATGAACCGACAGGCGTGGGTTATGGCAGTCATCTCGAGGCCCTGGAACCTTAATGTCAAATTCAAGTGGTATTCCAAGTACTTCGCGCAAACCCCCCACATATTAAATAGTCAGAGCATCTCTATCGTCACCGCCTAAAAGTTCGCTAGATTCAGGGTCATCATCCAACAAGGGCGTCTCTAATGGCGTATGTCCCCTAAGAAACCCACGAGAGGCTAGAGGTCGAGTCTGTGAGTCACTAGAGGCCGAACCACCCGAGAAGTCAAAGGCATCCGACTTTGAAGAGTAACTATCAGAATCATCACTGGCACTAGAGCCACTTATGAAAATTCGGCTAAACCGACGATTGGCCATTAGTAAGGAATACTCATTCCCTCGAGGAACACAACCTGTACAGATTTTCCATCTTTTTCATATTTATCAAAATACCTACAAACAATACCAGTCATGGAAATAAAAAATTATGTGGAAAAAACTTAAAGCCATTAGGGATGACAATTTCCTCCGAACTCGTTGGAGGATCCGATACCCGACCCGAATAGAAGAGGATATGGAGGGATTTTTAGACCCGATTAAATAATTGGATAATCGGGTATGAGTATTTTCGGGTTCGGGTATGGAGGCGGGGTTGATATAATCCGACCCACATTCGACCCGAATACCCGTTTAAATTAATATATATAAATATATATATGTATGTATATATGTATATATATAGTAATTATATTTATTTATATTAAAGATTAATCAGTCAATCCACTGATTTTCGCAGTTTTCAATATATATAATCATAAATTTGAAAATTAAAGAAAACGATGCTTTATATATTAAAANATGGGTATGAAGATAAATTTAATAAATGAGTATGGAGATGGAAGTATGAAATACGACCCATACCTTACCCATTGCCATCCCTAAAAGCCATCATCATTTAATTGTGGGGTGATTTATCAAAGAATGGGGGAACAAGTATAAAATCAATAGACCTCTCAAAAACTGAAAAACATGACATTTCCCGAAACCTTAAAATATATATAAATCCCATACGTTTTTTTTAAAAAGAATAATAATAAAAATAGTGAGGGGTTGAGCAACATGAAACCTTAGATAAAGAGACTCTAGCCTCCTATCACCACTAGTCACTGTCGTTGCTGCATCTTGTCACCAACATGACACTAGTCTCCCCCAACGGGCGATTCATCCACCATGGCTCCGATCCCCGAACATCATAGCAAGACAATCTCCGCCTCCTGGATTGCACACCAGAATGCCATTTTCTCCTCACAGTTAAAAAGCAACACCACCTTTGATTAAAGGTCCCGTCGCTGCCGTCACCGCCCGAGAACTTGCACTTGGAGAAGAAACTCACCACAGACACTACCATCTTCATATGGTATGCTCTCCGCCTCAAGTAGCAACCGTACGATCATCAGTGCCACAGCCGCTTGACAACACCAACAACACCGATGAAATCCATGTCAAAGCACACAATTCCACAGCCACAGCCAAGGTCGCCGAAGAACGCATAATTTGTTGGGTTCGGAAGCGTAAAAATAAGAATTTTATTGACTGAATTTTGAGAGTAGCTACAGCACACTCCTATATTTTGTTGTTGTTTTTCTTACTTCTCTTCATTTTTACTTCACGTACACGAGAGCCAATTTATAGTTAAACAAAGACATTTAAACTTAATCAACAATATTAAAATGATTACCATTCCCGAGACTAACACTTCATTCTTCCAGCCTTGACCATCCTTTCATATGCAATTCTAGAAGGTTATTGACATCCTTTGATTTCCCAAGATTGCAAATTAATTCAATTTATCACCCCCTCTTAATTTGTAATCTTGAGTTGCTTCTTGAATTTGTCGAACTTGTCGATAGTAATAGCTTTTGTCATAATGTCTGCTGGCTGATCATCTGTCTTGACAAACTCCATGCATATTTCTCCTTGATTAACCAAATTTCTTATAAAGTGATGTCGTAGTTCGATATGCTTGGATCGTGCATGAAAGACTGTATTCTTCGTCATTGCAATTGCAGACATATTGTCACATTGAATTATTGTTGCCTCATCTTGCTCAAATTTCAAATCTTTCAAAATTCTCCTGAGCCAAACTGCTTCACATGCTGCATCTGTGGCAGCTATATACTCTGCTTCTGCCGAAGACAATGCTACAGATTTTTGCTTTCTTGAGCTCCATGATATCACATTTGATCCTAGGCAAAAGATATATCCAGAGGTGCTTTTTCGGTCATCCACCGATCCTGCCCAATCACTGTCTGTAAACCCGATGAGCTTGCAATTATTTTCCTTCTTAAACTCAATTCCATGATTCTTTGTACCCATGAGGTATCTTAAGATTCTTTTTGCTGCTGCCAAATGAATCTTACTAGGTTCATTCAAAAATCTGGAAAGCAAGCTTACCGAATGCGTGATATCTGGCCTTGTGTTGAGATAGATCAAAGAACCAATCAATTTCCTGTAGAGAGTGGAATCAACCTTTTCACAATCATCATTAACCTGAAATTTTTCATTCAATGCCATAGGAATGGAGACTGGCTTGCATTTGCTCATGTTGAATTTTTTCAGAAGATCTTCAATGTATCTTTCTTGAGATAGAAAAAATCTTCCAGGACTTTGCTTGACTTGAATTCCAAGAAAGTATTTCATGAGTCCCAAGTCTGTCATCTCAAAATCTTTCATCATTTTATTTTTGAATTCTTCCACCATGGCTTTATTGGTTCCAAAGTAGATGAGATCATCAACATAGAGACATACAACCAAGAAATCCTTTTCAACACTCTTCACATAGAGAGATGATTCACTTGTGCTTCGATTGAAGCCGTTTTTGATGAAATAGCTATTGATTTTGCTATTCCATGCTCGGGGTGCTTGTCTCAACCCATATAATGCTTTCTTGAGTCGAAATACCTTGTTTTCTTTACCTTTGATCTCAAAACCTTCGGGTTGCTCGACGTACACTTCTTCTTGAATCTCTCCATTTAAGAATGCCGATTTTACATCAAGTTGGAAAACATTTACTTCCAACTGCGCTGCTATGGTTAAAACAGTACGGATTGTCTCCATTCTTGCAACCGGAGCAAATGTTTTTGTGAAATCAACTCCTGGTTGTTGAGAATATCCTTTTGCAACCAGTCGAGACTTGTGTTTTTGAATCGATCCATCCTCATTGTATTTTATTTTGTAGACCCATTTTAGACCAATGGTTTTTTTCCTCTAGGCAAGTCAACAAGCTCCCACGTTTGGTTTTTCTCAATTGTGGACAATTCTTCTTCCATTGATTTTGTCCAACACTTATCTTTTGATGCTTCTTCAAAAGATTGCGGCTCACACGAGAACAATCCAAGCTCACATGAATCGTAGATGTCACTTAGTAATCTTGTCTTTCTTGGAGAGCTTTCAGAATCAGATTCTTGATTTGTAGGAAATTTTGGTGTAGAAGCTTGAGATGTACCAATTTGAGAAGTTACTGGATTATCAAATTGATGTGATGCCATGTCAACAGTTTCTTTCTCTTTCCAATCCCAAGTAGCTTTCTCATCAAAAACAATATCTCGAGATACAATAATTTTGTTTGTTGATGGATTTAGCAAACGATATCCCTTGGATTCATCGCTGTAGCCAATGAACACAAGTTTCTGGCCTTTCTCATCAAATTTCTCGCGATCTTGGGATGGTATAAGTGCATAAGAAATGCTGCCAAATATTCTAAAATGATCAACTCCTGGCTTTTTCTTGTACCAAGCTTCAAACGGGGTTTTATTTCTGACAGCTTTGGTTGGTGATCGATTGAGAATATATATAGCTGTGTGTACAGCTTCAGCCCAATACATATTTGGAATTCCCTTGCCTTTTAGCATGCTTCTTGCCATCTCCACAATCGTGCGATTTTTTCTCTCAGCTACTCCATTTTGTTGAGGACATCTGCTAACTGTCAACTGTCTTTTAATGCCATTAATTTTACAATATTCCATGAAAGGATTGTAGAGAAATTCTCCTCCCCGATCAGTCCTCAAACTCTTCATAAGAAATCCACTTTGTCTTTCAACAAAAGCTTTAAATTGTAGAAAAACAGAGAATGCTTCAGATTTTTGACTGAGGAAATAAATCCACATCATTCTTGTGAAATCATCCACAAAGATAATAAAATATCTCTTGTTTCCTGGAGTAGGAGTCTGCATTGGCCCACAAATATCTGAATGTACAAGTTCAAGTGGTGATTTTGCTCGCCATGAAGCTTTTGGAAATGGAAGATTGTGCAACTTACCATAAACACAACCTTCACAGACGTCATCCATCATTTGAATATTAGGAAGTCCGATCACCATATTTTTCTCCTTGAGCAATTGAAGACCCCGTCGATTTAGATGACCATATCTCAAATGCCATAGATTAGACAAATCTGCATTCTCAACCTTAAGTGCAGAGTCACTGTTTAGTGGCAGTATAACAGGAAAAGTTTTGTTCTTCATCTCAACATTCGCCACAATATTATTTTTCTTTTTATCAAAAATTCTGCACCTTCCATCATCAAAATGGACTGAAAAATCCTTTTGTATAAGTTGTCCAATGCTTAAGAGATTGTACGAAAGACTTGGAACAAACAAAACATCGGTAATGAGTTTTTTGTTACCTCCGGAAGTCTGGACAACAACGGTTCCTTTTCCTTCAGCATTCCTATAGGTTCCATCACCAAGAATGATGCTTGAGCTGATGTTTGGGTTGAGCTCTACAAACATATCTTTATTTCCTGTCATGTGATTACTTGCACCGCTATCCAAATACCATTGATGTTTTGACTCATTGTCATCATTTTGAGAATAAAACAGAATCTCATGAATTTCTTTTGAAAAATTCACTGCATCTTCTTTTTTCTCCTTATTTTGAAACCAACAATCCCTCTGTGAATGGTTAGGAATTTTGCATATCTTGCATTTAAAATAGCAATCCTTTGACTCATGATTTGGTTTTTTGCAAATAATGCAAGATTGAGAGTTACTGTATTGTTGTGGTGCCTTGACTTTCCAATTGTTTTGCTTCTCATTTTTCTTCCACTTCCCAAATTTTTCTTTCCTGTATTTTGAACCACCAATTTTTGAATCTCCATGATTTCTCGAAACTGCTACTGCTGCTTGCCTAGATTGGAAGGCTTGATCTGTTGATGGAGTACTCAAACGGTTAATTCTTTGCTCATGTGCAAAAAGTGAACCTGTCAATTCATACATAGTCATTTTTGACAAGTCCTTTGATTCTTCGATCGCAGCAGCGGCATGATCGAACTTAGGAGGAAGACTTCGAAGAATTTTTTCAACTACCCTTTTATCTTCAATCTTGTCTCCATTACTTTTTATTTGGTTGACAATATTCGAGACTTGTGAAGAAAAATCTTGTACCGTCTCTCTTTCCTCCATTTTTAAATTATCAAAATCCTTCCACAAAGATTGGAGCTGTAATGCAATTGTCTTCTCCGTGCCTTGAAATTCTTGCTTCAATATCTCCCAAGCTTATTTAGCCTTTTTTATATTAAAAATACGAGGAAAAATAGTTTTCCCTACTCCTTGTTGAATATAACGTAGCGCCAATGCATCTCTCTTTTTATATTCTTTTTGAAATTTTGAGTATCCTTCATCTTCTTTGCTTGGTTCTTCGAGTTCTTCATCATCAATCACATCCCAAAGATCCAAGGAGATGAAGAAAGTCTGCATTTGGCTGCTCCAAAACGCATAATGTACTCCTTCAAAAATTGGAACCTGACTTGGAGAGTAAGCAAATAAAGTGGATGTCATTTTGCCTTTTCAAAAAAAAATGCTGCAACCACCCTTTAGAATAGTTTCTACGATATTTCAAGTCTTTAGTGAAGAAAGGTGAAAATCTGGATGCAAAGAACAAGTCTGGAAAAAACTGCTTAGGATCTTGCAAGTAGTGAAGAAGAGGGAAAAGGGTAAACAAGAATCTGCACACGAGGGAACCACAAAGACGGTTGAAGATGGCTCTGATACCAAATTTGTTGGGTTCGGAAGCATAAAAATAAGAATTTTATTGACTGAATTTTGAGAGTAGCTACAGCACACTCCTATATTTTGTTGTTGTTTTTCTTACTTCTCTTCTTTTTTACTTCACGTACATGAGAGCCAATTTATAGTTAAACAAAGACATTTAAACTTAATCAACAATATTAAAATGATGACCATTCCCGAGACTAACACTTCATTCTTCCAGCCTTGACCATCCTTTCATATGCAATTCTAGAAGGTTATTGACATCCTTTGATTTCCCAAGATTGCAAATTAATTCAATTTATCATATTTTAGGACTGTTGTTCACTTTGAATTGATCCGGAAGGAAAGGAGTGTGAAGGAAGTTGATACCCTAAAAAAATGCTGAAATGGGCAGAAATAGATGTCATCTTAGAGGCTCTACAATGGTGAGACTTCATCGAGTTGGAGTTTAAAGAAAGTATCATGCGATACTTGATTCAACAGAAGAGAGACAATTTTGTTGTCCACTGCCAGATCAAGTTCCAACTTCCGCAGCCAATGCCATCATCTCCAGTCCAGCCGGTGGTGATTTGGAACACCAAATCAATCAGTCATCTTCTTCTCTAGATGAATTTCTATATGAAAGATCACACTCTCAGACCAAGACTCCATTTGATCATCTGATGTCTTAACTAGTCTCGTTCTCTCAAGCCGTAAATGATATTGAAGTCAAGAACTATGCTCATCGAGTGATGTTCGATAGCTTTCATGTTCAAGTAATCAAGAATTTTTCTGCCATTGAATCCTAGTTCTGCCTAACCAAGAGTGATCAGACTCAAATCAAAAGTCAATTTGTTTCCACGAACTTTCAGCTCAGATATCTCGAAGTCAATATCATCTGGAGACTGAGATGAAAGTTTGAGTTGCCCAAGTCAGACATCATAAATATGCACAAGAGCTTCAAAACTATGGGCTGCAAGTTACAAGAAATTCTTGATTACATGCAACTTGGTGATGCCATAAAAATGGAAATGGTGGTGGACTACAAGAAAATAGAAGAGAAGAAACGTCGTGCTGAGAGAGCAAGATATGAAGAGTATAAGAGATTAGATGAGATGAGATGAGAAGGTAGAACGAGGATGACAGAAGAAGATGAGGTGGCAGCGGTGGTGGTGGAAGGTACAAAAGATAAATATTTTTTGTTTTTCTTAGGTGTATTAGGCCTTATTTTTTTCTCTTGCACCTATACAAATGACAATTCATTTGCTCAATGAAAGTCATTTTCTTCTATACATATTTTATATTGATTACTATAAAAAAAATTTATATAGATTTGCAGCCTGATTTTGCCATCACCAAAAAAGATAAAAATGTTATAATATTTATATTACCCTAAGTTTTAGTGATTGACAAAATAACAACATCGAGATGTTTTAAGTTCAGCCACTCTTTTATTGTATGTTTAGGTTTTCATACCGCTGAGTTCAAGTCATTCAGACAAGAACATTAAAAGATCAATATGCTTTGGCAAGATCATCTATACTCTAGCTGCAAGATATCATCTATACTACAGCTTCAAGATATCATCTATCAAACTGACCGGAAGAACACGTGTTCAAATTGTTGAAGATCCAACCAAACTGCCACCAATCATAAAAGTGGTATTTAATATAGGATGTTGAAATCAAGTCGTTCAAACATCTTTCTCATATAGAATTATTTAATATTATCCTACAAACTCTCAAATGACATAAAGATACTTATTTCGGTCGTGATGTGTCAATTTTTTAATAAGCAAGAGCTTAAAGTCGCAAAATCACANTCGTAAATTTTAATTTTTTTAAAAAAATATGATTAATTAATATTGCCTACATTTTTATATATTGTATGCCTGAAAAAATATTTATTGTATAT
>NC_133307.1:5198972-5219228 GCF_012295235.1 Primulina huaijiensis
TTTTTTTAAACAATTGTTTATTTGATTTAGTAAATATATTTTATTTTTCTATAATTAGACTTTCAGATTTAAATCATATATATGAGGGAGATTTAGTTATTATGTGTTTAAATTAAAATATATTTTTTTGAATTTTATTTAATTTTCTTTAAAAAAATTCAAAATCGGGTTGATTTGGGTTCGAGTTCGGGTTGAGAGTTTTCGGGTTGGCTCGGGTTCGGGTTGAGTAATTTTTGAATAGTACTATTGCTCAACCCGACCCAACCCACCCGAATTGACACCCTTATTTTCACCCTATATTTCAACCTATATTTGCATTCACCGGGCATTACAGAGTTCTCATTATAGCCTAACCACTCAGTCGCAACATGTGGTTCCTAAAGTAGATCCCTTCAACAACACTTAGCGCAATCATGTATCATTTCCTATCTCAGAATGTATAGTAAAAAAGTTTAATTTTGAAATTAATACATGAGAGGGGTAATAAGCATTGACTCTTTTATTCAAACATATAACATATTATTACATAGTAACCTCTTATAAATGAGTAAAACTTGTTTAGCTATTTATCGTAACTGGAATCACAACATGCATAAACGAAAAACATTACAATTTTTATTTTGAAAAAAAATGAAGATCGACAATGTTATATTCATTTTCCTTCTGTTCTGATATAAAGATGTCCTAGTGGATTTTAAATATGTACTTCAAAATTGTAAATTGATCTGCTAGTTGTGGCCACCATCATCTTTTAGTTGGTATATTACTGGTTGTTGGTCTATCATGTTGTGGTTGTTGAGTGTTCATCCTCCACTAATGGAATGGTTGGATCACATCCATTTTTACCTTAATCGAGGAATCTTTTGCTATTGTATGATCCTCGAGGAAATCGTGATTTGTGTGGTCCCTCATCACTTAGACTTGTCTTCGCATTATGTTTTCGATCAGATCTGGGCGGAAAAGCCTTTCTGAATTCTGGCTCTTTCTAGTTCGGACATTCTGGGCAGATAGAATCGTTTTGGCCATCTTCCCACATGATCCATGTTGTAGAATTTTCAACGTGTTTCTTTAATACCCTGCAGCTTGCTGTTCCACAGAAGATTTCTTTTCTTTTCAAATATATCTTCAGCAAAATTTGTAGTTTTTCATGTCATAGTATTTAACACAATAGATCCATTTATATAATTTTGATAAAACTTAAATGAAAATTTGACTGTGTCCATCTCTGTGAGACAGACTCATAATCCTCATGCTCTTTGAGTGGAGATGTCGTCTTCAGTAAATGATGAAATGAGAGGTGTTTCATTCTCTGGAGGGTCCTAGATGAACTTCTGGATGTTCATGTCTGGTCTCCTAAGCATAATTAAATGAAAGGCTTCGTGTGAGCCTTTCCCAACAAGTAATGTTGTTGTACTAAAAAAGTTGAGCTTTATAATGTCTCATCTGGACAAATAATCGTTTTTGCCCATGTTACATAAACAGCTTCCTGAATCTATTTTGATAGTGCTGAGATTTTTGATAAGGTGAGCGATGTACTATAAATTGAGACAATAGGCCCAAATTCATATCATGTCTTTACTTCATTGGGGATATGAGTTTGGTTTAATCCATATTCGAGGATACTTTCTTGCTATATCAACTCGTATTATGGCTGGGTTGATACCTATTCTTGTTTTCAATTTCTCCCAGTTTTGTTGGTATACTTGAAATAGAGAAACTATAAGCTCGTTAGTATCAATCTTAGATTTTCTCTTGTCAGTTTGATGTTTAAGATTGATATCTCTCTCCCCGAGATGAAGGATTGACTTTAAGGCTCAAGATAAGAATTCGAAGCTTCAATTTTTTCTTTGGCAGATTCATCTAAAGATGATCCCGACTTAACACTTGTACTAGAGATACTTGAATCCCCTGCTCAAAGTATAGAGTCATGTACTCGAAAACTCTCTATTTGGGAAACCAGTGGCTTCTCAATAGCCTGGAGGGTCAGCTTTTGCAATACAAACCTTAGCTGAATGTAATCCTATAAACAATCTGTTATTCGATTAACGACACTACTCTTATCAACTTGTTGTAGTCTACCCACAACTTCTGCATTTAGGGCAAGCTTATTGAACTCAGTTTATATCATTTCAAAATGTTCCCTCCAATGCATCTGGATTTTCATGATTACATCGACATTAGCATTGTTCATCTTGTTGTTAACAAATCTACAAGAAAATTTTCATGAGATTTAATAATAAAAATATCAAAAATATAATTTTCACACAAAGCATGCCATCTCACATATCTAGCCTTCTCGGGTTTATATTGAGTTCTATTTTTCAAGAAAGCTTTTACATGTGTATTATCAACCTTTAATGTAAATTTCTTTACAAGTAAAAATAACGGCCATTTTTACTGAATAAAATTCATTTTTTGTTGATATGCTATCTTACGGCTTCTGCATCTGAATAGTCCACTGTAATATCTGCATGATTGTTTTCCATTTGACGTGAGTTTTGTAAAAACCTCCGCCCACCAATGATCAGTGATAGCTATATATAATACCAGATAATCTTCATCTTGATGAATAGCCATTTTCGGGATATTTTTGCAAATATATTTTAATTGTTTTAATCCTTTTGTGTATACTTTTGTCCACATGAATCTTGCAACCTTATTTAATAATAGACTAAACACTTTCATTTGTTTTGCTAGATTTTTTATGAACATTCTAGCAAAGTTAACAACTCCTAAAAACTTTGTAGTTGTTTTTTGTCTTTGAGTTTTTCTGAAAAATTATGTACATTTTCCATAAAGTGTTCTTTCATAATTATTCCCGGCTCATCGATTTCCGTTCTTAAGGAATTCAGTTTTCCTTATTGTCTTCTTTTCCGATATGACTAGTCCTTTATTTTTACACATCTTAGAAAAAATCTCTAAATATTTAATATATTCATTCATATTTTCATATGTTATTAAAACATCATCATTATAAATAAACATAAATTTAAATAATTTTTAAATAGATTATTCATCTTTATTTGAAATATTTGGAGTGAATTAGCCAATAACAATGATAATACGTCACAGATATAATGATCTTGCGGTGTGGAGAAAGCTGTAAATTTATTGTTTTCTTTCTTAATCTGAATTTGATAGAATCCAGACATACAATTAAATTTATAAAGTATTTTGACGTTTCATATAAAATGAATAATTGTTCTCTACTGGTATAAATACCCATCAAACTCCATTAATTTATTAATTTCTTGATAATTAATTACTAAAATGAGTTTGTTATTTTTTATTTCACAATGATTTCATATCAGAAAACCTAGAATGATATATGATGATATTCCTCCTTTGATTAAACCGAGGTTTAAATGTTCTTTGATAATAATCTACATATCTTTTTGATCTACTTTGTTCATTGGGATAGATATACATATGATGAACTCATATTCCTTGTCTTGCTTAATTTTAAGGCTGGCTTGGAGTTGGTTAATATCCCACTATGTCAAAAAATCTTCATTTTAGTTTTCTATTATCATTTTCTTGACATCTTCTAGGGATACTATTGATTCAAATTTTGTATCCTCCTAGTGTAGAGCTATTATGAGGAATTCTATTTCTTCAAGTTGAAGGTTTTGACATGCTTATAATTGAAGCATTGTTTCTTCAAACCATCTAAATCCTTCATTTTTTGTGCAAAATTTTTCATTCATCGCCATGCTTGCTACGAACCTGGATTGACAATTTTCTGTAAAATGCATCTTTTAGTCTCTGGACTGACTTTGTGATCACATGTTGTTGTGAACACTAATATTCTTGTCTCATTTTCTTGTGTATATGATTTAAATATTTGCAAGAAATTATTTCATAGCAAAATTTATGCTCATTTATCATGAAAATACACCGATGTTTTCACCTTATACCAAGATGTTTATCCAGCACCTCCGATTAATATTTTTGTCATCTCAATTTTTTACATAAGATTTGTTTGAACTCGTCCTGCAATATGAGGTAATTCTTCTTTTAATTCTTTTCGAAAACTCATCTTTTTGTTGTACAGATTCCAGTCCCTGAATCAATATAAGCATTAAAATATTTTGCCTTATTTTGTTCATATAACATTCATACCAGGATGTATATCGAGAATAAGCTCGTAGTCATTGGCTGTAACGAACCGTACTTTTTACTACTTAAAATTTGCGGAAGAATTAAAAATTTTCTTGCTTAAATAATGAACTTTCAAAATTTGATAAAATAAACTGTACGTCTCAACATAATGTCTGCCAAACGTATTTTCTTGAACCACAAAAAAAATCGTAACATAAAAACCAGAGTATTTTCAACATTTCAAATATCCTTAAAACTTCAAAACATGGCGGTCCTCGGGTTTAGCCTTCCACTCAGTCCAAGCCAGCTCCTTGGTCCCCACCCCTAGCCTCCTCACCTGCATCGATCAAGTCTAGTGAGTCTAAAGACTCAACATGTATAAAATGGATGTAACGAGTAATATGTAGTAAAACCACACACAACTTCAAAACAGAGCGTACATATTGGAAACATAAATCTGAACATGATAACATTAACGTACTTGAGCGTGATCATAATAGCATAACATAGACGTGTCATAATCATAAAAACTTTTCTTAAACATGCTTGCATACTTGAACATACTTGAACATACATAATTCATCATTTTGCGTAGAGGCATGTTTCTAAGCAAGTGACCCATACATAATAAATGTCTGATCAGACAAACCACAGTATTGGGCTGACAGGGACGTATCCACTGCCACATACGTGAGATCCCCGTTCATGCTTTAATGGGTGGATTGGTCCCCGTTCATGATTTAACGCTTTCCAATCCTGATCTAAACCCGTTCATGCTTTAACGGGGTGGAGAGGTCCTCGGCCACGTTCACCGACTTCCAAACCCATTCATAATTTGGTCACAAGACATTTAGCATACCTCAAAAACTTGCATAACTTAGACGTAGGTACTCGAGCTCACCACCAAAGTGATTAAATAACTTATGACATTCTAGTTCACTCAGGACTTGACATCGTTTAATCATCGCACTAACCATGATCTTGAACCCCAAATCAACTCTTAAGGTGAACTTAAAATTATTCCCCAAAAATGAAGGTACACGGACCCCCTGCCCAGGTCCGGCTCTGGGTCCGTGTAGACACTGTAAAATGAGTCGTGTAGAAAAGGGTAGGCACGGACCCCGTGCTTTGGTCCGTGTAGGGGTCCGTGTAGACTCTGCAAATTTACACTTCGATGAAAACACAGGCACGGACCCCGTGTCCGGGTCCGTGTACACCTCCATGTACCTACTGGAAAAGTGACACCCGAGTGCAACAAAGGCACAGACCCCGTGTTAGGGTCTGTGTAGCCTCGGAAAAACGAAGCCTGCGCGAAAACTTAACATGACGTTTCTCTCTTCTTACTAAGCCATAAGGGCTGAGAATCGATACCTCGAGACCCCTCCTAGGACACTAAGGTAATGACTCCAACCCATACAAGCTATTACAATTTCCACCAAACACGACAAATAATAACAAACGACACAACCCGAGATTTCGACACCACTTTTCTTCCTACGACTCTTAGTTCAACCTTGTGCTTAACGACACGAAAAGAGACACCAAAAATAATCCCAACATCGTTCTTAATTTACTTAAAGGCATCAACGATCGCCCGTCGATTCCCAACGAAGCCTGCAACAAATAACTTCAACAACACAAATTTACATAAAAGTCGTAGTTTGAACAGTCCCACGAACAATGCCGTAACTCACTCAATTTTTATCCAAAAATTTTGAATTTTATATCAAATCAAAGTTATCAAAAAGTTCTACGATTTTTATGTTTAAAGTTTTCCCAAAATCACGACCAAAAAATCGTAGTATTTAAAAAGACAGAAAAACGTGATTTTAGATCCAAAAATGGTTTCAAAGGTAATCTAAACATGATTGCTCAAACTTCTACACAACATTCACATGGTTTTCATACAAAATACAACACCACGCATACTATGACATGATCGACGCATGAAAAACAGATTATACGTGGCTTTTTGATGATTAGAAATACCGATATGACGATACCGACACGGGAAAGATGCGAGAGACGATCCGAGACAAACGTGACACTAAATTCCTTAAAGAAAACTCAAATAATGTGTTGGAAAAGTGCAGAGGAGTGGGCGGCTGCTCTTGGGAAGGAGAACCCTAGGTTTTTTTTTTTAAAATGAAATGAAGAGGCAATGAGGGTGTGGGTGTGTGTGATGCGTGAATGGTGTGTGTAAACATGTGTGGGTGCATGTGTTTTGTTGATAATTAGGGACTAAAGTTTAGCTTAATTATAAATTAACCATTAATTAAAATGGTAATCAAACAATAACCTTCCTTTAAATTTAAATAACCTCTCCTAGTTAAAAAATAAAGTGTACAATTGTCAACTCTTTAAAACTTTAAAATCATAAAATCACCTAGTGATTAAATTAGGATTTTAAAATACTAACAACTTAGTAAATTAGTTAAAATGCCCCAACCTCAACTTAAAATAAAATACCGCATTTTTAAAATTTCCAAAATCGTCACGACGTCACCAGGTCTCTTTTCTCGATTCCGCCTCGAATAATCGCCTGAAACATGAAACTCGAAAAACATTTTAATGTGCATCACATAAACATAAATAATTTAAAGTAATGCATTTAAATAAATCATGCACCACTAAGACTCATTTTAAAATTAAATAAATGCTTTAATAATTAAATAAATGCATGGGTTATACGTGTACTGAATTTGGGTACTAAACTTCCTCTCCTACTTATATAAATTTCGTCCTTGAAATTAAACCTTACCAAACAACTCCGGGTAGCGAATTCTCATATCTGCCTCGGACTCCCAAGTGGCCTCCTCCACTGATTGGTTCAGCCACCGGACTTTGACTAGTTTCATCACCTTATTCCGAAGTCTACGCTCCTGTCTGTCGAGGATTTGGACAGGTTTTTCCTCGTAAGACAGGTCTGGAGCAACCTGTAACGGTTCATAACTCAGAACATGTGATGGATTAGCTAGGTACTTTCTCAGCATCGAGACATGAAACACATTGTGTACCCCGGCCAGATTCGGCGGAAGGGCAACACGATACGCTAGTGTCCCAACTCTGTCAAGAATCTCTAAAGGTCCAATAAATCTCGGACTCAGCTTGCCTCTCTTCCCAAATCTCATAACACCCTTCATAGGTGCTATCTTTATAAAAACGTGGTCACCTACGGCAAACTCGAGATCTCTCCTCCTCTTGTCAGCATAGCTCTTTTGACGACTCTGGGCGGTCTTCATTCTGTCTCGAATCTTGACCACCACATCTGCGGTCTGCTGAACTATCTGCGGCCCAAGTTCTGCTCTCTCTCTGATTTCATCCCAATAAATCGGTGATCTACACTTCCGTCCATACAATGCCTCATAGGGAGCCATACCAATAGATGCTTGAAAATTGTTGCTGTATGTAAACTCCACTAGAAGTAGCTTAGATTCCCAAGTCCCTTGGAAATCGATCATACAAGCTCGCAATATATCCTCCAAAATCTGAATCACTCGCTCCGACTGGCCATCTGTCTGCGGGTGAAAAGATGTACTGAATTGCAGCTTCGTCCCCATGGCTGCATGTAGGCTCTTCCAGAATGAAGATGTGAACCTCGGATCTCTGTCAGACACAATGGTAACCGGGATTCCATGCAACCGAACGATCTCCCTGATATAAAGCTCTGCATACTGCGTCATGAAGAAAGTCGTCTTCACTGGCAAGAAGTACGCTGATTTAGTGAGTCGGTCCACGATAACCCAAATGGCATTGGATCCTCTGACTGACCTTGGCAATCCAATAACAAAATCCATAGTAATATTCTCACATTTCCACTCTGGGATAGGGAGCGGCTTAAGCATCCCTGCTGGCCTCTGGTGTTCCGCCTTCACCTGTTGACAAGTGAGGCATTCAGACACAAATCTGCGGATGTCTCTCTTCATCCCTGGCCACCAATATAAGATCTGCAGTTTTTTGTAAATCTTGGTACCTCCTGGGTGTATTGAATACGGAGATGCATGTGCCTCTGATAAGATATCTTCTCTGATCGAATCTACGTTAGGCACCCACATTCTTCCCCTGTATCTCACAATACCATCTGACACTGAGTAGAGCACACTGCCCTTGGCCTCATCCTTTAGCCTCCATTTCTGCAACTGCTCATATGAAGGCTGTCCCCTACGGATTCGATCTAGCAAATCGGATTTGACTGTCAGAATAGATAGTCTGGGAGCTCTGTCCTTACGATAAATATCTAGACCAAATTTCTGAATCTCGGACTGAAGAGGTCTCTGCACTGACAACTATGCTATGACCGCGAATTTTCTGCTCAAGGCGTCTGCGACCACATTAGCCTTTCCCGGATGGTAGCTAATTTCGTAGTCGTAGTCTTTCACTAACTCCAACCATCGCCTCTGTCTCATATTCAGCTCTTTCTGCGTGAAGAAGTATTTGAGACTCTTGTGATCTGTGAATATCTGGCATTTCTCGCCGTACAAATAGTGTCTCCAGATCTTCAATGCAAAGACTACTGCGGCTAATTCAAGATCATGAGTCGTGTAGTTCTTCTCATGTACCTTCAACTGCCTGGAAGCATAAGCTATAACTCGACCATGCTGCATCAACACTGTGCCTAACCCGAGCTTAGACGCATCGGTGTATAACACAAAGTCTCCTTGTGAAATAAGAGCTCGCTTCAAAGTATCAAAGCTCTTCTGACATTCATCACTCCACACGAATTTCGCATTCTTCTTTGTCAGTGAAGTGAGTGGCACTGCTATCGAAGAAAACCCTTGAATAAATTTCTTGTAATAGCCTGTTAGGCCTAGGAAACTGCGAATCTCAGACGCATTCTTCGGCTCGACCCATTCTTTAACGGCTGTCACCTTTGCTGGGTCCATCTCAATCCCACTGCTAGACACTATATGACCCAAAAAGGCTACCTTCTCCAACCAGAATTCACACTTACTGAACTTTCCAAATAACTTGCAACTCTGTAGGATTTGTAAGACCGTCCTCAAATGCTGGCCGTGTTCCTCATGGCTCTTCGAGTAAATAAGGATATCGTCAATGAATACTATGAAGAATTGATCAAGATAAGGCTGGAATACTCGGTTCATAAGGTCCATGAAAATTACTAGAGCATTCGTCAGTCCAAACGACATCACTAAGAATTAGTAATGCCCATACCTGGTCCTGAAGGCTGTCTTGTGAACATCTGCATCTTTGACCTTCAGCTGATGATACCCCGATCGAAGATCTATTTTAGAGAACACCGAAGCTCCCTGCAACTGATCGAACAAGTCCTCGATCCTTGGAAGTGGGTATTTGTTCTTGATCGTTACCTTGTTCAGCTCTCGGTAATCGATACACAACCTCATACTCCCATCCTTCTTCTTCGCAAAGATCACTAGCGCGCCCCACGGAGAGAAACTAGGGCGAATGAATTCCTTGTCAAGAAGCTCTTGAATCTGCTGTTTGAGTTCTAAAATCTCAGCTGGAGCTAATCGGTACGGTGCCTTAGAGATTGGCACTGTGCCTAGCATAAGGTCAACGGAAAACTCCACCTCTCTATCTGGTGGAAGACCTGTGACGTCGTCAGGAGAGACGTCTGGGAAGTCTCTGACTACCGGCACATCTGATATAGATGGAGTGGGTGCATCAGGTGCCGAAATAATGCTGGCCCAGAAGGCCTGACACCCCTTAGAAATAAGCCTCCGTGCCTGCATGCAGGAGATCATACGAGGGAAACTTCTCCATCTGTCTGGCTCAAATATAAACTGATCCATTCCCATCAGTCTGACCAACACTGATCTCTTCTGAAAGTCAATCAGGACTCGGTTCTTCGTCAGCCAGTCCATTCCCAAGATAATGTTGAATTCTGGCATCGACAATACTATCAAGTCGGCATACACCAGGTGGCCTTGCAGTTCTAGATCAATATCTCTGACCACGCTGGTAGCTAACAGTTCTTCCCCTGATGGGACTTTCACTGAATAGTTCACGTCAAGGCCGATAGACTTGATGTCTAAATGATTAGCGAATGTCTCCGAGATAAAGGAGTGAGTGGCTCCCGAATCTATCAGAGCCTTCGTAGCTAATCTCTTAATGAAGATATTTCGTGAGAGACGTTAGCACGACACGAAACTTATATCCCAAAAGTTATAATATAAACCTTATGCAACAGAAGATACCAAAAATGCCAACTAACAACCTAATAATCCCAAAACAAAACGAGCATGCAAGGTAAAAAAATCTAATACATTACTGAATTAAATAAATTACTCGTCAACAGTGTAGTGTCTGGGTTCGCCTCCTGAGCATGCATGGCGAACACCCTGCCCTGGGTTGGTCGCTTCCATTGTGGGCACTCCTTCAACATGTGGTCACTTGCTCCACATTTAAAGTACTTGCCTGATCCGTATAAACACTTTCCCAAATGCTGGCGGTTGCATTTAGGACACACTGGAAAATTCCCAGGCCTCTGAGGCGCCTTCTGCTGCTGAATAGGACCCTTGCCTTTCGGTGGTCCTTGATAAGGCTTCTTCCCCTACTGTCTCTGGTAAGACTTCTTAAATTGGGGTCGCTGCTGATGCTGCTGCGACTGCTGTGGAGCCTGATAGGGCCTCTTGCCCTGCCTGTCAGCCTCAATATCCCTCTGATCCTGTTCTGCCGCCAAAGCTCTAGACACGGCAACTGCATATGTAGTAGGACCAGCTACTCGGACATCTCGGCTCAAGATCGGCCGTAACCCATCCATAAAATACCTCAGCTTTTCTCGGGCATCATTAGATATTTGGGGCACGAATTAACACCCCCTTTCGAACTTTCGCACAAACTCGGGTACGCTGCTGTCTCCCTGTCGCAGCGCCATGAACTCCCTAGTCAATCGGGAGCGTACTTCCTCAGTGAAGTACTTGGAGTAGAAAACCTCCTTAAAACCATACCAAGTCAGTGTTCGCAAATTCACTGACACTGACGCACTCTCCCACCATAGCCTGGCGTCCCCGGTCAGAAGGAACGTGGCACACTTGATTCTATCTGCATCTGTCAGCTCCATAAAATCGAAAATTACCTCGATGGATTTAATCCACCCCTCTTCTAACATCGGGTCAGTGGTCCACGAAAACTCCTTTGGGTTCATCCTTCTGAACCTCTCATAGACTGCTTCTGGTCTGGACCTCTCCCTGTACCTCATGCTGCAGCCTGGTTCTCCGCGAACTGCGTCATGCCTGCAAGCATCTGCGCCTGCATATTCGGAGGTGGTGGTGGAGCATTGGCTCTCTCCTCATCTCGGGTCTCTCTGTCCTTTTCTCTTACCTTCCGGTTAATCACGCATCTAGGAGGAAAACTGTTCCAATAATTTACCCAACACGTAAAACCACATGCATGAACATAATGATAATAGCAATAGATGCATGAAATTTGAACTTTTAAAATATGCACATGCTGAAATCATGATTCAATGCTTACTACATAACATAATTAAAACTTCAAAACTTACAGACTTGAGGTGTGACTTCGTGAGCTTCTTGCAACTGGCAGTAGGCATAACCCTTTACAAGAACACCTCTCTGATACCAGCTGTAACGTACCGTACTTTTTACTACTTAAAATTTTCGGAAGAATTAAAAATTTTCTTGCTTAAATAATGAACCTTCAAAATTTGGTAAAATAAACTATACGTCTCAACATAATGTCTGCCAAACGTATTTTCTTGAACCACAAAAAAAATCGTAACATAAAAACCAGAGTATTTTCAACATTTCAAATATCCTTAAAACTTCAAAACATGGCGGTCCTCGGGTTTAGCCTTCCGCTCAGGCCAGGCCAGCTCCTTGGTCCCCACCCCTAGCCTCCTCAACATACTCCTCACCTGCATCGATCAAGTCTAATGAGTTTAAAGACTCAACACGTATAAACTGGAAGTAACGAGTAATACGCAGTAAAACCACACGCAACTTCAAAATAGAGCGTACATATTGGAAATATAAATCTGAACATGATAACATAAACGTACTTGAGCGTGATCATAATAGCATAACATAGACGTGCCACAATCATAAAAACTTTTCTTAAACATGCTTGCATACTTGAACATACATACTTCATCATTTTGCGTAGAGGCATGTTTCAAAGCAAGTGACTCATACATAATAAATGCCTGATCAAACAAACCACAGTACTGGGCTGACAGGGACGTATCCACTGCCACATACATGAGATCCCCGTTCATGCTTTAATGGGTGGATTGGTCCCCGTTCATGCTTTAACGCTTTCCAATCTTGATCTAAACCCGTTCATGCTTTAACGGGTGGAGAGGTCCTCGGCAACGTTCACCGACTTCCAAACCCATTCATAATTTGGTCACTAGACATTTAGCATATCTCAAAAACTTGAAATATTTTCTTTTGCACATTAACATACTTACTTGGCGTTTAGGGATTCGTTAGATTTCTCTTGGGGCCGCTGCTGTAACATACTAACATGAGTTTCAATACTTAACTTGCATAACTTAGACGTAGGTACTCGAGCTCACCACCAAAGTGATTAATTAACTTATGATATTCTAGTTCACTCGGGACTTGACCTCGTTTAATCATCGTACTAACCATGATGTTGAACCCCAAATCAACTCTTAAGGTGAATTTAAAATTATTCCCCCAAAATGAAGGTACACGGACCCCGTGCCTAGGTCCAGCTCTGGGTCCGTGTAGACACTGTAAAATGAGTCGTGCAGAAAAGGNCGCCTGTGTTTTCTTCGAAGTGTCAATTTGCAGAGTCTACACGGACCAGAGCACGGGGTCCGTGCCTTCCCTTTTCTGCACGANGAAGTGACACCCGAGTGCAACAAAGGCACGGACCCCGTGTCAGCGTCCGTGTACTGGTCCATGTAGCCTCGGAAAAACGAAGCCTGCGTGAAAACTTAACATGACGTTTCACTCTTCTTACTAAGCCATAAGGGCTGAGAATCGATACCTTGAGACCCCTCCTAGGACAATAAGGTAATGACTCCAACCCATACAAGCTATTACAATTGCCACCAAACACGACAAATAATAACAAACGACACAACCCAAGATTTCGACACCACTTATCTTCCTACGACTCTTAGTTCAACCTTGTGCTTAACGACACAAAAAGAGACACCAAAAATAATTCCAACATCTTTCTTAACTTACTTAAATGCAGCAACGATCGCCCGACGATTCCTAACGAAGCCTGCAACAAATAACTTCAACAACACAAATTTACATAAAAGTCGCAGTTTGAGCAGTCCCACGAAAAACGCCATAACTCACTCAATTTTAATCCAAAGATTTCGAATTTTATATCAAATCTAAGGTATCAAAAAATTATACGATTTTCATGTTGAAAGGTTTCCCAAAATCACGACCAAAAAATCGCAGTATTTAAAAAGACAGCAAAAACGTGATTTTAGATCCAAAAATGGTTTCAAAGGTAATCTAAACATGATTGCTCAAACTTCTACACAACATTCACATGGTTTTCATACAAAATACAACACCACGCATATTATGACATGATCGACGTAGGAAAAACAGATTATACGTGCTTTTTTTATGATTAGAAATACCGATATGACGATACCGACGCGGGAAGGATGCGAGAGATGATCCGAGACGAACGTGGCACTAAATTCCTTGAAGAAAACTCAAATAATGTGCTGGAAAAGTGCAGAGGAGTGGGCGGCTGCTCTTGGGAAGGAGAACCCTAGGTTTTCTTTTTTAAAAATGAAATGAAGAGGCAATGAGGGTGTGGGTGTGCGTGATGCGTGAATGGTGTGTGTAAACATGTGTGGGTGCATGTTTTGTTGATAATTAGGGACTAAAGTTTAGCTTAATTATAAATTAACCATTAATTAAAATGGTAATCAAACAATAACCTTCCTTTAAATTTAAATAACTTCTCCTAGTTTAAAAATAAAGTGTACAATTGTCAATTCTTTAAAACTTTAAAATCATAAAATCACCTAGTGATTAAATTAAGCTTTTAAAATACTAACAACTTAATAAATTAGTTAAAATGCCCCAACCTCAACTCAAAATAAAATACTGCATTTTCAAAATTGCCAAAATCGTCACCGGGTCTCTTTTCTCGATTCCGCCTCGCATAATCGCCTGAAACATGAAACTCGAAAAACATTTTAATGTGCATCCCATAAACATAAATAATTTAAAGTAATTCATTTAAATAAATCATGCACCACTAAGGCTCATTTTAAAATTAAATAAATGCTTTAATAATTAAATAAATACATGTATTGAATTTGGGCACTACATTGGATTTTTCACATTCTATCATCTGTCATTAACTTCATTCCATTCTCTAGACGTTTCCAAAGTTTTTGTTCCTCGAGAAACTCTAGCCCAAGAACAAATTGATCTGGTTCTTTTCTTGGGATTATTTTAATATGAACTTCCAATTCATCGATATTGATCACTCATTGGTACGTGCCTATCATAGTTTGTTCCAAATAATATATATTATTACAAGATAATTGATTTCTTTGTCTTGTAATATCAATTATTATTTTGACTTCTCTTTATCCTTTTGAACATCTAATTTTTCCTATTATTGAAAAACTTTTAGTATCTATTGGGCTTCTTAGACATGTGTTTTTTTCCACCCGTGACTTGTTATTGTTATCTCCTTGAAAAGATAATTTTCTTGGTTCCAGTCTAGAATTTTAATTCTTTTGTAGAATAGGTTTGTCTTATATTTGAATATCTATTTTTTGTATTAAAGGAAACTCGATTCTTTTTGGAAAAATTTCTTCAGCAACTTTTTCAAATATTTCTGGTATTTTAATAAACTCATTTCTAATAAACAATTTTGAGTGCGATGTGTATTAGATATAACATATGAAATTTGATAAGTAATAGAATATGATATATTCTCATTTTTCATCAGCCTCTTTTATTTGGAATTTTGATGCAATGTTAAAGCTCGACTGAAATCATGATATGTCAGGTTGCAGGCAATTTTTGGTTAAATTACCCGTACAATTTTTTCTGCACATAGATTTTCTGAGATTGTTCCTTGTATTGAATCTTGAAGATTAATTATTCGTTTATTGCACATAGAAATGTCAGCGGGTGAATATATTCATTCTTTAAAAATAGCTATTATCATAATTTGGATTGCTCTAATATGAATCCAGTACATGGTTTGTGCTACTTCTATCTTGAGTTTTTGTAATTCCTCCTTAATTTCTTCATAAAAAATTAATTGCATCTTCATCCCGTTTCACGTAAGTTCCATTGGATTGACATTTCCATTCTTGAGACCTTATATATATTGGATGATGTTTTATGTTTTTTAGGCCAAGATTTCTTAAGAACTTTTCTATCTGTCATGCAGAGAATCATTGATATCTTTGTAGGCTAGTAAATTTCTCTCATGATATTTTGAACCATGTTATAAGATATTTTTGTATGGATAAAAAAAACCAGACAAATCTTCATGTGTTTCGTGTCGAAAATCCTCGTCTTCAATCAGATTCTGATTATGTTCCACCATATTCTTCCTAACTCAAGATTTCTTTTTCACATATATTCTCATCTAAAGGAATATATTCAAACTTTTATATTTGAACTAGATCTTGGTACTAAACTGTTTCTTCAATATCCGGAGTTGGATCGAAGCGTTTTATTTCTTTTCTGCCATTTTCTGGACAATTGGTCGAAATATGACATCTTGCTCCACATGTCCAACAATTACAATATTTAAAACTTTCACTAGCTCGGGTTTGAGCTCTTCTGAAAGTTTTTTTTGTTGGCGTTCTTCTCGTGCTTTAAGATGAGTTCGATGCTTGGGATGACATCATAATTCTTGATAGTTCACTTCTTTGCTCAGATTTGTAAGATCTAATTTTTTTTTCAGACCATACTATTATTGATTTCCAAGAACTACTTCCATTTCTGGCATAAAGATGAGATTCGAAGCTCTTCATTTTCTGCTTTTGTGGTTTATTTCCAATGATTGTTAGAATATCATTTTTTACAACATAAAAGAACATTTATTAATACCACTTAATTGTTTGTAATTCTTTTGTAATGCTACTATATGACATCATTCTGCCAAATTTCCTTTGAAAAAAGAGGCCTTCCATGCCAAAACATCTGGACTGCCAAGGACATATTCCTTAATTAGTATTTCTCTCCAGAGACTTGACATTTTGACGAAGAAAAGTTGCATTGCTATATTTTATTCGACCACTAAATTTCATCTAAATTTAGTGAATAATATAATATATTCATCCACTAAACTGATGTTATATAATTCAAGACTATACAGAGCTTGAGTATATTTCTTTTTTCTTCTATGTGTCTTGACTGTTAAAATATACTACCTCTATAAATTTTGCTTTAAATAGGGTAGTCATTCTTCCAAATATCTCACTAAGCGATTCTCCGGCTAAGACCGACTCTTTGGTTTCTGGAAGTCATGTGCCATGTGATTTTGACTGATCCCATCTGGCTCATTTCTAAAAGTTTTATGAAGCTTTCTTTTTTGAGATCAAGTGTTCTTGTTGCGATTCTCATAGCTGATGTTCAGTCATCGATGAGATCTCTCTGTTTTTGAAGTCTAGTACATCGAGGTTAAGCATAATCACATAACGATGTATTGTTTCTAAAACAGACTTCCCATTGGGCGTTTGGTGTAAGAAAATTCGATTTCTCCTTGATCTTGGTCCCGCTGGGTGTACTTCTCCACCTATTTGGAAATCTTTTTGGGTCCTCTCATAATTGTGTTACGATATTTCACACTTTCTCTTGGCAATTCATGGGAAGATGACCAAGTTATTGAGAGAGGTTCACCCCCTATTGTGTTCATTTTCAGATATATGACCTTGAGATGCACAAAAGACTCTGCAAGGTCTTGAAGATCTTCTATACCAATATATTTTCTATAATTTTCATCAGCTTTATTTATTTTCTGAGATAGTTTTAATTATAATAATCATTTTTTCTTCGTCAGTTAAAGGTTTGACATTACCTTGGTCGTCTCTCTTTGGTGTAATAAGGATTCAGTACCAAATGATTATGGTAACCTTCTTTCCGAGATCTTTTTTCGAGAACTTGGTTGTTTTAAAATTTGGATTCTTGTTTGAAGATCATTTAATGTCCCAAGAATTTCTTCTTGTTTCTCAATTATTTCCTCAATACTACATGGTACAGAATATAGCTGATTGTCATAGTTTTGTAGCGTCTTTTGGATCTCTCTAAAATCTCCGGATAGTTTAACACAATCTAAGACTATTTCTAAGAAACGATTACTCTAAATCATCTTTACTTTAAGATTATGATATGTTTATCTTTTCTCTTAATGTCTAACATTCATTATATCTTCTTGTAAATATTCCAAAGTATTGGAATAAGTGTTGTAAATAACTAATCTCGAACTCATTTTCAGATCCATAATTTTTGAGAAAAATCTCCTCTTCAAACATTTAATTACAAAGTAATAATAATATTGTATGTTTGCAATAATTTTACTTCATCTCTGATACCATTTTTGACTCAGTTATAAAATCAAATATATTTTTGAATAATTTGTCAAAATTAAATAGTTAAACTAAATTTTTATGTAGTAGAAATTAAATTATAAATTGAAACTTGAATGAGTGATTTTTCCATAATTTACCCGAGGAATATATCATGTGCGAATTTCAACATGGTTATGTTGTTGTATGGATTAAACCACGACAATGATTCTTTTTTTAATTTTTTTTCTAGTTTTGTTTATATTTGATAAGACAATCAATAGTTGCTTAAAAAAAAAATCATGTGTTGTTCAAGATACAATTTATGAATTGATTACTTGAACAATTTGTATCAAGTTCAACAGTATTTTTTTTTTTTTAATGAAGCGAATGCTAAAATTATACAAGTAAAACATATATAAAAATTTAGAAATGTATTCCAAATTTCTATGTTATATGATTTATAGCTATAACATGTAAACTTTAATTTTTTGTTAGATATTTCTACACAGTAATCAATGACACCAAATCATTTTTTGTAGCAAAAAAAAAAAAAGAAAAAGAAAAAGAAAAAGAAAAAGAAACACGAAGTAAATACATTAACTCAAAGCTGATATCGATAAAAATTTAGGGACAACAATAAGACAATTTGGGAAAAAATTGGTAATTTGACAAACATAGAACAAGAAAATCGAAGAAACAATAATGTTGAAGAACTTAATTCAGTAAATGATGAACAAATTGAATAGAGATAATGTTAATATTATTGAATATGTTTAACATTAAAATTTAATCAAAAAATGCAGTATACTTAAATGTCCATAATCCAGAGAATCAGGAAAAAAATGATATGAATTCTTAGTTGGAACGGGTCTAAATGAAAATAGTTAGTTTACCTTTAATGTCCATGATCAATAAAATTAAGAAAAAAATATATATAATAATGATTTCTCAGTCGAAATGGGAAAATTTAGAAAAATAGACCTCCTCACAATCTCATTTAAGAAAANTAACACCTGCTGAACAGAAGTAACAAGTTCATATTAAAACCAATCCTTTTAATGTTATGATCCAAAATTGTATTTTATTTCATGTTTCACATCTAGCGGTAAATGTCACATGCATAAATTCTTTTTTTTTTTGTTTTTGTTTTTGCCTACAAGAAACTATATATATATATAGAAAGTTTATGTAGAAAATGCAGAATAATGAAGGGTTTCTGATGGTTACTAACCAATGGACGCGTAATTAGCTTTGGGTGCACTCAAATGGTTGAACCTTCCTTCAGCAAACTCATGCATGCGGTACCGCTCCAGGATTTCAAAGGGCCTGAAGAGGCATTGAAAGATGAACGAACGAATGAGAACCAGTATAAGCAGATTAAATTTAACGACCAAATGACTCAGCAATAAACAGTGGACGAGCATACAAATGTATCTTAGCTGGACTTGCTTGATCGAGCTTAATGGATTTGTACACATATCTATTAATTCACATTGAACGTACCGAATATTTTACCAGCAAACAGCGACCTCAACGAAGATACAAAAAACTCTTCTTCAGATGACAATTGTAAGAAATATGACACATGTTAAAAGAAGTAGCGTGTACAAATTGAAATTGGTGATGACCAAGAAAATTTAGATGCGTACACGACTCTCCTTCTGAATCTCAGCTCCCGCAATAACTCATCGATAGTATGAGAAACGCCTATAAATAGAGCGATTGAGGTCCCTAAGCAAACACACCTCATAAGAAAAATTTACACCATCTATTGAGAGGGTGGAGTGCTTAGAAGGCATCAACCGAGAAGAAAATCAGAGAAATCAAAATTTTCAATGGCTGGAGGTAACACTCGATTTAAGCTTCCGCATATTGTTTTTCATGTTCATGTATACGTAAAAACATGATTTTGAGAAAAATTCTAATATTTGGTATCAGAGCCATGATACATCAGCCTTGAAAATTTTGTTTATGGGAATTTACGTATGAAAAATGAAAGTTGAAAATCGAATAACATAAACTTTAAGAAATTGATTTATGAAAGTTTAAGTAAAAAATTGGAAGTTTGGATATCATAAATTAAGAAATTTACTTGAAAATTTATTCGGAGAATTTTCTTCTCAATTGCACTTCGAAGTTCTCGATGGAAAGTTTCAGAAAAAATTTTTTGGGAATGATTTCTCGTCGCAAATGAAGAAGCTAACAATCATGCAAAGTAATCATGCAAGGAAACGTGTAGGAATTAAATTAAGAAGGTCCACACGTAAATCAATTCATTTCAATTTGTGTCGGTTAATAATTCTATCAATTTGACAAATTGGTGGGTCCCACAACATTAATTATTATTATTATTATTATTATTATTATTATTAAAATATAAATAAATAAATAAATAAATAAATAAATAAATAAATAATGATTAATGTATTATTAAGTTATATGTATAATTCGGTATACATATAGCATTTGGTTAAATAATTTGTACACATTAAAATAGTTTCAAGTTCGACGTAATTTCTGATACATGTTTAGAAATTATTTTTGCATGTTAGATATAATGTCAATTATATTGTAAAGTGTTTGATGTGTACATGCAAATTTAATATTATGTTTGCATTTATTCTTGAAATTTAAAATGCAAATAATATTAAAAAAAATAA
>NC_133307.1:5220228-5326881 GCF_012295235.1 Primulina huaijiensis
ATAAAGTTACAGAAAAATCTTATTGAATTAAAATTTTAGCCCACAGGCAAATTTTATGTCACTAGATTTTTTGAATTACATTGGTAAAACATGATATTGTCTCAAAATTTTAAGCATATTATATTTTGTGCAGTTATGCAACCTGCGAGTTTTTCTGATATGAAATGTGACATTCCCGAACTAAAGGGCGACAACTATAAAATATGGAAAGAAAGAATTCTTCTTCAATTAGGGTGGATGGATATTGATTATGCTATACGGAAAGACGAACCATTTGCTATTACTGAAAACAGCATTCCGGATGATGTTGATCTTTATGAAAAATGGGAGCGATCTAATCGACTCTGCGTAATGTTCATAAAGACCAAAATCTCTGCTGGTATGCGTGGTTCTGTTGACCAGCATAATAATGTCAAAGAATTACTGAAGGCTATTGATGAACAATTTCAGTCTTCAGATAAGGCACTTGCGAGCACCCTAATTATGGAATTCTCTTCATTAAGGCTCATCAGTGTGAGAGGTGTGCGAGAGCACATAATGAAAATGCGGGACATAGCGGCTCGGCTCAAGACACTTGAAGTGGAAATGTCTGAAACTTTTCTTGTGCACTACATTTTATGCACTCTTCCACAACAATATGGACCCTTCAAAATTTCCTACAATACACATAAGGATAAATGGTCAATCAATGAATTAATGACCATGTGTGTTCAAGAGGAAGGAAGGTTGTTGATGGAAACAAGTGATAATGTCTTTATGACTACACAAGGAAAGTATAAGAAACAAGCCAAAGTCAATGGAAAAAGAAAAGGAATAATTCCACCACAACCTGACATTAAGAAAGAATCCATGTGTTTCTTCTGTAAAAAGACGGGACACATGAAGAAGGATTGCAATAAATTTAAGGATTGGCTTGAAAAGAAAGGTATTCCTACTTCATTTGTCTGTTATGAATCTAATATGGTTGATATGATTTATAACACATGGTGGATTGATTCTGGTTCTACAATCCATGTTACAAATACCTTGCAGGGTATGCAAAACCTAAGGAAGCCAATAGAAAATGAACGGAGCATCTATTCGGGAAACAAGATGTCTTCGCACGTGGAGGCTATTGGGACTTGCTGCCTTATATTGGATAGTGGTTTTATTTTAAAATTGGAAAAGACATTTTATATTCCTAGTTTTTCTAGGAATTTAATTTCAGTTTCAAAACTTGTACCCCTTGGTTATTCATTTCAGTTTATAGATAAATCAATAAATTTGTTTTATAAATCAAATCTTATTGGAAATGATACAATGGTTGATGATCTTTTCTCTATTTCTTTACAAAATAATAACACCACTATGCATGTTCAAGGATGTATTAAAAGATGTGTTATAAATGAAGATTCCTCTATATTATGGCATCGGAGATTGGGACACATCTCCATAGAGAGAATTAAAAGATTAGTAAATGATGAAGTATTAAGTACTTTAGATTTTACTGATTTTGAGACTTGTGTGGACTGCATAAAGGGAAAGCAGACCAATGAGTCTAAAAAAGGTGCCAAGAGGAGTACAGAAATATTAGAAATCATACATTCAGATATTTGTTGTCCAGATATGGACATGCAAAGTCCGAAATACTTCATATCTTTCATTGATGATTACTCACGATACATGTATATCTACATGCTTCATAATAAAAACGTAGCACTTGAAGCCTTTAAGGTTTTTAAGGCTGAAGTGGAAAAGTAATGTGGAAAACATATTAAGATCGTGAGAACTGATAGAGGTGGAGAATATTACGGTAGATACACTGAGAATGGACAAGCACCTGGTCCATTTGCGAAGTTTCTCCAGGAACATGGGATTGTTGCCCAATATACTATGCCCGGTTCTCCGGATCAGAATGGCATAGCTAAGAGGAGAAACCAAACATTATTGGACATGGTGAGAAGCATGTTAAGTAGCTCCAAACTTTCTAAATCATTGTGGACTGAATCTCTTAAGACAGCTGTGTATATATTAAACCGAGTTCCAACTAAGGCTGTCCCAAAGACGCCATTTGAGTTATTTAAAGGTTGGAAACCGAGTTTGCAACATATACGTGTTTGGGGTTGTCCTTCTGAAATAAGAGTTTACAACCCACATGAAAAGAAACTGGACTCAAGAACTATAAGTGGATATTTTATTGGGTATGCCGAAAAATCCAAAGGATACAGATTCTATTGTCCATCTCACAACACTAGAATTGTGGAATCAAGAAATGCAAAATTTCTTGAAAATGACTTGATTAGTGGTAGTGATCATGACATAGTTTTTGAGAATGATCACATTAATGCACAACCTTCTTATTCAAATGACAGATTGGTCGTTATTCACACCCCTCAAGACCAAATGGGTGTTAGACAACTAGTTAATGAAGTTCCACAAATCGCTGATGAAAATCCAGTAGATCAAGTTGTTAATGAAGAACAACAAGAAATTGTTGATCAACCAAACAACCTTAGGAAATCTACTAGAATAAGAAGATCAGCAATATCTAGTGATTATGTTGTGTATTTACAAGAATCAGATTTTAACATTGGAGCCGAAAATGATCCTGAAACGTTTTCACAAGCCATGAGTTGTAATGAGTCAAAACTATGGTTCAATGCTATGAAAGAAGAGATGAATTCTATGGCATTTAATGGAGTCTGGGATCTTGTTCAGTTGTCTGATGGTGTAAAAGCCATTGGATGTAAATGGGTCTTCAAAACAAAGAAAGACTCCTTAGGCAACATTGAAAGGTATAAAGAAAGACTCGTTGTTAAAGGATTCACTCAGCAGGAAGGAATCGATTATAAGGAGACTTTTTCTCCTGTATCTAAAAAAGATTCTCTTCGTATCATTCTAGTATTAGTTGCTCATTTTGACTTTGATTTGCAACAAATGGATGTGAAAACAACTTTTCTCAATGGAGAACTAGAAGAAGAAGTTTATATGAAACAACCTGAAGGATTCTTCTCTAGTAATGCTGAGCAATTGGTTTGTAAGCTTAAGAAATCTATATATGGATTGAAACAAGCTTTCCGTCAATGGTATTTAAAATTTCATGATGTTATCTCTTCATTTGGATTCGTTGAGAACCCCATGGATCAATGTATATACCAGAAGGTCAGTGGGAGCAAGATTTGTTTCCTTATTCTATATGTGGATGATATATTATTTGCAACCAATGATAAGGGTTTGTTATATGAGGTGAAACAATTTCTCTCTGAAAACTTTGATATGAAGGATATGAGCGATGCATCTTATGTCATTGGCATTAAGATACATAGAGACAGAATTCGAGGTATTATAGGTTTGTCTCAAGAAACCTATATAAACAAAGTTTTAGAGAGATATCGGATGAAAGATTGTTCACCAAGTATAGCTCCCGTTGTGAAAGGCGATAAATTCAATTTAAGCCAATGCCCAAAGAATGATCTAGAGCGGGAACAAATGAAAAACATTCCTTATGCTTCTGCTGTCGGAAGCTTAATGTATGCTCAGGTTTGCACTAGACCTGACATTGCATTTGTTGTTGGGATGTTGGGAAGATATCAGAGTAATCCAGGTTTAGACCATTGGAAAGCTGCAAAGAAAGTCATGAGGTACCTTCAAGGGACCAAAGATTATATGCTTATGTTCAGACGAACTGAGAATTTGGAAGTAATTGGCTACTCTGATTCAGACTACGCTGGCTGCATTGATTCAAGAAAATCCACTTCAGGATATATTTTTATGCTAGCTGGTGGAGCTGTATCTTGGAGAAGTGCAAAGCAGACATTGACTGCTACCTCTACTATGGAAGCTGAGTTCGTATCTTGTTTTGAGGCAACCTCACATGGTGTATGGTTGAAGAGTTTCATTTCGAGGCTTAGAATCATGGATTCTATATCTAGGTCATTAAGAATATATTGTGACAATTCAGCTGCTGTTTTTATGGCTAAAAATAACAAAAGTGGTAGTCGAAGCAAGCACATCGACATTAAGTATTTAGACATACGAGAACGTGTTAAAGATAAGAAGTTACTTATCGAGCACATTAGTACTGAATTGATGATTGCGAATCCTTTGACTAAAGGCATGCCACCATTGAAATTCAAGGATCATATAGAAAGAATGGGACTTGGTTCCTTTATGTAATTTTGTTGTAAGAACAAATTTAATGAAACTATGATGTGATATTTTCTCGTATTTGTTGTGTACACATTCATTGATTTAAAAAATATCAATAAAGTTGGACCTCGAATAAACATAAGATTTATTCATTAAGTTATACAGTTTGAGATACATAATGCATTGTGATACATGGAAGATAATACTCGCTTCTAGAGGAACTATAGCCATGATTCATGTATTCTGTTTTCTCCTATGGTAAATGAGATATATGTGTCAAGTGGGAGAATGTAAGAAATATGACACATGTTAAAAGAAGTAGCGTGTACAAATTGAAATTGGCGACTGCCAAGAAAATTTAGATGCGTACACGCTCTCCTTCTGAATCTCGGCTCCCGCAATAACTCATCGATGGTATGAGAAATGTCTATAAATAGAGCGATTGAGGTCCCTAAGCACACACACCTCATAAGAAAAATTTACACCATCTATTGAGATGGTGGGGTGCTTAGAAGGCATCAACCGAGAAGAAAATTAGAGAAATCAAAATTTTCAATGGCTGGAGGTAACAATCGATTTAAGCTTCCGCATATTGTTTTTCATGTTCAAGTATACATAAAAACATGATTTTGAGAAAAATTCTAACAACAATCGGATCCCAAACAAAACAGCTACCTCAATCTAAGTTTTTTACATACTTTTAGTCTGGATTTAGGAGACATTTATCGAGTTTGCCAGAAAGCAATTTTCCAGAACCATAGCCAACTCGATCAATGTTTTTATGTCATCTCAGATGGTTGAATCGTTTGTAATTTATGAAGTCCAAGATGTCATTCTCAAGAAATTTCAATTGTGACAGACTTTCTATTTTGAAAAAAAAAATTTTACTGTACCAACTACATGGGCCAAACAATGTTAAATATAGTAAAGAATGCAAAAAAGAATCAACATATATCGCAAAATTTTATGCATGATGCCCAAGTGAAGGGAAAAAAAATCATATAACAAACTTTAACTATCAATGCAACAGCAGAAACAAATACAACTATCATGTAACATAAAAGATGACAGGCATTCAATTTACCTGTTGAGCGAGTAAATAAATTAATCAAACATACAAAATTGCTTCCCGAGTGCGACATAATCTGCGTTGATTTTCTTCCATGGCAGCTAATACATTTGAAGTCTCTGGGTCTGCTGCTCCCCCAGCTACAATGGAAGGGACGGGAGAATTTGGAGTCCAGATCTGTGTAATTACATTGTGAATAAGCTACAATACTTTGGAACTCTAATAAACTAAAACGATACATTCCCACTCACCTTTATGGTGCTGTCAATTCCACTTGTTGCGATGATACAGTCATATGGATGGCACTGTATACAGTTTACAACTGTACAGAAAAAGAGCAGTGGTATAAGAACACCAGGAGAGGGAAACTAGAGCAGGGGTATATCATGCGCCCAACATCAACTGACTTTGAACTCAATTGGTAGGTAAATGCTTGACCAGAGAAAGAACAGCAGCAGTGAAGAATTGAGCATGAGTAAAGCAACAAAAGTACAGATTCTAATAAAAATACACATCAATTCTGATAAAAGAATATCTATTCAAGGTCGTTATTAATTGCATACGTTGTATACCAGCATAAAAAATGTGATCCAATGATAGCATAAAACTCAAGCAACAAAAACAAACTCTCAATGAACCAAGTCAATGTGTGCCATTAAATCTTTCAGTTATCATTAAATAACAAACACTGAAATCATCAATAACTGGAAAGCTTATGAAAGTTGGAAATATAATATTTTTAGGATCACTGTAGGAGGATAACAAACACAAGTATATCGCCAACCATACTCCATACCTGATTTAAATATGTACCAAGCGGAGTATCATTACATCCACATCAAAAAGTCATGAACAAATAAATCCAATCCATTTTTTTTTTAAAACATAACAAAAACAAAAATAAAATCGGAGATTTAATGAAGTTTGCAAGACTCGACACAGAAACCATTTCTAAAGGAAAATCAATGGTAGTCGATATCAAACAATTAACAAATCATTTGTAATGATCTTGTAAATCTAACAGATCTTGGTGAAGATGGGAACACTACCAGCTTCATCTCCACGCAGCATCTTTAATAGCCGGCCAGATTTTTTTCCCCAGATAAACCATCTTCCATCATCATTCCCACTGGCAACATATTCACCTGAATACAATAAATAATCAATCAATTTAGTCACTGAGATAACCAAACATCACACAATATAGCACATCCAAATATTCAGAATGAATTTCACTCGAAGCACATCTAGTTTGGTTGAAGTACTTGTATCTAAATACGGGTGGCTTTTAGCTCACCCATCTCTCCTAAACAAGACATGCCAAGAAAGGAACATCAGTGCTCGGTCAGATGTTCAAAATATGTGAGAATAGGAACATAAACCTTCATATTTTATGAGCACAAATCAACAAAGATTTTTTAGACAACTTAGCAAAATTTTACCTGTTTGTTAGTTCTTTATTCACACGACTACATCTAGTTTGATTGGTATTTTATTAGGAACAAGAAGTTCAAAAAATTGATTTCTACCGTTCTTATTTTCCTTTTCACTTATCTTTTTCCCTGATTGCAAATGGAGATTGTCCATTTTTCAAACAGAAGTAACACTTGTCTATTTATCTAAATAAAACTACACGGTGTTTTGGCGTGGTCATGAATGGCATAACCAAATTAACACATGCTACTTTTAATTAGCTTCAAAAAAGGATTCCCAATGTTCGTTGCTGTTTTCCTTTCTTAAATTCAAACCTAAACCATTGTGCAAAATTTGACAAATGCTGCTACTTCTCTCAGGACCTCCAAACATGAACCCCCATCAATCATTCACAGAATCAACTTTATTGTCATAAGCATAATCAATAGTACCATAAGGATTTTCTTACACGCAAATACGAAAAAAAAATCTTTTATTGTAACAGACAATTCATTAAGAGAAAAAGTAAATAAAACTGAATAAAAGTTTGCTGATTGTGCAGCTCATTTTCATTTATTGGATCTTAAACAAACTGGATGCTATTACGCTTGGATGAGTCCAAAAATTTGCTCTAAGATCGACGATGTCTTGGTTAATCAGTGTTGGATGAGCTCAATTTTTGATGGGATTGCTGATTTTATTTCTCCGGGATGTATCTCTGATCATTCTCTTAGCATTGTGTCATTCTTTGACATGAATGTGATAAAGAAAATGCGGCTCAAGTTCTTTAATATGTGGGCTCTTAGGGACAAGTTTCTTAGCTTGGTTGAAGAGATGTGGAAGTTCTTTGGTAGGGGGACAGCCCAATATGTCCTTCAACAAAAAATTAAAGGACTCAAAGCCCCGTTAAAACTCTTGAACATCAAACAATTTGGCCATATTTCTGTTTCGGCTGAAAATACTAAAAAGAATCTAGAATCAATGCAATACAAAGTGCTCTCGGATGGGACTTTGGAATATGAGTCTAGAGAAGTGAGAGGGAAGCTGAATTATTTGTGAAGGCAGAACATTTGTTTTTATCACAAAAAGCGAAATGTTCTTTTATATTAAACAAGGGGATTGATGTACCAAATTCTTTCATGACTTGATCAAATGGAATAACAAGCGTAATGCCATTGTGTTGATGTAATTGTTACAGAATTTGTGGGATTCCATAAACATTTGTTGGGTACTAAAGAGAATAGGGTGACTCTGAACCGGGATGCTCTCTATCATGTGCCTTGTGTTTCGAATGCGTATATGGAGGGGTTGACTGCACATGTCACGGTTGATGACGTGAGGGACACCTTATTCGATGCCGATAATGATAAGGCACCTGGCTCGGATGGTTTTGGTTCTCATTTCTTTAAATAATCTTGGAACATTGTTGGTTTGGATGTTTATGCTGCAGTAGCCGAATTCTTCATAGTGAATGGTTATTGAAGCAATGGAATCATGCGGTGTCAAGAAATCAGCACAAGAAAATTCGGTTAGTGACTTCCGTCCCATATCATTTTGTACGGTTTTTTACAAATTATTTCAAAGGTTTTGGTGGGCAGGTTGAAAAAAGTGCTAGGGGATGTGGTGGATGTAGTGCAAACGACCTTTATACATGGAAGGTCCATTATGGATAACATCCACCTTCCACAAGTGCTTTTAAGGAAGTACGCTCTCAAACGAATTTCTGCAAGATGTATTCTGAAAATGGATTTGCAGAAAGCATACAATACTGTGGACCGGCAATTCTTGAAAAAAGTGATGATTTTATTTAACTTACCTTCTCAGTTTGTGGGATGGATAATTGATTGTGTCACAACCACCTCGTATTCTATATCTTTGAATGAGCAGGTAGATTCATGGGTTTTTTTCTTGATCAACGGGGCATCAGACAAGGTGACTCGTTATCCCTACTTATTTTTACATTATGTATTGAGGTGTTATTGAGGTCTCTGAATCACATGTCTTCATCCCCGTATTTTGGTTTCCACCCGAGATGTGGTAAGCTGGCATTAGACACATGGCATATGCCGATGATTTACTTCTATTAACTACTACAAAAACCGCAAACGACAAAATCCGTTGTCGTTGCCATTTTAAAACTGTTGTAACTGATGGTGTTGTTGAAAGTCCGTTCAACGACAACGGTTTTTATCCGTTGTGGTAGATCAAATTTGCGACGGTTGAAAATAGCCACGGGTATGAATAAAACCGTCGCTAATTCAAAATTAGCGACGGTTACATAAATCGTCGCTAGTTCATATTAGCGACGGTTTGGTCAACCGTCGCTAATTAAATTAGCGACGGGTAGCAATCAAGTCCGTCGCTAATTTTAGCGACGGTCAGTGGTCAAGATTTCCATCGCTAATTTGTTTCGAAAAATAAAAAAATACTTTTAATAATTTAATAAATCTAAAAGAAACTAATAATCCAAACTAAAATCGTGTAAAAGAAAAAAAATTTAAGTGTTGTGAAGTAGTAAAATCGTATAAAAGAGAATTAGCAGTGTTTTATGATGATTGATTGCTTCAATCGTTTAGGTAATATGGCAGGGTTGAGAGCGAATTTGATGAAGTCGAACATATACATGGCTGGTATGGATAATGGTGTGAGGGAATCCATTTTGGATATGATAGGTTTTAACGCTGACCATTTCACGATACCTCGGTATTCCTCTTGCATCTAGGAAGCTGCGCACCTCAAGATTATAGCCTACTTGTGGACGCGATAGGGGATAAAATTAGCTCTTGACCGAGACACTCACTATCATATGCCTCGAAGATCGAATTGATTCGATTGGTACTTCAAGGGATAGAATGCTTTTGGTTATCTATCCTACCACTCCCTTATAATATTGTGGATGACATTTACAGGATTTGTAGGAAGTTTGTGCGGCCTCAAAGCACCCTCCTATCTAGTGGAACATGTTTTGTAGACCAAAGGAAAATGGGGGCGTGGGGCTTAAGAAATTATTGGCTTGAAACGTTATGGAAGATTCATATGAAGAAAGATAGCATGTGAAATGGGCGAATGAGATCCATGTACGGTTTGGTAGTGTATGGGAATGGAATTGGAACAAAGATGAGTCTCCTTTGACTAAACAAATTATGAGAATTCGAGATGTTCTTCTACTTAGACAACCCTTGGCTGAGAGCGTAGAGATGTTGCTGGAGAGTTGGTTCGGAGGTCATGGTGGTCTTGCTCGAGCTTATGAATTCTTTGTTTAAATTGAAGGGTGATGAACATGGAAACCTATCATTTGGAAACATTCCATGCTCCTCAAGCATCGTTTTGCCATGTGGTTGTTTGCACACGATAAACTCCTAACTAAAGATAGACAATGCTCTATTGAGAACAAGATATGTGTACTTTGTAATAACAATGAGGAATAGTCCGTCATCTCTTCTTTGTTTGTGACGCGTGAAGAAAATCTGGAATGACATCTAAGATTATTTAGGCATGCGTAAAATCATGGAATGACATCAAAGATTATTTAGACAATGCTCTCCACCCATATCGACCAAAAAATGCAATGAATTACCATATACCAGAAGCTCATAAATCTTCTCCCAGTGGGAAGGCCCGACTCCATAATGAACATGTCCCGTGCCTTACTCGAAAATTTCCATTCAAAACCCAACTCTTGCAACACTTTTATCCATATACCACTCGAAAAATAACAATGCACCAATAGATGGCCCCGATTCTCCTCTTGCTTACGACACAAGCAACACCATTGCGGGCATAAGACACAGTCTGGCCACCTTCTTTGCACCGAGTCACGAGTGGGAAGTTTCCCCAAAGCCACAATCCACGAGAAAACTTGAACCTTTTGTGGGATAAGTACTTTCCAGATTATAAGTTTTGGGAAGGTGTTAAGCAGTCAACACGTGTTTTAAGTAGAGAACTAAATAGATTGAAGTGCGGGATTAACTATGAAAAAGGCTTGGTTTCCAAGAGTTCAAATGCGTTTTTATGAAGATATGCTAATGGAATATTAGGGGGACGGGCAACAAGAAAGAAGGGATTAATTGTACTGTATTACGTAAGAAAAAACCGGACATTGTCGTGCTTTTAGAAGTCAAGAGAGAGACGCTGGATTGTAAATTTTTTGCAAGTTTGTGGAAGATTAGATTTCTTGATTGGGTTTTCTTACCTGCGATAGGAAGATCAGGGGGTATTCTAATGATGTGGGATCTCAGAGTAGTGGTGGTCAGTGATCACATGATAAGGGAGTTTTCTGTATCGATAGAGATTCAAGTTAATGATGATATCAAATGGTGGTTCTCAGCTAATTACGGACAGTGTAAGCCAAGAAAAAGAAAACTATTTTGGGATGAATTGGCGGGTTTGAGAACAATTTGTGGTGACAATTGGTGCTTGGGAAGATATTTTAATGTGGTTAGAACTTTGAGTGAAAGATGAGCAACCTATCCACAACTACAAGCATGTCTTTTTTCGATAAATTGATCAATGAGTTGGAACTGCATGATCCACCTTTGTTGAATGCAAAGTATACATGGTCTATCTTCAGGGATATACCTGTAGGCTAGACAGATAAATGTTCTCGAGGGCATGGATGGACATCTTATCTTTCCCACTTTTAGACAAACGGTGTTACCGAGAATTACCTCAGATCACCACTACAAGAAATTCTGCATACAACAACGCACATACGACAACGGTTTTTCACGAAAACCGTTGTCGTATATTTTTTAACAACGGTTTTATCGAAAACCGTTGTCTTGTGGGGGGCAAAGACAACGGTTTTAAAAAACCGTTGTCTTTGGAGGATCAAAGCCAACGGTTTTTAAAAACCGTTGTCTTTTTGAGGTCAAAGACAACGGTTTTTAAAAACCGTTGACTTTGGAGGGTCAAAGACAACGGTTTTTGGGATAAATGACAACGGTTTTATAGAACCGTTGTCTTTGAGCGTTTTTTTAGGGTCAACGACAACGGTTCTATGAACTGTTGTCTATTAGCGTAATTTTTTGGACAATTGACAACGGTTTGAAAAAACCGTTGTCGATTAGCGTGGTTTTTTGACAAAAAAACAACGGTTTTGGAAAACGTTGCAATATTTAGCGACGGTTTTTGAAAAACCGTCGCTAAATTTAGCGACAGTTTGTCAAAACCGTCGCTACTTTTAATTAGCGACGATTTTGAAATAACCGTCTCCAATTTTAGCGACTGTTTTAAAAAAACTCGTCGCATATTTAAATTTAGCGACGGTTTAATAAAACTCGTCGCTAAAATTAGCGACATTGTTATGAAACCGTCGCTAATTTTAGCGACGGTTTAAATCCAAACCGTTGCCAAATAAAAATATACGACGGTTTATCATTTACCGTCGCTATTGCCAAAACCCGTCGTAAACTGTCTATAAATATCTCCATTTTCGATCCATTTTCCTCCACAATACTTCACAACACTTAAAATTTTTATCTTTTACACCATTTTATCAATTCGCACAACACTTAAAATTTTTCTCACCACTTCATAACACTTAAAATTTTTCTCTCTTACACCATTTTATCACTTCACACAATACCTAAAATTTTTCTCTCTTACACAATTTTATCACTTTAACACAACACGTAAAATTTTTCTAACCACTTCATAACACTTAAAATTTTTCTCTTTAACACGATTTTACTACTTCACAAAACTTAAAATTTTTTCTTTTACACGATTTTAGTTTGGATTATTAGTTTCTTTTAGATTTATTAAATTATTAAAAGTATGTTTTTATTTTTCGAAACAAATTAGCGACGGAAATCTTGACCACTGACCGTCGCTAAAATTAGCAACGAACTTGATTGCTACCCGTCGCTAATTTTAAATTAGTGACGGTTGATAAAACCGTCGCTAATTTGAACTAGCGACGGTTTATGTAACTGTCGCTAATTTTGAATTAACGACGGTTTTATTCATACCCCTCGCTATTTTTATTTGCGACGATTTTTAAAAACCGTCGCAAATTTGATCTACCACAACGGATAAAAACCGTTGTCGTTGAACGGACTTTCAACAACACCCTCAGTTACAACAGTTTTAAAATGGCTACGACAACGGATAAAACGTTTTTGTAGTAGTGCACTTTCAATTTCGCTAGATACTTCTAAGGTTATTTGGGGACTATCTCCATTCAGATTCGAGAATGCTTGGCTGATCCATAAAAACTTCAAAGATTTAGTTTCGTCCTGGTGGAATAATGGGGATAGTCAGGGGTGGGAACGATATAAGTTCATGAAGAAATTGAAAAAGATTAAAAGTTCAGGTATCCAAATGGAACAAAGAGGTATTTGGGGATGGGGATGGGGATGTGGATATGAAATACGCGGAGTTACTTAAAAAAATTAGACAGATGGATGAGCTAGAGACAGAGGGAATTCGTAGGATGTTCTTGTTGAGGAAAAAATGGTAGTGAGGTGCGAAATGGAAGAAATGTTGTTAAAGGTTTCAAATGGAAAGTCAAAAAGCAAATGTGAGATGGCTAAGGGAAGGGGACTAGAACTCTAAGTTTTTTAATGCCTTACTATATTAACGAAGAAATAGATCACTGATAGATAAAATGGAATTGGAATATGGGTCTGTGGTTATGGAGGTTTGTCAGATTGAAGAGTCTACAATAAGTTTTTATAGAAATATTTATAGGAAATCGGATGGTGAAGGGGGGTTCGGAGGGTTGGAGTGGAGCCCTATCGGTAGGGTGGGTGCAGAGGAGTTGGAGATTCCGTTTTCAGATGAGGAGATTAAAAAAGTGATGTTTGATAGCAATGGATCGAAGGCTCCAGGTCCGGACAGGTTTACATTGGCTTTTTATCAAAGTTATTGGGAGACGGTCAAAGAGGATTTATTGAAGGTGTTTAACAAATTCTTTGATGGAAGTGTGGTCAATGGGATTACCAATGAGACATACATTTGTCTAATCCCAAAGAAACGAGATGCGGTCAAGGTGAAGGACTTTCGGTCAATCAGTCTGATAACGAGCATGTATAAGATTTTGGCTAAGGTCTTAAGAAATAGGTTGAAGAAAGTCTTGAGTAAAACGATTAAGGAAAATCAACGTGCATTTATACAAGGGAAACGTATTCTAGTCTGTTGTCTTATAACTAATGAAATAGTCGAGGAGTGTAGACGAAAGAAGAAAGAGTGGGTGTTCAAAGTTGATTTGGAAAAGATGAATGATAATGTGGATTGGAGATGAAGAAATTTGATAAAGGGTTGCGTATCCAATGTCTCTTTTTCAATACTTATTAATGGAAGGCCACAGGGTAAAATAAAAGGAGAAAAAGGTCTTAGGCAATGGGATCCATTATCCTCGTTCCTATTTAATCTTGTGATTAATGTATTAGGGCGATTTGGTGGACAGAGCTAAGGTTGCGAATGTAGTCAGGGGGTTGGAAGTTGGTAGAGATAAAATAAAAATATCTCACATCCAATTTGCGGATGATACTTTGTTTTTTTATTAAATCTGAGAGGCGTTTGCGTTGTTTGGTGGAGATACTCGACACTTTTAGCCAGAAGTCGGGGTTGAAGATTAACTTGGAAAAAAATGTTTTGCTGGGTTTAAATTATTCGGAGATGGAAGCATAACGGTTGTCTTCAGAGATTGGGTGTAAAAATGAGGAGTGGTCAATTACATATCTGGGGGTACCGTTGGGAGGTAATCCAAGGAATTATGTCTCTTGGAAATCGGTGGAATCTAAGATGTAAAAGAAACTGGCAAGCTGGAAAAAAATGTTTTTATCATAAGGGAGCCGATTAACCTTGATAGCGGCAGTGTTGAATGCGATACCAACGTATTCCATGTCTCTATTTAAAGTACCATTATGTGTGGCAAATGGTATGCAAAAGATTACGGAGATTTTCTGTGAGAGGGAGCCGCTGGGGAGGTGAATTGTCATTTGGTTGCTTTGGATCAAGTATGCAACCAAAATATTTGGTGGTGGAGATGTTATCGGGAGAGAGAACCTTTGTGGAAAAAAGTTATTAAGAGCATTTATGGATTGCAAGATAATGGTTGGGACGTGGGGTTGGCAAGGAATAGGACTTTTAGAAATCCCTGGAAATTTATCACCCGTTCTCTTACCCGACTTTTGATCTTTTAGTTAGGGCGGAGTTCAACAGGGGGAATTGTGAGAACCCGGATTTTTCGAAGCAAAGCACCCCAAAAAGCTCGGAAAGTAGCTCAAAAAGAAGCCGAGACAATGCAAAACCTTGAGAATTGAGAGTACATCACTTGGAAAAGAAACCCTTAGCTCAAAAGCTAAAACCCTCAACTCAAGTAAGCTCATTGATTGTCAGGGAGGAAACCCCTAACTCATGGGCTTAACCCTCAGCTCATAAGCTAAAACCCTCAGCTCAAGGAAGCTCATTGATTGTCACGGAGGAAATCCCTAGCTCATGAATTCAATATTCTAGCTCAAAGAAGCTCATCCTTTCTTGTCCTAAAAGAACCAAAATGGAGCTAGAAGAAGAGCTAAAGGATTGGACAAATTTAATGTGCGAGAAATGACCTTTGAGTTAACCAAGAAGAGGAGTTAAAGGAGCTAAAGGTTTGGACAAACTTATTGTGCAAGAGATGATCATTGAGTTAACCAAGGAAATGAGCTAAAAGACTAGGACACATTTATTATGTAAGAAAAAACCCTTGAGTTGATTAAGGTGACCTTTGATGCTTGGGATGGATTTGACTACATTTATTTCCTTACTTGTGCACCAAGGTGGACGTCCAAATGGCAAGAGAAAAGCCATTTTTTTTGCCTATAAATACTACACCATGGCTGAATGAAAAACACCCAAAAAAAAACCTCAAAAATCCGGTCCTCACTCTCCACAAATCCTCTAAATTTCGGCCAACGCCAAGAAGGAAGCTTCGTGCAGTCCGAGTGCTTAGAAGATACGTCAAAGTGCTGCTGGATTGACGTCATAAATCTAGGCAAAGTGCTGCCAAAATTCGGTCATCATCTGATCAAGATTCATACATCCAAGCTTGGCTACTTTCGAACTACACCTTGAATTTCAGTAAGTGGGTTTTCGATATGTATGTTTGTTTGTATTTTTAAACCTTGCATATAAATAATATGAAATGCTTGTATGTGTGTCCCCTTTTTCGGATAAAGTCGGTCTGTTCTGTTTAAAATTTCGATCGATTATAAGTTTTCTTCTGTTCTTCGAAATTCTTTGATTCCGCTGAATCCGTCTGAAATTCTGATATATGAAACTCTGATAAGTTCTGTCTGGTAAATCTAAATTCTGTGTTGCACTGTTACAACTTGATTTGAAATGGGACGAGAATTGTAATTCTGTCTGGCCCCCATCGGTGGGTATAAAACCATGTTCTGTCTTGCCCCCATCGGTGGGTATAAAACCATGTTCTGGCCTCACCCCTTAGAAGAATAACATATTGGGGACAATTTGACCATGGAAACGAGATGAGTAACAGTGTTGTGTTTGTGCTGTCTGAAATTATCTGATTTGCTTCTGAACTATTTCGAATCATCTGAAAAAGTGTCTTTTGTTCGAATCGCTTCTGCTATGATGAGTTAAAAGTAATAAGTTTTGAAAGTATGTTAAAGAAATGTTTTAAACAAGAAGGTGGAGGCAATCATGGACTGGCCTTGACCGAAAACTAGAATAGAAGTTCGAAGCTTTCTGGGATTAGTTGGCTATTAATAAAATGTCTTGAAAAATTTTCTTCCGCTCACCAAGCTCACTCAGAAGAACTCTAGATTAAATTAAAGTGAAGAATGTGAAGAGTTTTTAGATCCTGAAATAGAAACTCGCTTCTACACTAGTATTAGTACTTCTCGAAGAAGACAAGAATTTCAAAATTTATAATGATGCATCAAATGAGGATTGTGATGTGTTCTCATTCAATAGGGGCAAGTAATTGCATATACATAGAGGAAATTAAAACCATGTGACCAGAATTATCAAGCACATTGAATTAGTCACAATAGTATTTGTGCCAAATATCCGGAGGATCAAAATTCTTTGGTACCAAATGAGAGATATTTACCGATTATCAAAGCATCAAATACCGTTCACACAAAAGGAATTAAACATGAGGCAAAGACGGTGGATCGAACTATTGAAAGATTTTGACCTAAGGCTGACAAGATAGCTGATGCGCTATGTTGTCACTTTGATTGTTGCACTCCCAAGAGCAGGTTGTCTACAAGTAGTATAATTCGGTGAGTCCGATATTGTATCCACAGGGAAGCTAAGGTAATTACAAGTCCACTACAATGTCTTTTTGTTTTGTTTTTGTTTTTGTTTTTGTTTCTTTTTAATTTTAATTGTTTGAATATTTAATGGGTAAATTTTAATTGTTCAAATTTTAATTTAAGTAGTTGAGATTAAAAGATCAACTCTTGGTATTTTAATAAAGTTAACATTAACGAACAATATTGAAATCCACTTAATAAAATGGTTCCAATATATTAAATAATCATATTTATATTATGTTATAAATTATTATCTTATAAGTATATAATATATACCAAAACTTATAAATGTGGTCAAGTATTTATTGTGCTATATATATTTGTAAACACTAAATCAAGGTTCCCACTTTAAATGGTTGGTAAAACCAAACTAACATTTAAATGGTACCAAGAAATTAATAATATGATATATTGATATATAATAAATCAAGGCATCCACTTTAAATGGTTGGTAAAACCAAACTAACATTTAAATGGTTCCAAGAATTTAGTGTAACATATAGCAACAATAAATCAAAACTCCCACTTATAAGTAGGGTATAAAAATGCTTAAAGAAATAAATATAACATAAACAATAAATAATGATTAAATAATATAAAACATAGATTCTTACCTTTTAATAACCTTATTATCATGCCAAGAGTTTCACCTTATCATCTCAACTTTAGGAAGTTAGCTATTCATTATTCAAAGTGTAAAACTTTGAATATGAAATTAACATGCTAATTGTATTTAAATGAAGAAATAAAGGAAAAATATAGAGAGAAATATTATGAACTCAAAGGTTTGTTCATAGAATGAGGGATATCTCAATACATTACAATGCACCCCTATTTATAGCCAAATTTGGGGAGACAACCACAAATAAAATATTATTTTTTTACACATAAGTCTTCATTGGTGTTCCAAGATATTATATTATATTACACATCACTTTTGAAAATCTTCTTCTCCGAATTTGCTTCTTCACATAAAAAGAAACATGTGGATAATTGAGTTGTCTAGTTGTGGTATTTTTTTCAAACCATTTGACCAAGTAATTTGAGAGATATGGTCAAAATACTAGAGCATGGTAAAACTGCCACTCCTTTGGTAACTTTATTTGTTGCTTAATTTGATCCCAATTGTGAGAGGATTTTTATCTCATGCTTGTCAACAATATTGTAGATATTATAATCAACTTTCTACAGGTCCAAGAATCATCTTAATCCCATTTGCAACGCCAAGTTTATTCTTGTTTTATCGAACCTGTAAAAAATAGTAAAAACTTGTAATTACACAACAACTTATATTTTATACAATTTATTATAAAACATATAATATTTAAACATTTAATAAAACAAAAACTATATAATTATATTATAAAACATTTAATTAATGTACAATTTTTATGTTTATCACACCTCCCAACCAGCTTATTGCTAGTCCCTAGCAATTTAAGCGTTAATAGCAATACAAAACATATTGATTAATTTAAATAGAAATGTAATCAAAACTATCTAAGTGTTTAAATTAAATTTGAAAACTGTCAAAGTTATATCAAGATCATCATAATTATAATTTATGAAATAATTTGAGATGATCAATTCAAAGCTTATTTCAGGTAGTTAAATGTACACGGCCTTCAGAAATTCCTAGTAAGAGTCTCAACTCCATATCCTCACAGGTTAATAAATGTTTCAATTTATGGCAACGATTTCTCTCATGGAGTTGGAATACAGATAAATGCTCAGAAAAATGGTTTACAGAATGCAGACAGACAAACGAGCCAAACTAATCAAAAGATAGAAAATCCATTGATTCAAAATCTAGTTGTTCTTATTATATATTTTTTCCTTTTTTTTTTTTCATAACATCATGGAATCAGACTAAGTTTATGCTTCTTGACCACATATTTATTTAATTTGTACAATAAATTTCTCTCTCTCTTTCTTTTTTTTTTTTTATGAGAGATATATGGGTCGTAGCATATAACTTAAAAATTACATAGATCTTCAATATCTTTCTTTTTGTATTTTTCTCCTTTTTTTTTCAGGAAATATCATTTTTTTTTCAAAATAAGAACTCAAGATCTAAACAATAGATAGTCTCTCTCATGATCAATAAAGGCTCGAAAGCTGTTTTCTCAGTCCTCTCCACTCACTCACAAAATATGTGTGAGTTTAAAATTTTAGGCACTCTTATAAGGTATATCTTGGGCCATATACTTTAATACCTGATTTTATCACAATGGTTAATCACTCAAAAAGATTTCATAAATCATATTTTTATATTGATCAGAATATTAAAATTGATTTTTTTTTTCAAATAAAAATTTAAACATTCTTAAATAGATTAATGCATGTTCTAATTTAAATCTTTCAAACATGTAATGTATGACATTTTTGCAAAAATTACTAAGATACAAACAATAAACATGATTTTATTTTAAAATAATATTTATATTTTTTTTTATTTTTTTATTTTTTTTAATTTTTTTTTATAAGTTTGTTCTCCCCCCAATCAGAATATGACATTGTCCCTAATGTCAAAATAACTATTAATAAAGAGTACATAATGAAAGAGATATCACCTGGAATTTTATTGAAGATAACAAACTGAAACAAACGCAAACCAATCCACGACTTTTGAATCAATGATCCAACTTCCTTTTCTTATTGCTTGATTGCGACCAATTGATCTTTGTTATCATCGGATCAGGCTTATGAACAAAAGCTTCCAAATCATCAATTAATTGGTCGGCAGTCGAAGCACAGATGAGCATCCGTCGTGAATTTTCTGAAATGAAATTCTGTTCCACAGCTTTATCAAGAAATGTCAACAAACTGTCATAATAATTATTGATATTCAACAAGCCCACAGGTTTATTATGGATATTAAGTTGTGCCCAAGAAACAGTGTGAAAAATTTCTTCTAATGTACCAAAACCACCTGGTAGTGCGATAAAAGCATCAGAATTTTCAATCATTTTTGTGATTCTTTCATACATAGAAGAAACTTTTAATTCCTCACCAATCGTAACACCTGTAATATTTCCTTCAGCTAAAGCTGTAGGAATAATACCCAAAACCTGACTACCTCCAAGATGAGCAGATGTTGAAACAGATCCCATTAACCCAATATTACCTCCCCCATATACCAAGTGAATTTTTCTCTCAGCCAATATCTTTCCAAGATTATTCGCTGCTTCTACAAACACTTCATTTTTTCCAGGACTCGACCCACAAAATACACAAATATTTTTCAATGATTGTGCAGAGGTTCCAGCCATGTTTTTTTACTTTCTTCTTTTTTTTTCTGCGAAAATAGAGAGAAAGATGAGAGATTTTATAGGGGTAATATGTTATCAGGACAAAACTATGGGTCACAGTTGTAAACAGAATAAACAGTAAAAACAATAATGACACACATGCATGTAAACAGTAGTGTGATTGTGGCTCACAATTTTCCTCTGGTTTTACGTCCAGAAACGGCTTCAACGCCTTCTATGAGTCGAGGATATGCTTCCCATCCAATTTTCTTATAAATTGGCAAACAGGGTCTTTTTTAGTCGGATTCCCAAGACTATGACGCTCATCTTGGAATTGTTTCCATAAACGGAGAAGTTCAATATGCACATGTCCACTAGAATGCGTCTCAAGAGTCAATAAGATGTTATCTAAAGACTCCTTACTCAGCCCATTCTTAATGAAACCAATTTTATCTTCTCTGTTATTGGAAACACATCCCAAAGATCTGCATCGTTTGTCACAAGTCCATCTTGCACACTTATGACAAACCCCTAAACTTTTGGCCCTTCGTTTTTTCGCATAAGTGCTTTTTCCTAATCCAGGCAAATACCGAATGAGCAATGATTGTGGAACTTCTCCTCCTAATCGGACCTTAGCTTCTATTACAAGACGAATATCTTCTGGAATTCCTTTTTGCATTAGCAATCTCAATCTTTCACACCTTCCTGCATAAATTTTTCTTAGAACATTTTCAGAAACAGAGGGAAAATATTTACAAATTTTTGAGAGAATTTCATCCATTTTGAAAAGAAAAGAAATGTTTTTTTTTATTTTTGTATCAGCAATTATGGGAAACTGATTAAACCGACTATGAGAGTCACGGAGTACCGTTATCCGCCATTTAACCGGGAAAATAAAAAGATTAAGGAAACCTGAAATAAAAACAAACAAAATTAAATGCAACACAAAAAAAATCAAGGATCGGAAAGGGAAATAAACTCTTCTTGAAAAATTTCATTTTCTAAAAATGGTTTAAGCCTTTGTCCATTTACTTTAAAAACATCACCATTTTTAGGATTTTCAATATCCACAGCTCCATAAGTATACACATGCTTTACAACATATGGGCCTGTCCATCTTGATCGTAATTTTCCTGGGAATATGTGAAGTCGAGAATTATAAAGCAAAACTTTTTTACCAATCTCAAAAGATTTTCTAAGAATTGTTTTATCATGAAATGATTTGATTTTTGCTTTATAAATCCTTGAATTCTCATACGCGTCATTTCTGAGTTCATCAAGTTCATTAAGTTGCAATTTACGCAATTTGTTGGCATCATCCATGCTTGAATTTAAAGTTTTGATCGCCCAATAAGCTTTATGTTCCAATTCCACAGGCAAATGACAATGTTTTCCATAAACCAACCTATAGGGAGACATATTCAATGATGTTTTAAAAGCTGTTCGATATGCCCAAAGTGCATCATTAAGTCGCAGAGACCAATCTTTTCTATTTGAGTTAACAGTTTTTTCCAAAATTTGCTTTATCTCCCTATTAGCTAATTCAACTTGTCCATTTGTTTGAGGATGATAAGGAGTAGTTACTTTGTGAGTAATACCATATTTTTTCATTAATGAAGCAAATGGTTTATTAACAAAGTGAGTTCCCCCATCACTTATCATGGCTCGAGGAATTCCAAATCTACTAAAAATATTTTCTTTTAAAAATTTGATGACGATTTTATGATCATTTGTTCGACATGGAATTGCCTCTATCCATTTGGAAACATAATCAACTGCAACTAAAATATACAAGTATCCAAACGACGGTGGAAAAGGTCCCATAAAATCTATTCCCCAACAATCAAAGATTTCAATTTCAATAATAGGATTCAAAGGCATCATGTTTCTTTTTGAAATCGCACCCAATTTTTGACAATTTTCACAGATCTTGCAGATTTCGTGGGTGTCTTTAAACAAAGTGGGCCAATAAAATCCACACTGCAAGATTTTTGCAGCTGTTTTCTTTGAAGAAAAATGTCCTCCGCATGCTTCTGAATGACAAAATTTAATGACACTACTTACCTCATTGTCGGGTATGCAACGTCGAAAAATTTGATCCGGACAATACTTGAACAGATACGGATCATCCCAATAAAAGTTTTTTACCTCATTCAAAAATTTTCTTTTATCTTGAGAACTCCATTGCGGTGGCATTTTTCCTGTCACAAGAAAATTTACTATGTTAGCAAACCAAGGTGTAGTAGTAACTGAAAATAGATGTTCATCAGGAAAATTATCGTTAATTGGTGTCATTTCACAAGATGATCCTGTTACTAGTCTCGATAAATGATCGGCTACGACATTCTCGGTTCCTTTTTTATCTTTGATCACAATGTCAAATTCTTGGAGCAACAAAATCCATCGTATCAGTCGTGGCTTTGCATCCTGTTTGGTCAACAAATATCTAATAGCAGAATGATCAGTAAACACGATAGTTGTTGATCCAATCAAATAAGAACGAAATTTATCTAATGCAAATATTACAGCAAGTAGTTCTTTTTCAGTTGTGGAGTAATTCATTTGAGCATTGTTTAAAGTTCTACTTGCATAATATATCACATAAGGCTTACCGTTTCTTCTTTGACCCAATACTGCACCGACTGCATAATCACTCGCATCGCACATGATTTCAAATGGTAAAGACCAATCAGGAGGTTGCATGATAGGAGCTGATGTTAAATGTCGAATGATTTTATCAAAAGCATTTTGACATTCTTGAGTCCACTCAAATGCACTGTCTTTTGTTAAGAGGTTACAAATGGGTTTAGAGATTAAACTAAAGTCCTTTATAAACCTCCTATAAAATCCAGCATGTCCCAAAAATGAGCGAATTTCTTTAATGGTTTTTGGAGGGGGTAAATTGGCAATGACATCAACTTTTGCTTTATCAACTTCAATTCCATGAGATGACACGACATGTCCCAAAACAATTCCAGAAGTAATCATGTAATGACATTTTTCCCAATTTAAAATAAGACCTTTTTCCTCGCATCTTTTTAAAACTTTTTCCAAATTTTCAAGACAATTATCAAATGTATTCCCAAAGACAGTTAAATCATCCATGAAAATTTCCAAACAATTTTCAACCATGTCGCAAAAAATGCTTAGCATACATCTTTGAAATGTTGCTGGGGCATTGCATAATCCAAATGGCATCCTTCTAAATGCAAATGTTCCAAAAGGACATGTGAATGTAGTTTTATCTTGATCTTCGAGTGCAATGGGAATTTGATAATAACCTGAATATCCATCTAGAAAACAGTAGTATGGATGACCTGCTACTCTTTCTAAAATTTGATCCAAAAATGGTAATGGAAAATGATCTTTTCTAGTGGCGTCATTTAATTTTCTATAATCAATACACATCCGCCAACTAGATGGGACTCGACTTGTTAACAATTCACCTTTTTCATTTTTTATCACTGTGATGCCAGATTTTTTCGGAACTACTTGTGTTGGGCTTACCCACTTACTATCAGAAATAGGGTAGATAATCCCAACATCAAGTAGTTTGAGAACTTCAGTTTTCACAACATCTTTCATGTGTGGATTTAATCTCCTTTGTGGTTGTTGAGATGTTTTTGCATTTTCTTCTAAGTGAATTTTGTGAGTGCAAATTAGTGGATTAATGTCCTTGAAATCTTATAGTGTCCAACCAATTGCATTTTTATGTCTTTTAAGCATATCAACTAATTTACCTTTTTCATCACTTGCTAGTTTGGAAGAAATTACCACCGGATATGTTTCATCTTCTCCAAGAAATGCATACTTCAATTCTTCTGGCAAGGGTTTTAACTCCAATATGGGTGGTTCGTCTTTGTTCTCATATTTTGCATCAAATCTTTCTCTGATCCTTGTTGTAACGTCCGAAAAATCAGTCTATGTAAACCACATGCATGCAAAATTGTTTTAATTTCTTAAATGATTTTATTTAATTGCTTTTAAATGCTAGCATGATATTTTTATACGATTAAAGGTATGATTGCATGATTAAATGATTAATTGCACAATTTTACATGAATTCATGAAATTAAGGATTTTATGTCCGGATATTCGAAGTCAGATCGGGGGACGGAGATCGGAGGCGATTAAGGTGCAAAAAAAAAAGTTGAATGTTATATTTATTTTAAGCCAAGAAAATTAGTAATTTAAATGATTTACGAATTTTAGTATTTTGAGGTCTAATTTAATTATTATGCAATTTATAAGATTTTAGGTGTTTTAAAATTTTAATTTTTTAAATTAAGGATTTAATTCTTGAAATTCTATTGAAATATTTATGATGACTTTTAGGCCTTAATCAATTTATTTAATTAGTATCTAAGTGAAATCTAAGAATTTTTTTAATGGCAAATTTTGAAGATAGAAATATCAACCTTTTTAAATTTGAGTTTATATTGATCTTAGTATTTAATTTTTAAATTAAACTTGGGGTCAAATTAATTATCTAATTAATGTTTAAATTATTTATTAGAGTTTGTTTAAACCTAAATTATGTTTAAGTATTTATTAGTTGGCAACTCACACACCCATTCACCATCCACGTGATGGACACCTAAAACACACACTAATTACACACACAAGCAGCCGAGAGTTTCTAGGCTATGATTTTGATTTTTTTTACTTGATTCCTTCGATCCAACAATCACCGATCCATCGTCATGCGTAGAACTATCGATTCACGCCACTTTTACGCAAAAGAAACAATCGAAACGCCGCTCCGATCGCCACCAACTTCCCCGCAACGATTATCGAATATTCGAGCGTTTTTAACGCAAACACACGTTTTCTAAACCCTTTCAAACATCATACAAATCATAATACGTGTGTTTTATTTGATTATGTATGAAAAATACGTGGGTTCGATTATTTTATGGTATGATACTTAATTTCAACGTTTTTGCGATTTTATGCTTGTTTTACAAGAATCGTTATGAACCCAACGGACACGCTGCCAAAACACGATAAAATATGATAAATTATGGACAAAACATGATAAATTTTGAAGGGAAATAAGCTGGAACCGTAAGAATAATTTCAGAAGAAGGAACGTGGGTTTGGTTGGTTTGTGCAATTCAAGTGGCTCGATCACTATGCATGGGGCTTAGGGGTTCGACCAGGGCTGGTTGGGGCTTGTCCAGGGTCAGTTTCGAAGGCTAGGTAGGGTCCTAGGGCGGCTATGGTTCGAGTTCTAGGCTGTGGAAGGAGTCCACCCGAAGTGGGACTCCTCCCATGCATGCTCACGCATGTCTACTGCACGAGGGGGGGCTGGGGTTGGTAGGGGCTGGGCTAGGTGGTCTGGTCGGTACTCTAGGATGGTTCAAAAAGGGGTAGGAAGGGACAGGGCTCGGTGGTGGGCTAGGCTTAGGCTGGGGCTGGGCATGGTCCAGGGTCGGTGAGGGTCCGAGGTGATCGCTGGTTAAGTGGCTAGAGGAGTCCTAGGGTGGCTGGGAGTCTTGTAGCGTGAGTGGAAACCATGCGAGTAGCTTCTGTTTACTTCAATTGGTTTGTGCGTGAGTTCAAGTTGCAGGGCTGGTCTGGGTAGAGTCTGAGCGTGGTGTAGGCTCGGTAAGGGTCAGTTCTGGTTGATGGTTCAGGAGCTGTAAGGTTCCTAGAAGGGTAAGGAATCCTAGTGCACCTAGGAGACTTCACACGCACACACGCATGCACTTGTGTTCAGGGTGCAGGGGATTTGTCGCGGGCCAAAGGCTGGTTCATGGGCTTGGGGCTGGTCAGTAGGGTTCCTAGATGGGTTGTCTTGGGTTTGGCTCAAGGTGGCTCGGGCGTGGCTCGAGTATTTTGGGAGATGGCTCGGGTTGATCGTATATGTGTCAATTTCAAAAATAATAAAGCTAAAATTGAATCCATGGGTCCACGGGTGTGGCTCATGACTTGGAAGGGTATAATATATACTAAAAATGTTATGTTTAAAATTTGGGATCAAAATAACGAGTTTTGGAATTTTCCGGGAGTTAATCGCCGCTCGAAACGTTTATTAACTAATTAATTGAAACACCTAGTTTTAAGCTTTATAAAATTATGAAAAATTAGGTTTAAGCTTAAATAATTATTAAAAGTCTAATTTTTTAATTTGGGAATTTTATATTAATGTTTGATTTAAATCGATATTAAAACGCGTTAATATGTCTTATTTAAAGGTTAATTTAAAAGTCATCGATTTAAATCAAATAAAAATATGAGAAGATTCGTGTAAGCTTAAATAATTATTTAGAATAAGCCCATGTCATTAAAAGTGCGAAAAAGATAAATTCGAGAATTTGTATGTCCAGGGGCAAAACTGTCTTTTTAAACTTAGGAAAATACGAAAACGCTTGGCAGCGTCCCGAAGGATCACAACGTATGTTAAATAATATTTTATGATTTAAAATGATTATTTTGATGATAATATGTTATTTTATGATTTTTGGTAAAGCTGTGCAATTTTTACTGTTTAAAATGCTATTTTTGGAAAGTTGTGCTATTTCATGATTTTTAAAGAAAAAGAAAAAATATTTTGAGGGATGTGAATTGACTGTGACAAAAGATATGATTTATGATATATGATTTTGTGGGGATAACGTGAGGGGAAAAGGCCCCAGAGGGAGCCCATTTACGGGAGAAGGCCCCAGAGGGAGCCCATACGTGGGAAAAGACCCCAGAGGGAGCCCGTCTATGAGAGAAGGCCCCTGAGGGAGCCCCGACGAACGTATTTCCACGGTGGAGCCTAGTGCACACCCCCATGGACCATGTGGAGCTAAGACTGCAGTCGACCAAAGGATAAAAGCTAGTCACTTTCAAGGATCAAACTTCACCCAAAAATGATATATGATTGAAATCTTATGATAAAAATGATTTTATGATATATGATTTACGATGAGGATTAAAGCTATTTTTATAATGATTTATTTATGCTTAAAGCTTATTTTAAATGATTTTTAAAAGATTTATTTATGCTTAAAGTTATTTTAAAATAATTTTCTATTTATGATTTTATTATGCTTAAATGATTTTTAAAAGATTTTAAATTGGTTTATTTATTTTCAAAAACTATTTTAAATAAAAATATGATTTTTAAATGCATGTGAGTGTATATGTATTATTTGCTATCCATGTTTAGAACGTGCTGAGTCATTAGACTCACTAGGTTTGTATGATGCAGGATTTGATGATTTTGGAGGCGGTGACGATTGAGTGGATCGAGTGCAGCAGTACACACCCGAGGGCCATTTATGTTCCGCACTAGCTAGATAGATAAATGATTTAAAGATTATGTTAATGATTTATTTTATGCACTTGAGATTTAAATTGTTAAATTATTATGATCAATGATTGTGTTGAATTATTTTATTTAGGAATTTAGAATTTATGATTTAAGATTAGGAAAAAAAAATCGTGGTCGTTACAGTTGGTATCAGAGCCGAGGATCCCCAAAGGGTTGTGTACTGTTACTTCGAGAAGCTCAAGAAGTCACGCCTCAAATATGTGAGTTTTTACTGCTTTATAATTTATATGCTTAAAATTATTTTAAATGTTTATATAATGCATGATATAAATGTTAGTTGCATGCTTCATGTAAAATGATTAATGCATGTTGGGTAGTGGAATTGATAAGAATTTAAATAAAATAAGGTGCATGCACTACTTGAGCTGGATTTAGGAGTCGTCTTGGGAAATTTTTGGGTTAGAATTGCAATTTTCAAGATTTTGAGGACCGAATTGAAAAGTAAGATTCAAGTTAGAGGTTAAGTTTGAGGTGGATAAGAGAATCTAAGCTTTACAATCATCAAATCAAGGAAAATTTCGAGGACGAAATTCAATTTAAGAGGGAGAGAATAGTCGTCGAATCTAGGGCGTTACAGTTGGTATCAGAGCCGACTTCTCTTAGTACGGTGTGATTCGGGGACGAACCAAGCAGAAGCTAGTGGGCATGTGAGGCCTGGGGCCGAAGAGGGCGGGGGGTGATCGCCGGTGCCATCAGTTGCACGGACAATGAGCGGCTCCTGGCAGGCTTCTAGGTGGAGGGAACATGAATGAACCGATCCCACACGGGAATGAGAGGGATTCCGAGACTGTTCAATGTAATGGACTGTACAGTTGAAGAGGGCTTAAAAAGATTTGATTCGTACTACTCATATCACGAAGGTGCATCTTCTTTTCGGTAGCTCATCACATAAGAATTCCAAAGTTAAGCGTGCTTGATTTGGGGTAATTTTGGGATGGGTGACCTCCTGGGAAGTTTCCCAGGGTGCGTGTGAGTGAGAAAACCCTTAACTCATGGGCTTAACCCTCAGCTCATAAGCTAAAACCCTCAGTTCAAGGAAGCTCATTGATTGTCGCGGAGAAAATCCCTAGCTCATGAATTCAATATTCTAGCTCAAAGAAGCTCATCCTTTATTGTCCTAAAAGAACCAAAATGGAGCTAGAAGAAGAGCTAAAGAATTGGACAAATTTAATTTGCAAGAAATGACCTTTGAGTTAACCAAGAAGAGGAGTTAAAGGAGCTAAAGGTTTGGACAAACTTATTGTGCAAGAGATGATCATTGAGTTAACCAAGGAAATGAGCTAAAAGGCTAAGACACATTTATTATGTAAGAAATAACCCTTGAGTTGATCAAGGTGACCTTTGATGCTTGGGATGGATTTGACTACATTTATTTCCTTACTTGTGCACCAAGGTGGACGTCCAAATGGCTAAGGAAAAGCCATTTTTTTTTGCCTATAAATACTACACCATGGCTGAATGAAAAACACCCAAAAAAAAACCTCAAAAATCCGGTCCTCACTCTCCACAAATCCTCTAAATTTCGGCCAAGGCCAAGAAGGAAGCTTCGTGCAGTCCGAGTGCTTAGAAGATACGTCAAAGTGCTGCTGGATTGACGTCATAAATCTAGGCAAAGTGCTGCTAAAATTCGGTCATCATCTGATCAAGATTCATACGTCCAAGCTTGGCTACTTTCGAACTACACCTTGAATTTCAGTAAGTGGGTTTTCGATATGTATGTTTGTTTGTATTTTTAAACCTTGCATATAAATAATATGACATGCTTGTATGTGTGTCCCCTTTTTCGGAAAAAGTCAGTCTGTTCTGTTTAAAATTTCGATCGATTATATGTTTTCTTCTGTTCTTCGAAATTCTTTGATTCCGCTGAATCCGTCTGAAATTCTGATATATGAAACTCTGATAAGTTCTGTCTGGTAAATCTAAATTCTGTGTTGCACTATTACAACTTGATTTGAAATGGGACGAGAATTGTAATTCTGTCTGGCCCCTATTGGTGGGTATAAAACCATGTTATGTCTGGCTCCCATAGGTGAGTATAAAATCATGTTCTGTCTGGCCCCCATCGGTGGGTATAAAACCGTGTTCTGGCCTCACCCCTTAGAGGACTAACATATTGGGGATAATTTGACCATGGAAATGAGATGAGTAACAGTGTTGTGTCTGTGCTGTCTGAAATTATCTGATTTGCTTCTGAACTATTTCGAATCATCTGAAAAAGTGTCTTTTGTTCGAATCGCTTCTGCTTAAAAGTAATAAGTTTTGAAAGTGTGTTAAAGAAATGTTTTAAAGAATAAGTTCTATATGTGTCATTGGAAATCGATCGACCCCCCACTTGCTGAGTGTTTCCCAAAACACTCACCCCTTACAAATTTCAGATATAAACGAGGAGCAACTGAATGAGGAAGAGCAAGATGCTTTTTGGGGATGGTGAATCAAGGATCGAGATCAAGATTCAAAAATTTTATTTTCCTTTTATTTCCGCTCTGATGTAAATTCGTTTCATTGTCATTGTAAAGACAATATTATTTATGAAAAAGACTGGTTTGTTTCGATACGAGGCTTAATTGTTTACAAGTAATTAAACAATGCCGAATGTCACCGACGCTTCGGACACGGAGCGTGACAGGAATATCGTTCGTTTTTGGGAGGATAGTTGGTGGGGGGTTTCGTTGTTCAAATATATTTTTCCATCTTTTTTCCAGATCTACTTGAGTCATAAAAAACCTATTAACAGTTTCATCAGTGCTTCAGAAGGGCTTTGAATGAGGTTGAAATTGATGAGTTGTGTACTTTGTTAGGGGTTTTAGATACTGTTCATTTGGAGTTAGGTAGGGTGGATTTAAGGGTTTGGTTGGAGGACTTTTCAGGGTCTTTTTCTGTCATATCTTTTTATGAGTCTTTTTTTTTCGGTCAGTAATTTTCCAAATTTCCCCTCTTTTTCTAATATTCGGAGAGAACCTAACCCACATAAGGTTATTAATTTCTCATGGACCGTGGCTTTGGAAAATTGCCGACTTGAGATTCTTTGCAAAGAAGATGGCCTAACTATGCATTATGTCTGAACTGGTGTACACTTTTCCGGAACAAAGAAGAGAATCAAGATCACCTACTTTTGCATGATTCGTTCACAAGTGGAATTTGGAACAGAGTATTGCAGGAATTGGGTATGGAGTAGATATTTTCAAGAGCGGCGGCATGATATGTTTCTTTTGGACCCGAGATCACTTAACGGATGGAAATTTCAGACCTTTTGGAATGTGGTAGTTCATTGCCTTTTTTGGTCAATCTGGTTGGAGCGGAACAGAAGAATCTTCAACGATATAGCAGAGTCTATAGACGAAGTTTGGGAAAAGATTAGATTTAAGGTTGCTAGGTGGACGAGAAAGCTTGCAGAGTTTAATCATTTCTCTATCTTAGATCTAGTCAGGGATTGGAAATTTTTAGGTTATTGACGACAATGTAGTATTTCCTGTATTGTGCTTTTGCGGATATCTTATCCGCCTCAATGTACTCTGTTTTCTTATTTTAATATAATTTTGTTTCATATTTAAAATAAAAAGATTTTGTCCATCACCACCCTAACCTAAGTTGCCTTACATATATCAAGGTCACTAACTACCTAGATTTGTCTTCATCAATCCAAAGGCAACACAAAAACTTGAGTGATAATATTTTGCAGCAATATCGACTCCAATAAAGTTTATCTAGGTTTACGTATATTTAAAAGAGAGGGTAGAATTCCACTACTGTAACTTTTGCATTCCTAGTGGCTTAATTAGAATCATAGAAATAAAATTAACCAAATATTACTACATTAATATTTTCGTTAGAAGTAATATGGTATGTGTTGGAAGAAGATAACATAATATTTTGGGAGTAAAAATACGTAAATTCCATTATTTCGTAATAATAATTACAATAATTAATCACCTAATATATAGACAACCCTAGACTACATAGAATAGAATATACAATCACATATATTAATGGATTTTCTAAGCAACGATAACATCATCCTTAATTATAGAAATACACTACATAAAGTCTGATTTTATCCCTTTATCTGCGAACTCCCCCTCAAGCTGGTGAGTAGATATCTGTCATTCCCAGCTTGGAAACAATCTATTGAAATGGTGGGCCTTCCCAATGGTGAATATATCAACTAGCTGATGGTCTGTAGAGCCATATGGTGTACAAATTTAGTCACTATCCAACTTTTCTTTAATGAAGTGTCTGTCAATCTCAATATGCTTTGTTCGATCATTGTCGCACTTGATTATGAACAATGTTGATTGTTGATATGTTATTACTATAAAGTCTCATGGGCCCATTACACTTCACCTTTAGACCTTCCAGGATGATCCTCAACCAAAGCAATTCACCAACTCCTTGAGCCATAGCTCGATATTCTGATTCTGCACGACCTTGCTACAACATTTTGTTTCTTACTTCGCCAAGTCACAAGATTTCATCCAAGAAAGGTGCAATATCCAGTAGTCTATTTCTTGTCAGTGATTGACCCAACATAATATGAATCTGTGTAGGCTTCAAGACAGAATTCCTTTTCCTGAACTCATTTTAAGGTATTGAAGTGTTCCCATAATTGCATGCCAATGCACTTCCTTCAGGCTATTATACATGAATTAGCTAATCACACTCACAGTGTAGGCTATGTTAGGACTTGTGTGAGATAGATGAATGAGTTTCCCAACCAGACGTTGATACATCTCTCTATTCACCATGTCGTCCTCTGAGATATCCCCAAGCTTGTGATTAAACTCTATGGGTATGCTCATAGGCTTACAAGCTAATTTCCCTCTCTCGAAGTAAATCTTGTATTTTTGTTGGGAGATAAAGATTCTTTGCTTCGAATATGCCACTTCTATACCAATTATTTCAACCTTTCGAGATCTTTGATCTCAAATTATGCTACTAATCGATGTCTAATGCCATGCTTCTCCTTTTCATCATCGCTGTCAACATAGACAAGTAATATATAACCCTGATTTTGAGTGTTTCTCAAACAAAGTATGGTCACCCCGACCTTCGTGAGTCTTCGTCCCAAGCTGCAAATTTAGGGTTGTCTTTGTTGAGCGCGAGACCAATGAGATGGCTAAGTTTTCCTTTCCCTTTCAGTGTGGTTCAGACTAACTGGGACCATTTCAGACAATTTTTTCCATTTAAGCGAAATGCACAATGAAGCTATTGCAATTCACTCACAGCAGGTTGCACCGACTCATTGGTAGGAGGAGGTGTCTCGGATTTTTCTCCCATCATTCCTTGTAGAAATAAATGGTAGAAAAAGATAGCAACTTAGGGCTCAAAATTCGAAGAAAAAGATGATTTCATAATGAACTAAGCCATACAGCTCTGATGCGATGTTCGAGGAAGAGAACAATAATAATTTGGGAGTAAAAATACGTAAATTCCATTATTTCGTAATAATAATTACAACCAATAATCACCTAATATAACAACCGTAGACTATGTAGAGCAGAATATACGATCCCATAAATTAGGGATTTCATAACAATGATACAATATCCTAAATTATAGAGAGACACTAAATCAATTATGATTTTATCCCTTATCTTCGACAATCTGTCCTGTAATGAAATTTGCATAAAAATACGGAAGGAAGAACCAACAGAATAACGAGGTGCATCAGAGAAAAATCTTAAAAATCCTAACTTGTCTATAGCCTTCATTAACTGACATAGTAAGGTTGCATAAAAGATATAAAAATACCTCTTTGGCCAACAAAACTAGATTGTTTAATGCCGGTGCCTATGTTACAGTGACTGATATATCTCTGCTTCATATCTGTTATAGTCTCAGGCTGCAATATGAAAAGGATAAGAAATTATTATGCTAATGCAGAAAGTCTCTAGTAGAAAGCAACCATGAAAAATCATCAAACAGCCTCCTAACGTTAGTTCACTACTTTAGTGTAGGGTGTTTGCCAGCAAGAATTCGAACATAAAACCATAACAAACTGAAGTAAACAAATAAGATCCACATTCAATTCTGCTTCTGGAAAAGAAATGGAAAGAAAAAAAGGCGGTTATGGAGAAAGAAAATAGTTTCTCCCTATTGAAATGGGCCAAAGTAATTTGGGCCACAGTCAGTATCCAATCATGAAATGGATTCTAGAAGTAATACGGGATAACTTGGGGAAAGGGGAAATAAATATAAGAAGGGGGCGATGGTTAAGAGTTTGGGGTATTCAGATATTTTTCCCTATTGATTGTTCGTACTAGCGTGAAGCTAGGGTGAGAAGTGCGATGTACTGGCTAGAACCTCGGGTGAGAAGTGAGTTGTACAGAGAAGGTTCCTCTGGGTTATTATTCTTTTCGATTTTATCATCATTTGACATTTTCCCTGTTGCTAGTTGTCTTCTTCCACTTTTTGTGTATTTACATTTGTGGTTGCAAAAGACATGAAAAAGTGGGACTGTGGGAGGACTTCGTGATGTGGAGAAAAGAGAGCACAAAAACTTCAATATGACAGTGCACCAAATATGGGACCCATGGCTAAAATGAAAGAGGAGAAGAAACCGAAGAAGCCTGAAGACAAGTACGCAACCGAATCACATTACCAAGTACCAATGATGATAAAGAGCTAATTGAAGGAAAATAGCTAGACAATGAAGTGAAAGAAAGAAAGATCACAGTACACTTAACAGATTTATGACCTGATAAACTCGCTAGGAAAAATGAAATTAGTTTGCTAAAAAAGTAATCGCTTAAAATGATACTTAATGAAAGAACATAATTTAAAAGATACTGGAATAGACGAGAACCTGATAAGACACTTTATCATTTTCGCTTGACAATTGGGGAGACACACAAGAATCATCAGGTCTTCTATTTTCCAAGGGTGTATCATCTCTCCTGCGAATTCTTAAATTCAGTTTTCAAGAACAGCAGAGTCAACACTATCTCCTCATTCACCCGATATTGATGTTTCAAAATCCAATTCTAGTTCTTCATAGTCAGAGTCTTCTCTTTCCGGACCATCTGGTAAAGCACTATCTGCTTCTGAATTGTAGATAATATCACTCAGAAAATGCATTCTTCCAATTTGATGGTCAGACTTCGACCCACTATCGCTTTGCATGTCAACTTCAATTTCAGCTATAAGTCAAGTTCATGACATTGTGAAAAGGTAAGGGATAGTACTTAATACTTATATTATATTAACAGGTATACATTATCACACGATATCCATAATATTCTTAAATTTGATTCTGTAACGATAGGCTTTGCAAATTATAAGTTTCACATACTATTAACGTATAAAATGGATATGGAAATTATTTTTTTATTATAAGAAATGATATCTTATTAATAATAATGTGTCAAATTACATTAGTGGACTAGTGATCCACTAAATCATGAACTACAAAAAAAACTTTAATTTTTAATAATAAACAAAAGCCCAATGTCGCAATATATCAAATATGGAGACATTTTTGAAATCTTCATGAATGCCAATCCACATGGCCACTGCTATCTTTATTTTTTCCCAACATTGTTCTCGTGATTCTTCCTTTTCTTCAAAAATTCTTCTATTTCTTTCCAGCCATACATACCAGCAGATGCACTGAACCACGACACGCCAAAAAGTTCTTCCCCTGGTACCTGTCAGCTGTCCGAGGTCCATAGCAAATAACTCCCTTGTTGATTCCGACATCACCCAAACCAACTCAAGTTCTTTCAACGCCTTAGCCCACAAACCGCTCGTGAATGGACAATGGATGAGCATATGATCCTGACTTTCTGAGTCATTTCTACACAAAACACACCAACTTGGACAAATAGCAATCGAGGGCCACTTTATTTGCATAATCTCCGAGGTCGGTAACTTACCCTGAGTAGCTATCCATGAGAACACCTGAATTTTTTTCGAGACCGGAACCTTCCAAATGTGATTGAGTAGAGGAAAAAGTGGAAAGTGCGTACGTGGGAAAAAAGACTCGAAGAATGATTTGACCGTAAAAACCCCAGATGAATCCCCTCGCCACACTCGGAAATCATCTACCCCTTCAATCAACCTAACTCTCTCTATCAACCCTAATAACTCGGTCAACTGAATGAGTTCCTCATCTCTGACTGCCCTCCTAAAATGAAAGTCCCAAGATTGAGTAGACAAGTCGTTATCCAAATAGGCATAGTGAGAAATTGGCATATTATGAACTGTTGATAACTGAAATAAAACAGGAAAAAGCTCTTTGAAAGATGAATCCCCCAACCACCTATCTTCCCAAAATCTAACCTTATTACCCCCTCTCACCTCTATTGACACACGCTGCTGAAAAGTAGGGTAAATTCGGGAAATAAACTTCCAAGGGCTCTTGAACGTAACATTTCTCGCCAAACCCGCATCCCACCCGTTTTCTTGTAACCCATATATACTCACAATAATTTTCTTCCAAAGTGTTCCGTCTTCGGCGCAAAATCTCCACCACCACTTCCCCAACATGGACTTATTTTTCAAGATGATATTCCCAACACCTAACCCTCCCTTGTCCTTAGGTTTGCACACTTGCTTCCACGCGACCAAGTGGCTATGCACATCTCCATCCGCTCCATCCCATAAAAAATTTCTTGAAATCTTCTCAATCAACTCCGCAATAGATTTAGGCATTCTAAAAAGAGACAAGTAATATATCGGAATAGAATTCAAAACTGATGATATCAAAGTTAATCTTCCCCCTCTTGACAAAAAAGCTTTTTTCCAACTTGCTAATTTTTTGGACATCTTAGCCACAATGGGTTCCCAAAACGTTACTTTTAATGGATTTCCACCTAAAGACATTCCCAAATATTTAATAGGCCAACTCTCCTTCCCACATCCAATTTCTCGTGCCAACAAATCAACCTCACTTGGTTCACAGTTGATTCCCAACAATGCACTTTTTTCCAAATTAATTTTTAATCCAGACATAATACCGAATGATCTCACAACTAGAACCAAAAACCTGATATGATCATCATTCCTCACAAAGAATAGTGTGTCGTTCACAAACTGAATGTGAGAAATCTCTATCTTGTCTCTACCTACCTCAATCCCCTTTATCATATTTGTTACCTTAGCCTTATCAATAAATCTTCCCAAAACATCCACTACCAAGTTAAACAGTAATGGAGACAATGGATCTCCCTGTCTAAGCGCTTTATGCGCCCTAAATTTGCCCCTTGGCCTCCCGTTAATCATAACCAAAAATGAAACGTTCGACACACATCCTTTGATCCACTTTCTCCATCTCTCTCCGAACCCCTTTTTCATCAACACAAAATCTAGGAATTCCCAATTCACATTGTCGTAAGCTTTTTCGAAATACACCTTAAACAACCACCCTTTCTTCTTCTTTGTCCTTCCCTCTTCAAGCAATTCATTCGCTATAAGACCACAATCGAGTATCTATCTTCCTTTGACAAAAGCATTTTGGGATTCTGAAATTGTATCTGATATAACATTCTTGATCCTTGTAGTTAAGACTTTTGCTAGTATCTTATACAAGCTTATTGTGAGGCTAATCGGTCTGAAATCCTTAACTTTGATAGATTCACTTTTTTTCCGTATCAAACAAATATAAGTTTCGTTGGTAACACCATTTATGATTCCTGTATGATAACATTCATCAAAAACTCTCTTTAATATCTCCCTTAACTATATCCCAACATTTCTGGAAAAAAGCCAAAGTAAATCCGTCAGCCCCTGGACTTTTACCACCATCACACTCGAAAACAGCTTTCTTTATTTCATCTTCTGAAAAAAGTTTCTCTAATTCTCAGCTCAAAACTTCATCAATGAGGCACCACTCTACACCTTCAATCCCCCAACTTCTCACATTTGTCTTACCATACAACTCCTCAAAAAACTTCAAAACAATGGATACAATTTCATCTTCATTACTTGTAATCGATCCATCCTCCATTTCCAATCTGTTAATGGTAGCCTTACTCCTCCGCTGATTTAAAAGTGAATGGAAAAACTTTGTATTCTGATCCCCCTCTTTAACCCATTTAATCTTGCTTTTTTGATAATGTATTTGATTCTTTCGACATATCAATTCTTCTAAAAAATTTTTTATTTTCTTTCATTCGCTACCTCTTCCGACCCCAGTTCCTCACTCTCTAACTCATCCAACATGCTGATTTTTTGTCTTAACTCCTCCATTTTCATATCCACCATCCCATAAACCTCTTCATTCCATCTCTTAATTTCCACCTTGATCGCCTTAAGTTTCATCATAAATTTATATCCCTCCCATCCTTGAACCGCCGCACTATTCCACCAAGTTGATGCTGAAGTTTTAAAACTTTTGTCCCTTAACCACACATTCTCGAATCTAAAAGGTGTCGGACCCAACTTAATTTTTTCCAAATCCAAAACCACTGAGAAATGATCTGATGTGATTCGTGGCAAGATTGTTTGCCTGTAAAATGGATAAAATTCAGTCCATCCTGTCGTGAACAAGAATCTATCCAATCTACAGCAAATAGGTATATCCCTTAAGTTCGACCACGTGAACTTTCCATTCAGTAAAGGTGGATCACATAACTCCAACTCTTGTATCAATGAATCGAACCGCATGCTTGAAGTTTGTGAACGACTGTTCATTTTCTCACTTGAAGTTCTAACCACATTGAAGTCACCCCCCAAACACCATCTCTCTCCACATAAAACCCTTAGCCCTGCCACTTCATCCCAGATATTATTTCTCAAGCTTGGTTTACATGGCCCATAAACAGCCGTAAACCACCAATCATTGTACTCATCCTTTTAAATTTTTATTGAAGCCGAAAATTCACCTATCCTTAACCGAGATGAATCTAGGATCCCACATAATCAAAATTCCCCCTGACCAACCAAATGCAGGTAAAGTAACCCACTCCACAAACCTTGATTTCCATATACTTGAAATAAATCTCCTATCCACCACCTCCCTTTTAATTTCCTGCAACACGATTAAATCTGGTTTTTCTTTAAAAATGACAGCACGTATCAACCCCCTACGTCTAGCTGAACCCCCACCCCTAATATTCCATGAAAATAATTTCATTGATTCACCTCATCACCCTCCTCAATCCTAGTCAAACTACCTCTTTATCTCTCCACCGACCTTTTTTACTTCTTGTGCATTCGAGAAATCGACTTTTTCTACCCCCATCTTCATTAGACACGCATTTTCAACCGCCCACTCATTTTTTTCCTTCTCGAAACCCTTATTTCCTTCTCCTGCTTCCTGCCCTAATTGCTGCCCTAAGGAAATTTTCCCCCGACATACCCGACTTCTCAGCTAAATGCGATGTCCCCACCCCTCCCACCAACCCCTCAACCGAGACTGACACAGAAATAGAGTAAAAAGAATTGTGATCAAGAAAAACAGAAGAAGAGTTGGGTATAGTGCAAACCTTCCTCGGAGATAATTCAAAAAAGTCACTTAAACCTTCGAGTTCCATTGAATTCGGAGTTGACTCATCTGAAGTTACTGAAATATGAGTACTGCCATCACTGATGTCGCTTTCTTCCTCTGACTTGTCGTCGATTGCATCTTTTAATATTGTTCGCTCCCATTTCCCATCATTTTCCTCAAGAGTTTGAATCCCATTCTCGATAACTGTAAGAATTGAATCTCCTCGCGGTGTGTACTTATCTACCTCTTCCTTTGACTTCACAATCTGCCTCTGATAAACAAACTCAAAGTTTCTTTCTCTTGGATTGATCTCCTCCTCTGTGTTGTTAATCGTTCCTTTGAAAAATTCACCATCTCCTTTCGGCCTTAATTTCTTAAGAATCTTGACTTGCATGCCTGGAAATTATGATTATGGCTCAAGCAAAGATAAGATTTGCTTTTGCAGCATGGAATAGAGACATCAAACACCTGATGGTGTGAGACATTAAAATTATACAAACAGCTGTGGCATCTCTAGATACCATATAATTCAGGCATCTATCAAATAATACATGAACTAAAAATGGCTATCCAATAATATGAATGACAGAAACATTTGTCCATCCTAGCCTACCATGGAGGGCCCAGTGTTTTTCTACTTGTGATAGAGAAGTGGAAAGAGAGAGAGATTCAACAAGTTATTGCCAAAGTAAAACTTCGTTTGTGCACGACGTGTATGATATCTTCATGGATGCCATTAAGAAATCTTTGCCATAGCTTCATTTGTTTATTGTATTGAGTGCCTGGAATTTGCCATTCAATAGTTTCTTTGTTTGTAAACTCATATTTTTATTTATTTATTTATTATTATTATTATTATTATTTATGGGACTTGTTAATAAATCTCCATCTCCCTTCTCAACTTTCTTTTTACTCCTCATCCCTTCAAATCTTTGTTTTAACTCCCCATTTTCTAAATTTTCCAAGAATACCCTTACTCCTCCAAATATGGTACGTTGCATTGTTTTACCTATCGAACATGTTCTTAAAGACATATAGCTTCAAGACATACAGCTAAGCAAAGTTTTCAGCCTATATACCATGCTCAAATGATTTTTTTTTTATAAATGGCCCATCATGCTTCCGTATAATAAATTGAACTATTTAACTCTTTGACCGGAGTGTCGTCGGGTTATATCCACCGGATTTTACAGACTGTTCTTCACAGCCTAACCACGCAGTCGCAACAGATGGTTCCTTACATAGATTCTTTCAACATCACTTAGCACAACTATGTTTCGTTTCCTACCTCATGATGTATAGTAAAGTAGTTAATTTGAAAATAATACATGATAGGAGCAAAAGCCTTGGTTCTTTTATTCAAACATACAGACTCTTATTACATAGTAACCTTCTGTAGAGGAGGAGGAACTTGTTTAGCTAAACACACATAAATTTGAAAGACGAAATATTACAACTTATTTTGAAAGAAAATGAAGAGGTTGAATGTAGCTTCATCTTCCTTCTGCCTTCTTATTTATAGAGGCCCTTGCGATTTGTTTTTTGGATTTCAAACTCTTGCCATAACTTTTCTTTAATTTCTTCTAGCTGTGGTTGTCACTATCTCTTGAGTGTGTCAAGTGGGTGGTTGAGTAGTCCCTCCACTTTGAGTTGTCTTTTTCCTAAATCATTAATCTAGAAACAGCTTGTTCTTCCAGTTTTTTTCTCCTGGCATAAATAGTAGATATGGGTCTGGATCATATCAGTTGAGATTTCATTACCTGCTTCTTTCAGAAGTTTTATAGATCTTTAAAGATCACCAGCTGCTTTCTTGTTACCTTTATCCGATTTTTGGAAACCTTGAGATATGTATAATACATTTTCTTTGGTTCCAAACTTCGTTTTAATTCTTGTGTGATTTTCTTGTTCCCATTTACTCTATATTTATAGGTGTTTTTTGGTCCGAGACTTTTTGTTTGTGGGCAAATCACATGCATACTTTGCTTTTGTCGGGGAATCTTTATCTTTTGTTATCTCAAGGAAAAGTGATTAGGGTCACATGTCCACTTATTTTTGTCGAGGAATCTTAAATTTTTTATGTCCCAGAGGAAAACGTGATTGTGGTCCCTCACCACTTGATCCTGTGATTATTTATACACTTTATTAGAATCATACTCGAGTATCATCAGACCCTGATACCAACAGCGAACCCTTTGAATTCCATGCCAAAGCATTTACACAACCATGGTGCCCCTGTCAAACCAAAAAAACCTTTTAACTATTCATAAAAATCTACCACTTCACTTGTATATTAAAGTACACAATACGCTAAGATGTCTAAAAAGTGATGAAACAAATTCAAAACACATCAGACATATTTAAATACAAGCATCATTGTACATGGCTAATCCAGAAAATAAACATGCAGTATCAAAGCCCACACAATCAAACTCTGATATTTCACAAAATATGAGTTCTTAAATAATTGTTTCAACCCATACAACCCATAGAACCACATGAGTATGAACCCCCAAATATTTGGGGCCACATGAAAATAAAACCTCTTGTACAAATGTTTTGTTGATAAACTAAACGGCATATTTAATGAAACGTCTACTAATTTTAAAAGTGCGGAATATTTTTTTTTTAAAAGCTCGCAATTACAAAATGACATTTAAAATAATCGTATTTATTTGCCAATAAAAGTAGGGCAGTTTAAAAATAACTAACGTCATCCAAAATCAACGTAAACGTAAACGTGTAAAAATCGTAAAATCATCAACATATAAAAATGAGTAACTCCTCTCAAAACACATGAATCAATATGCGAAAAAATTAATGGTCCTCGGGTCGTATCACCGCACATGCCGCCTGCCTACTCAGTCTTCGGCACCTCTGGTTCCCTCATCAAAATGCTCACCTGCATCACACACGCCTAGTGAGTCTAAAGACTCAACACACCTGTACCAGTAATAGCAAGTACATATACGTAGCACACAATAGTGAAAAATAGCATAATAAACATACATTTCATGAGCTTAAAAACATGAACATGAACGTGTCGTGTAAAATCGTAACGTGTCAAAACATGTCTCATCATGTTATCATATCGTATGCGTAACCGTGACCTGTCAAAACATGGTAATAGCATGTATCATCGTATCAGCATATACGTGTTAAAATCTTAATTTGAATTCCGTTCATTAGCTGTGACTTTCGTATCATCATGTCATCATGTCAGTCGATGGATCCATCTACGTGTAACCGCGGTACCCGACGGCGAGGATCATCAGCGACGGCATTACCCGCCCACTGAGTCCGGGCCTTACATGTCATCGTGTCATCGTGTTAGTCACAACTAAATCACTTCCTTCAAAACGTGTCATCATATTCATCACTTAATAAAAACATGCATATACATAATTTTTCCTTTAAACCAAGCATGCACCGTATTTATCATACTTGCGTAAAAACCGTAAACATGATGCATAATCATTTAAAATATCNGACCTAGACCAGACCCTAAGGAACCTATTAGAACCACACCACTAGCCCCAAGCACACCGCTGGCTGCTAAGAACCGAAACTCATCAAAAGACTCCTACCACGGCTAACTCTCCTACCCCGTGCTCGATCGGCTTCGTGGCTCGTTCCAGCACTGGCCGAGCCTTTCCAGGCCGTGGTTCAGACCCCTCAGGGTCTGGTCCATGGCTTGGTATGGCCCCTGCAACGCTGGTCCCCCACCACTCCACCGATCTACCCTCTACGAACTCCAAAACCTCAAAAAACGTGAACCACTCTTCCTCAACGCAGTGTGGTCTCGTTTCCAGCCTACAATTTCTCTTCTTCTCAGTGCTCACAGACCTCAACGCACCACATGACAGTCCCCTTGCACAAACAGGAGCAATAACCGTGAGTCAAAAATAAAGAATGCATGTATATAAACAAAAAGCCGAAAATCTTCCCTGTGCATGGCTGGATCGGGACTTACGCACACATAAAATCACCACAGCATGTATATGACATATATGATGCAGAAATAAGGGTACGGGGCGTGCCTGATGATGTATAAACACAAGGAGATTGAAGAACGAACGCGGGAAGAATTATTCTTTGCAAGAATAGAGGAGATCGAAGCTGTCTTGATGAAATACTCTGAAAATCGAGAGAAATGTTTCTGAAATGGTGGGTGTCGGCTGGTGGGGAGTGACTAATGATTAGGTTTAGGTAAATGGTAATTTATGTATTATTTAAATGGTTAACAAATAACTTAATGGGTCTAATTAACTTTTTAAAAAGAGTTTTAAGTCCAATAAACTTAAAAGTAGGCCCGTTAAATTCAAACACACCCCCGCAAAATATTTCGTGTTGGAAAGATTTTGAAAATAATTACCGAACCATTAAAAAGTCCCCCGATTGGATAAAATTTCCGTACCTTTAAAAATAAAATCTTGCGGGTAAAAATACCCAATAAAATCTCATTTTTGAAAAATACACTTAAAAACGTCTTATATTAATTTATAAAAATAAATCAGGTAATTAAAATAATTTTCCTGATAATTCTCCGGTCTCCGATCCTCGTTTAAACGCGAAATGAAACTTAAAAATCTTTAATACATAATCCTTTAAAAATTTCATGAAATAAACTCTATCATGCATGAATTATCTATAAAATGCATAAAAATAATTAAACACATAATTTATGAAATAAACATGCATTTTATGTTTTAAAAGAATTTAATAAAATACTAAAGAAATTTAATAATTTGCATGCATGTAGTTCACGTGGACTTTCAAATTTTCGGGACGTTACATTTAATATAGGCTGATCAGAACAAGGCTTCCTTCTTGAACCAGACAAATAAATAAAGATTAGATTTGGTGCTAATTATAAAAAAGTGACTACCTATTAAACTCTCAAAGAATGAGCTACTCTTAAAATATTCAGTAGTTATTTTGCCTTATTCATGTTACTTGAGGAATTTGGCTGCTTGTTCAGTAGACTTGTAAATTAACCCAAAAAAATAATAGAATTCTAATTGTGTTGATTGATTTGACATGAAGAACATTGATTATGGCCAGTCAAAGAGAGACCAGAAACAAGGACTCAATTCCCAAGTAAGAACAAAATTTTCAGGAAATGCCGTTTAGGTATTGTGTTCACGTTATAAGAACATTTTATTATTAGGCTACGCCGTTAGAAATTCATGTTAGTACCTGTTTCTCCCACTCAAAGCACCATAAAATAAATGACACATTTTTCATAAAGATCAAACCAATAAAGCTGTCAAAATATAAGGAAAGTGTATATGATATACCTCCAGTTCTCTTTCCAGTGACAGCCTTCGCAATAGGGAGGAATGTGTTTGCACATCTTTATTAAAATCCTGAACAAAAAATTGAGGAAGAGTAATCATACTATATTCTCTGCCCAAGTACCCTAGTTTAAAAAATCAACACACCATAATTGTATCTAAAAAGATAGGTTTTTGAACGATTTCAACAAAAATATTCTTCTAGCTTCTTTCCATTCAAACACCAGAACCACAAGTCACACCTCTCACAAATTCAAGATAACCTTCTTCCTGAGTATTTCAAATGGCAGCATGCTTGTTCAATATTTTCAACCACACATTCAGATTACTTCATTTCAATGAGAACCTCATACGTAGTGGTAAATTTTCCAAATTGGAACAAAATATATTCAAAGACAGGAAATCAAGAAACTTTGATCAATTATAGATGATAAAATTCCTCCTATCACTGAAAAAATTAATAACCAAATCTTAGCAGACCAGTGACAACTTATAACCGGACCCAGAATCGAAATCCTATCGTTGCCACACATCATCAAAGTATATAAAACATATAAAGAAAGGTACATTCGGTATAAATTAGTGACAAACACAGAGCAGTTAGACCAGATAAAAAAAAAAAACCAATAATGACAGAACAAACATGTTGAACCCCGATTGTTCGACTGTTGATGAAACTTGTGATGCTGCTGTCGTGAAAGCAGATTGAGGACCCCATTCAACAAGCCTAAAGAAACAACAATCCGCCGCCGGTTTACCGTCAATTCTCCGTTTACGTGACACATTAGTTTGCCCAGAAACGCTCGCGAACATCTTTTCTCCACAATTCCCACCCACTGTACAACGCAACGCAACGCAAAGCAACGCTAAGGGGAGAGAGGCAGGTCGATCGTGTATATATATGTTTGTAGAAATGGAACACGTGTCGTCCTCGAGGTGTCTCACTTGTGCGTACTAATTGGGCTAAACTTCTAATGGGCTTACATTTGGGCTCCATCCCGTAGGTTCTAGATTAACTGTTTATTATTTTTTGGTAAAAAAGTATCATATATTTCCCAAAATAACCTTCGTCCCTGAATCCTCACTTATTCTATGTTGGGAAAAAAATTATATATACTAGTACACTGACGTACGTATTTTGTGTATGTATAATATTTTTTATAATTCATTTGGTTTATTTTAAATAATGATCAAAATATAATTATAAGAAATAGTGAGAGACTACATTCTAATTTTGATGTATGAATTAAAAAAATAAATAGAAAAAAGAAAGAAAAAAAATCAAAGTAGAAATTTAACATACGACTTGATGCTTAAGAACCAAAAATCTATCCGCTAAGCTACATGTGACTTGCATTAAAATTTTAACACTTTATTAATATATATATAATTATTCAAACGGACCGTGACACAAAAAGTTAGTTACTCTAAAGATCTCAAACTTAATAATATAGTATAGATGTAGTATAGATAGTATAAATGTATATAAATTGACAGAAAATTTAGTTAAAGAATATTCTAATACAATTATATTTTATAAAAAAATTATATATGCTAATTGTATATTTCTAAAGAATTGTTCTAACAAAATGATATTTTATAAAAAAAATTATATATGCGGATTGTTTATTTTTATGAATTTGTGATATATATACATAAACATATTCGCATGCAAATCGCTAGTAGAATATTATTAATTATCAATCTTTTGAGTATTTTTTTGGTCATTTTAAATTACAGAATTTTTTTTCCTTTAATTGTATAAATTAGTAAAAAAATAGTTTAATAAATTTATGTGTCGCGTATAACTATCATACATTTTTTTGAAAATTACTAAAAAAAATCTGATTAATTATGTTTAGTTTTAATTATAAAAATTATAAAGCATTGATTAGATTGAAAATCATTTGCATGCAAATGACCATGCATATAGTTTTTGTTGATATGTATTATTTGTACATAATTTTTTTTACAGCAATATGTGAGACTATATATTTTAGTTTTTTTTTTAAATTTTCTCCACACATGTAAAATGACGTGTGAAGTAGCTCATGTGATGCAATGGAAACAAATTTGGTTTCTTTTTTCAGTTAAAACAATTTTATGTAACACAAAATTCATGCATTTGTAAGAACATAGTCCAACTTTACTCATTGTGGTTTCAATATGAATGCATGTATCATAGTAAAACATGCAAAAAGAAGAAGCAATTGAGTTCAGATCAAAGCATAGGATTCTAGTCATCGGACAGAACACATTTATTATCGAGTACAATTCAAATCTCTTACCTTCGGGCCGAGGTCCTAGGTCACGGCACTCTAGAAGATTGATGAACTAACCCAACTCCATCCTTTCGACTCGTCTCATCACATTCCGCGAAGAGATTTATAGATGGACGGACCCAAGCTAGAACTGCAAGATTGAAACAGAACCTACCTAATTATGGTGACAGGATATGCTGGTGAAACTATTACATAACCTTACAAGTTGGCAATAAACAACATAACACGTAGAATCAACATTCCTTCATAGTGATTAACGGTGCTTAAAACCATTGTGTCCAAACATAAGTTTCAACATGCCACTTGCTATCCCTAAATGCAAAAAAGACTGTTTTTTGTGTTTGCAAGGAAGCTGTACATGAGAACCAAATTTTGCCTCTATACGAGCGTGAAACAGTGAACCTGACCCATATGAATTCATATAAGACGCTTGGTCACCATCTTTGTTATCTAGATTTTGTTATCTTATATCAGATCATTCTCCATAATGCAGAAGGCATGATGGAAGAAGGTTCAAAATGTGAGCATGCAATCCATCATCTAGAGTAGGTTCTTGGAGGAATTCTTGTTCGAACTTTGTCATCTACTGGGAAGCTTTCTGATTTTCCCCGGTCTAGATTTGGGAACACTTCCAATCTTGTTCCCCTATCATTTTGGTCACCAGACTTGTGGGATGATTCAAAGTTCTCCAGTTCTTGGATTTTTTCCAAGGATTGTTCTTTGGAGTCTTGATTGGAGTGGGAATGCTCTGATCCTCCACTTTGTCCAAGGTTTTGGATGGGCTGAGATGAATTTTCACCTTTGTCCAAATTTCGGAGCTCAGTCGCAATTTGTGAACGTCGTTCCTTTAAGAAATTAAGTCGGTTTGTCAGCTTTGACAGAGCAGAAGTGGTGGAATTAGATCCCTATCATACAAACATGAATACATTTTATAAGCAAAAAATTATACTCAAATATAATTTTGAAGTATCCATAACAATGTTAATAAACATAATCAATGAACAGGAAAATATTCATTTTGTGTTAAAAATCTTGTCTTCCGATAGAAATAGGCAAGCCATATATCACATATACGTAATACTAATAGGACCATATAGATGTATGTTTAAATGAAACAAAAATTTCGATTTAATCACACCAGAACTTTAACTGCCTCATTTTACTTCAGAATCACAATTATATTAACCAAACTAGACATACTTTTTAGTGTTTTGAAACCCAGAAGCCCAAGCAAATTCATCGGTCACCATTCTTCTACTTTTTTCTTTTTGTTTAAACAAATAAGCAAACATTAGAATCAAAACCTACAAACAGCTCAATTGATGACTCTAAAATCTATTAGAAATATGAATAGGACCATAGAGATGCACGTTCACATGCAACACAAAAGTCAATTTATTCGCTGTAGTTTAACTACCCATTTTGCTTCAGAATCAGAAAATATTATCCAAATCCAAACTAGACAAATGTAATGCTTAAAATTTATTAGTCCTGATTCTTAAATCCTGACTCTTTTCTGCATTTCATTTTATTTTTTAAAAAATAAAAGCATTAGAATCAAAATCTTTAAACAGCTCAATTGACATGTTAAATGCCATAGTTGAAATTTCAATGAGCGAGAAAAGGGTGAAAGGAATTTGTTTTCTTTGTTTGGTTATAAAAAAATATAAACAGTGAGAGATACTTGGCTCTTTCACATATTCGGTAGATTTCAAAATTTTCCAAATTATTACTCCATAAACTCCTAGATCCATACGAAGTTTAATGACAAGACAATCTAACTAATATATTATAAAATAAATAGCATGCATGAAATAAATAGTAAAAAGAAAAAAGAAAACTGCACCTCTCCCCTCGTATTAGACTTTCTAGAACTGGTTGTGCTGGGCGTATTCGTGCCTAACTCTGTGTTAGGTGACAAATTCAAAGCTCCAGTGGCTTTTGGATTTCGAAAGGAGTCTGCTTGCGGAATCAGAGGCAATGATTTTCTTGTGGAAGATGGAGAGTCTAATTTCCTGTCTTGGAAGCCGTCTGTCTTATCCAAGTTGTACTCATGCTGTACATAAGAAAGACATCTATGAAATTTTTTGAGATTTTCTTCGCAAGAATCCTCACAAACATCACCAAATAAAGATAATGATAAAAGATAATTACTTCGTTCTAGTGTATCAACAGAAGATTTGTTATTGCTTTTTTTAACAGGAGAGATTAATCAAGAATATTAATTTACCGAAGATTTATCATAACCTTTTTATTGAAGAGATTAATTAAGTATTAATAATATTAATTTATCTTTAATCAAGAATATTAATTTACCGAAGATTTATCATAACCTTTTTATTGAAGAGATTAATTAAGTGTTAAGAATATTAATTCATCTTAAAACTCAATATTACATCGCAAGAGCAATCAACAATCACAAGTGTAACTCAGTGTAATAAGAGAAAATCTAATCTTAGTACCAGTCAAACTTAGATTTACATGTCTATACCATGGAATCAATGTTAAGACACGACAGTTCCATGCCACTGTGAAGTTGCGTACCTTACTTCTTGAAGAATTATCTGGAGCACCTGAGATAATTAACGCTCCAAAATCTAACTGTTTCTTTTTCCTGCTGCAAGACAATAAAAAGAAAAAACGGCTTGCATACTTATAAATCAAAAGCACAAAGTAGCTGTTCTATGTAAATAAATAAACAAAACCTTGTTCAAAACTTGTCCAATAACCAAGGAAGGATTCAAGGGTGCAGGTGCATTGTCTCAGAAGAAAGGGACGAGAGGGAGAGGGAGAGTGCATGTGTGTTCTTTCCATCAAGGTTTAGTTTGGAATATATCATCGTTAATCTGACTATATTATGGAACGTGCAAGCAAGGAAATATATCTCCTGATGCCATCAACAAATCTTATTGATAAATGTTGTGGAAGATTCAGCAAGAGAATGTGTTTTCCTGATTACTTCTTAATGTCTGTAGTTGTGCCAGTTGTTTTGATCAATGATAACATCCAACATTCTTGAAGAGGTATTTTATGATTGTCATGTAATGTGTTTATGATATTGGACAACAGTGAACAATGAAACTTGTCTCATACTTATGAAAAGGGAGTAGAGCTTGGCATAGGACGCAGACCCACCTTTTTTTTAGTTATGGCAATCTATATGGTGAACCTCATACCGAGTCATACACAAAAAATGTGTGGTACGTTTGATGATGTTTCCGGCTTTCTTTGGAAAATTGGTATTGAAAATGTACTTCCAAAAGTTGAACTGAGGAATGTGATGTATGTCTGGTTATGTATTATGAAGAAGACATTTTTCACTACAGATATAAAGTGATATACGAATTTGTTGGATTATGGAATTTTTTTCATTGTAAACGATATTTCATGTTATTTCTCAACAAATATTCACATCTGTTGTTCGACTGCTAATTTGGGAGATGTTGCTTATGCCAACCGATTATGCAAAACTTTAATATTTATATTGATCTACTCGATTCAGCCAGTTTGAATTACCTGGATGTTGGACTTATTTGATTACTTTCAGATACAAATATTTGGCTGCTTCCAATAGGAGTAATGAAGGGTGGTTTTAAACATGATTAGTGTGTTTTGGACAAAAGATTTTTTGTATATATACATGTCATGGTTTATCATACAAGCATTGTGTTATATAAGGACATTCTATTCTTGATTGTTACTTATGATTTATTAGTTTATTTATCATAAGTTGAACAGTTTTAATAGTAGACAGAGTTCAGTTCAAGGAAAAATTAGTTAAAACTCACTTTTATATTGGTTTTTTTATAAATTTCGGAAATGCATAGCATGTTATTAATGGTTTCTTGGCATAAACACAATACAAAATGTGTGATAATTCAGAATTGGACGGCGTATGGTTGGAGGTTAATTGTCTTGAGGTCCAAAAGTGCTATGGTACCATGGTTCAGAATATAATAATATCAATATTTTTTTATTCTAAACATTTTCATGTGATCACAACAGGATTGGGGGAGTGTCAAGTTTGACTTGAAGACTCCAAATGTAACAATCAAGAAATGATTTCATTGGATTATTTTCTTGTACAGTAGTATTGAACAAGGGACTGGGTATCAGAAAGGACAGATGCAAGAAGGCTAACAGGAAACAATCTTGCACAAGAAATGCAGAGAGCAAAAGTATTTCTTACAACTTTGACTGATCATTTGGACTTTGATTGAGCTGATTCCCTACATCATACCCAATCCTAGAGTTTTGTTCACGCTGTTGAATAAGATGCAGTTCAAGATCAGCAGCCCGCTGCTTTAAACTTAAAATATCTGCCTCTGTTAGAACAATTTCATCCAGCTCTGCCTTAATCTATTGCAAATTCAAAGTTGATTACTTACAGAATATGGTAGAAGTAATGATCATATACCAAGAGTCACTTAACCTTCTCATCAGCAATGGATGGAACAGAATGAGGTTGTTCAGATATTCGGAGTCCAGCTTCAAGTGCTGTCCTCAGCTCTAACTCCTTCTTTAACTGCTCTTGTAGCCTTGCCACCTGCAATGCAATTCCCTTGAGTCCTTACTGCGTTACAAGGCTAAGAAACTACAAAAATATTAAAAGTACAAGTGACAAGTGTATAACAATTTAGGCAAGATTAATATAGGGAAAGAGAGAATAAGTTAAGTGATGCTTGTTAAATCATCAGATAATAAAGGAGATGGAATAGTTTTTCGTAATAGAGGCACTACAAGAACTATAAACCCACAAATTTTCCATAACTATGTGTTCTAGAAAACATGCTAAAAATTGCAGCAAGATGGCTGAAGAAAATCAAATTTATATCCACTACACAAGGACCAAGGGCAACACCTTGAAGATCAAAACCCAAGTTTCACCCAATAACATTATAAATATACTTGGTGTATCTGTGTCAAGAAATAAGATTGAACGAGATGAATAAATTTATAAAATCTTTGTGCAGAAATTACATCTTTCTCAAGAGCTAGACGACGTTCGTGTAAATCACGCTTTCGCTTCTCCAGGGCATCCTGCAGATGCAAGTTTGCCTTTTCCTGTAACAAATAAGATGTGTGTGAACAACAATTCAAAGATTGCTCAATCCTGAAACTGAATTTGAAGAAGAATGCTTCAAGAGAGAAGACACTTAAAAATTATACCTCCTTAGATATCTTGTTCTGCAAATCAGATTTCATGGACTCGAGCTTTTGTATTTCAGCCCTAAAAATGACAAGCTAATGTGAGCATCATTTCAAACAAATTTCCATCAATGCAAGGAAACTAATGCACGATTCCTGACAGTAGAAAAATTTGGACAGAGTGCATATGATGCATGTGATTCAATTGTCATCTTGCTATAAAGCTTTATGTACCTCGAATGGAAGGTTTGGCATGGACCCTATCAGTCTCAAGAAGAATTAAGGGATGTACCTCAAGCAAAAGAGAAATACTGCGCACTTCTAGTCAGTGCATGCATGTTAGTCATAATATTCTGCTATAGCTAGTGACATCTAAATTTTAAGCGACTCAGGATTCCAGGATTTATATCCTAGTACAATAATTTGGAAGCATCATACGGCTGAGATGACAGATCAGACTCTTCGCTGACAAATAGTGTTAAGAATAAAGAATATGGTTCCAAAACTAAAACTACCAGTTCTAATCAATCATATGCTGGAATAGGAGTAAAATGATCCAATAATATTTGCAGGAAAGGCCTTATAAATTCTAGAATTAAAAGAAAAGGTGTTAATTTAAAAGGTAGGCCATAATTTTAAAGGTAGAATTGTTAATTTATCCTTTTTCATGCCTTACAGCTTATGATTGAGTGATTCGGTTAATAAACTTCAACTTCAATTATTTTATATTTATTCAATTGTGGGAGAAAGGAAACCTTCATTAGAAAATATTGTTGGAAGCAGAATTCAGGTCATTTCAGTAATTTATGACCGTTGTGCTTCTATCTTACAAACTTATTCGTTCTTCGTGAAGATAAATTTGTTATTTTGACAGATTGAAAGAAAGTTGAGATGTCACATCTATTTCTAGACAACATTTAACACAGAAAAGGTCTGGCAAACGTGTAAGAAAGAACTAGATCTCTCAATGAGAAATTATATGATAAATAGGCTCAAACTAATTCATGTCACATGATCAGTTTAACCTCTATTCTTAATTCTTAAGTATAACCAAGTAAAAGAAATCATTACTTTCGCACGTTACTTTTCTCACTGAACATGGAACCGAAAATCTTTGGTTTTTTTTTTGTGGAGTCTGTCGTGGTCTACAATTAATCTACCTTGAAATGACCAAAGGAATTTAAACCATATGGATACTGTCTTCTAAATAGAATCAACAAATTTTGAATTTAACTTTGATATGAAATCTCTAGAAACATGAATAAAACAAGTCTAGAACAAAATTCAATCAGATCATCTAAACAGTTAGTCCAGTTCACATGGTTGCACAATGACTTCCAAACTTACTTCCTTCGGAAATGGTTAAGAAGGATTGTGCAATAAATCAGTAATGAAATGGTAACACCAGCACATCTAATAGAGAGGATCATGGATTTATGGAAACTGAAAGGAGAAATGGATGTGCTTAATTTAGATATTGATTGAGGATGAACCTATGACTTACTCATCTTCAAAAGGAATGTCAATAGACTCCATGGAAAGGTTCTTCTTTCCCTGAACCCGAATTCATGAAGTTAGTTTTGCTAAATAACCAAAGATCATAAAATGCCGCAATGACGTGTGTGTAAAGTTTAAAAAGGGAAGCATCAATGAACCACGTTTTGAATGACTGATTATCGAAAACTAGATAAGTTTGGTTGTGGCTGATAAAAGGGGAACACAGCCATACTTAGTTTCACAATATATGCAACAAAGAAGCACCAATATACTCACAGGTGTGCGCCCCCAAACAGCAGATCGTCGTACGCTGCGAACTGGTTCATGTGATGGTTTAGAAGAGTGTTGCAACCTTGATGATTCACTAGGATAAGCTCCTAATATTTCATTGGAGTCATTCAGTTGAATTTTGGCATCATCATCACAATGGTTCTGAACTTCATCAATTTTCTCTATGCAACCATGTTGAAGCATTTCACTCTGAGAAGAACTTGATAAGTAATTTTGACTGGCTTTAAGAACATCATCTACTTGATGAGACTTGGACCCTGAGCTGTGACTTCCAGAGATCTGCATCTTCAGATATCTGTCATTAGATTCGTTGAAACCGACTGATAGAGCATAAGAAACGAGAACGAGGAAAAAGTTACAAAGTAAAACAGAAAAGAAACTGTAGCCACGAAAAACATTTCAAATTATACTGGAATTAAGCCTAACAATGGAAGAGCTTGCAATAATGAAAACCAGGATATTGAAAAAATGACATAAATACATTTAATGAAAACAGCATGAACAAAATGAACTTATATCTTTGAAATAAAGACTGCCAGGTAAAACCTAAAAAATACCACAAGACTGTTACAGTTCTGAGATCTTGAGCATGTACACCAAGGAAGAGAAGTTCACAAATAACCGGAGACAAAATGATGGAAGATGACAAGGTAAAGCAACAAAAGAGACGCAGAAAAAAAGTTCCACTATTTCGAACAACTAAATTTCATAAACTCGGAGACTTGATGCTGGCTTAAATGGTTGGCTTTGTGGCTATCTATAGTTGTGGTGCCTTGTTAATGAAAGGTGAAGATGGATGTTAACTAAGTATTACCTTTTTGTGATATTCATTTTCAGAGGTGTCACTACTAGTTGCACTGAGTTCATTCTCAAAATCTTCGTCTGCATCTGCATGGGAGTCTTCAGTTGCATCATCCCCATCATCGTCAAAGCTATCTTCATCATCATCTGTAATTTCCTCACTCTCACTACCACTCTCTTCAGAATCAGTATAGGGTTCAGGGGTTACAGAACATTCCTACAAAAGTTCTATGCGTTAATAACACATAATAACTTACAAAGAAAAAGCATTCTATAAAAAGATAGTTTACTACTTTATTCCATATGCATAATTAAATTGTAAAAAGCCTTGTCGCTTTTAAACCATTTATTTTATTGATGGAAGAGTACTGCCATAGGCTGGTATAAAGATATTGATACAGAATGTGTCAAAAGTTGGCTCATGAGGAGCACATAATATAGATTTAAACTGTCTCAAAGCCAGGTCATTTTGCAATAACTGTTTGCTCCATCTCAGGCTTCTTCCTCCATAGAATATTGCACAGCAAACAATCACTTTTGACCAATATTTATAATGTAAAAAATCAAGTAAATGCAAATAAGTCGAGTGATGTTTAAAACAACAGAAATTACTGAAGTGCAGTTTAAAGATCTCGTGAATCTAAACAGTAAACAGTCATTTGGTTTGCTGGTTTCAATGGTGGCAGCTGTGGAATTCCGAAGGTGAGAAAGTTAGTAGCCAACCCAGTTCGATCTCTCAGGCGTACACCAAGTCAATTTCAACCAAACTATATGAGATGAATGTTGGATGCATATGATCTGAACTTTCTGCCATGTCTACGGATTGAAATTGACTCAAATGTTATGGAATAACTAGATGATTGGATAACTGATCAGCTAAAGGGAAACTAAAATGTTTGACACCAACAAGTAAATTGTTTATATAATAACTTATGTTGGTCAATCATGTAACTTAAGGGCCCTTGAAGTAACTTGTTGCTTTAAGAATTGCTGTAATGTGGACACCATTCAGAGTGAGACTAGTACTATGAATTTCGGGCATCCTTTTAGAACACAAATACTAAGCAAAATTTCAATGTGATAACAAAAATAAACAAGCACAAACAGACTCATGCAAAATTTAATGAAAAATTTCACAGGCAGAGTGGCAGCATCAATACCCCCATATTTAATATAGCAGAGGCAAACACAGCACGAATAATGTTATAAATAGGCAAATGACCATAGCATACCCCAAAGATATTATCGTATTCCTCGAGTAATGTAATAACAATGGTCTGTGCATGATTAGCCGCAGCAGCTGCTTGCAAAAGTTGGACAGAACCATCACCCCCCACATCAAAATCATTTTCTAGATCACAATCACCAGCAAGAAGGGGGCGAAGAAGCAAGGGAGCCATGCAAGCTGCTACAGCTGATGTGCTCATTCTGTTCACAGCCTTGTTAGAAGCCACCTTTTGCATCATCATAAGAATTCTAACACAGAAGTGACAAAGCAGTGTGAAATGCAGAAAATTTATGAAATATCGACGATAGAAGTCTAATATAAACCATCAAAAATGCCTTCAATCACCCATTAATATCCATGGCTAAACTCAGGAGTCTGTTGGATGAAAAAATTGAACTCCTAGGGTACGTGTACAACATGAATTCCAACTACATAGACAACAACAGAGACTGGATATCCAATTATGATGTCCCACGTCAAGTATGAGATTAATATTTGATCATTTGCTAGGATGCGCAATAGAATTTCTAGTAACTTAGTTTTCAAGTTCGCAAAGCAAATACAAATATGTAGTTACTTACGTAGTCTATTGGACTATGTCTTAGTTATACTTTATATGTTCATAGGCCAGACTTGCAAGTAAATAATTATTGCACAAGTTCCTTAGCTAACACTTAAACATGCTCAAACTTTCCTTTCATAGAACTAGATAAAGCATCATAATCATGCTTTAGCACTACAGCATAACACGGTTTAATATCAATATCATTAGGATTTGAGAGGCGTCTCCTATAGGTTCAATAGATGTGTTAATAGACACAGCACTTTATTCCGTTGGTTCAAGATGTTGGTTGCTTATGCATAGCACTCCATCTCAAAACAACTAAAATTTTAATCATGCTAACCACAACCAAATATTAGATATCCAACTGTGCATGTTAGTTACTAACTTGATCCTTACAACTTGCTTAAATTTTTCACTTGCGCATTCTACTGTGTAATGGAGTTATGGAGGAATGGGGATGACACAAAATGTCCATCGTCATTATTTAAATGTTTATGAAAGATATTGGATCAAAATAATGTGTTCACAAACGTAATTCTGGCAGTGAATAAATCAACAGTATTTTTAGGAATAAATTAGGACATAATTTCAGGGAGTGACAATATAAAGTCTTGTAATTAGCAATTAAGGATATTATTACTTTTATTAAATGTATTGCTCGTACTACAGATAATAGTTAGTGGAAATGAGAAAAGTGAACAAAACTATTCTTCAATGTCTTCTGCGTTTTAACTCTGCAAAATGATCGTACGATTGAGTTTGAAAAAAATATGAAATAAATAAAAATAAAATGACAATGGAGAAAGGTGAAATTTATGTAAGAAATAAGAAAAAAGCCATCCAAAAACTGAAAAACGCCCATGTTTTGATTTAATATTTGTCTAAAATCACACAGAGGGCTGTTTGTGTTTCAAAACAAGCAATAATTCAAGAACTAAAGCAATATGTGATTGCATTGGAATTTGCTTTTAATTTCTCTTTTGAAAAAATAATTCATGTTAAGACAAAAGGAAAATTAAATGACTTCATCGAGAGCAAAACATAGTAAATTTGCGATAGAAATTTTTAAAATAATTGATTCATGATTTTAAAATTTCAACTGAAAAATTGAATACAATAATCCAACGATATGGCTCAGAAGAAAGAACATCTAGAATTAAATACATTGCCAATCAATAATCATCATAACAACATACAAATTTGAAAGAATCAGAAGCTACAGTAGAATTAATAAAAATGCAAGATTAAGTACTAAATAAAAATGAGATACATCAAACACGCACAAACCAGTATCATTACGAATCAGAAAATTAAAATAGAAACAATTGTCTTGAGGTCGTATTGGATTACCTTTGTAACAAGCGACGATTGGGCTCCGGAAATGTTTCACATATTGCTAAACGCACAGCATTTAGTCTCATCCCACGCTCCGTTCCTAGTCATCATAATAGCTTGGAAGAATTAGTATCAATGCATCTACGCTGCGGTACTTTCCACATGCAACAACACTCAAAATCTCTGTTTCTTTAATAAAAATACTCTCATAATTCAAATTTGAATGTACCATTTGGAATTTTCCACCGAATTGAATTGATAGGTGATGAACTGAAAAATTTTTGTTCTCAAGTATTGCTAACACAATAAGACTAATTATTGTTAGTTCAAACCCAAATAAAATATTATGTAGATTATCAAGTCCCAACTAGACAAAAGCAATTTTTCTTCAGTGCAATTCACATGAGAGAGCCATATACTAAACCATACTAAGTAATTTGTTTCACGGATGCATTGTACAATTATATCACAATGTTTCAAATACAAAGATATCAAGCCTGCAATGGAACGTTGGAACAAAACTGGATTATTTGAAAAATTGACACCATTATATTTTGAAGGAGAGTATTTATATACTAACAGAGTATTTTTTTAAAAAATTCAAAAGTTTAGTTAAAAGTAATGATGAAGTCGGAAAAAAAGGGAAAATAACATTAAATGCAAATGAAAATGAGATGTTAACTTTTGTTTTTATCCTGAGGAAAATTAAGAATAAAAATAACATAAACTAACAAGCCGAAACCAAACAAGCCGAAAATATATTTTTCTCCTTCAAATACCAAATTTCCGCTCCAGCTATACACAAAATACGACAAGTTTTTTAAAAAATATTTGAATTCATAGAATGCTCTCTTCATGAAACAAATGCTGCTTGTGAAAAGGTCGCAATTTCAAAACTCGAAGATACCTCAGTTTTGCCAGACTTAATAATATTTCACTAGCAAATTGGAGAAATGAGTCTACCATGCAATCTTTGAATGGGAAAGCATTTAATTAGGCAGGTTAGTCTTCCATAACAAGATATATACGAACATTTTCATTCAAAAAATATTCCTTCTCTATTCTAGTACTCATATTCAAAATACAATGATAAAAAAGAGTACACCATAACAAACTTACGGCATGCTTCAAGGAGGGCCTTGCAGCAAGATGCAGGAACTGGCGATGAAGGTAACTCTCGAATAACGTACTGGCAATAGATCAATAAAAGGAATCATCCCCTAAAACATTACCTAAAGGTCTTCAAAACAGGTTATATGTTTCTCTAACAAAATACCTTAACGCAGTCAGCAATAACATGTGGATCCTCGTCCAGAGAAAACTCACATTTCCCTGAATAGTGATTCAAGTTATATTACAGATTACTGGAAATAGATCCCTTTGCAGCATATTTTAAGCACATAAATTGAATCTTTGTAAATACAAATCTCATATAAATATATTGATAAAACACCCCAATATATCTTACACTATAAACATGTGCGACGTTTGGTACTTATTAGTGCTAATGTGCCCCTTCATGTGAAGGCCATACTCTTTTGATAAGGTCTAAAGATAGAGAAATCTGTTTACATATAGTAATTGTTGTTTCTGCATAATTTGCATTATCACTTACATAATATACTTAGAAAGAAAATGTATTAACCTTGTTTTCCAAATAGCATTTTACAGTACGAATTCATAATATAGTTTGTTGAATAATATTTAGGTGATTTGATTATGACAACTAAATATGACGTGATGGTGACAAAATATAGAGAGAGAATGCATAGCAATCAAGTACAGAATAATATTCTAGATGACTTAGATGACTTAATCAACAAACCAGGAGACTTTCACAAAACAATCAAAGTAGCTTTTATTTGTATATATTATCAAATACAAAACGATCAAAACTATGCTTTAAAACAAACCAACCTTTTTCAAACTCTCTTATTCGATGCTCCACATCATCAACATCAGCAGCTTGCCTCAAGATGCCTTCTGTTTTAACGCCTGTCAAAAAACTGTCAAAGATAAAGGACCAAACAAACCAGAAAAGTGATAAAGTGGTGTCAAGTATATGAGTTGTAGAGACAAACAAATACTACAGAATAAACAGATAATATAAGCTAGGGATGTAAAAAAGATGAGAATAGACACCATGCTAAGCGAGGGAGAGGATCCGAACTATATTCAATACGAAAAACATAAATATTCCATATAGAAGAGAGAAGAGTAAAAACATTCCGTCACCGGACAAATCCAAGAAAACTAGATCATACAATGGAAACAAAGAAAGAAAGAAAAAAGAAAGCACAGTGTTAGTATGTTTAAGGGAAATCACTTGCATATGCATCCTATATCTATCTGACACTGCGAGTTTCATGCAAACTAGTGGGCTGCAGACTCCTCGACAGATACATAAGCTTAGCAAAAACTCAAAGACTAGGCTTTTGAGTACAAAAAGGAGCTCATAATTATTGCTAATTTAAATTTCCCCGAATTTGTAGGAAAAGAATCAAGGATGTGGATAGAGTACTCTCAGGGGAGAGCAAACATGTCAGAAGTGAACAGCGGGATTGAAGAGGTCATATTTTTGGAAAAAGGTCGGTAAGAATTTGGCAAACATTTCAATTTCCTTCATATGGACAAATGGGAAAAAATCTAAATCAATTCCACATGACATGAATGTTGAAATTTTCTTTTAACACATAGAAGAGTGTTGTTCTATCATTTTTTTCCAGTTTTTTCCATATATAAAAACGGATTATCTCGCCTTGCAGCTGTCAACCTGAGAATAGCCCTTGTAACATGGAGAATATAGGGTAAGCAGAAAACTGAAAGAAAGAGAAATTCTATCAAACATAGCCATAAAAAGGTCAATGGAAACCAAAGAGAACCCAAGCAAAGGATTGGAAATTTTATGAGTTTTATTGCATATATGGTGTAGAGATATGACAAAGAATAGCCTACCTTCGCTCATTCGAAAACAAAATTAGATGTCTTCATGTTAAAACATTGCAGATATTTACTATTTGCCTCTTTCCGACACTGTTCCAATTGTTATTTGGTAAAAGATAACAGCCGCATAATACACCCCATAGTGAAGACATCCCTAGGAGATCCAAATAATAATTTATAATACAAAGTTGACAGCATAGTACTATTCTCAAATGCAAATTAGGACCATCACATTGTGATGACCAGCTCCATATTCCATCATTCGGAGGAGAACTAAAGTAGATTTAATTTGAATGATCCACGAGAAAAATACTTTTGTTGTAATTCACAATCGTGAAGTGAAATTTCTAGAAGAATGTTACAATCTGTTAAAAAATGAATCTCACTCTTACTTTTTTTCCCAGTAGCATATACAATTCTTTCAAAACTTTGATCTTGTTTATTAGGAGGTTTTAATGTGGAAACACTGGTAAAGAAGCATAACAAGAATAATCATGTTATCCCATGTGCATCTTCCCAATAAAAAATAAAAAAAACTGACCATTTTCCTCGACAAATCTAAGAGCTTTTTCCAAAAAGGATGGAGTGCCATCTATATCTTCTAGAGCAAGTAAAATTGGTCGACCGATGACCAAGGATTTAACATGTCTATCTTTAGCTGCCAAAAAAAACAGAGAGAGCGAGTGAGAGAGAAAAAAATGACCTATATCAGTTTCATTATGAAGAAAAAACAAACAAAAAGTGAAACACTGAAAAAATAGAACGCCCTTGATTTCTACTACATACTCCCATGTAAACGCACCACAACACATACCGGATAAAAAAGAAATGACAAGAAAATATAGGTTAGGAGAGGGAAAAGGTGGTAATCTCTCTAGATTTGGAGAATTTCAAGCTCCTGGGGAGAAAGAATCATCAGCTAGAAAGGTTAAAGAAAAAGATGGAACTTTTCTTTAGTCTCCATGTTCCTAAGGATGCATCACATGTTGTAGCTGACTAAATAACAAAAAGTAGCAGCAAGTGATTTGGTAGAACTTAACCTAAAAAACCTAACTAGATATTTGAGATGTATTAAAGCAAAAGAAATTCATTTCAAAGCATAGTCAAATGTTCAAAGCATCAAGAACCTTACATTGTTCTGAAGAAACATCAGCTGCATTGGGCTGATCGTTCTTGAGTTTACCATTTTGCCCGATAACAAGAGCAGCACTAGGTGCATTTTTTAAAGCTTCCTCGAGAGCAGCCTTCCACTCGTGCAGATCTTCCAGTGTCTCTGCCTATGTTACAAAAAATCCAATAAATGGAAAAAATAAAAAGCTTAGGTATATTTGGTTTTGCTACCGGAGTAGGGTGCACCCGAGTCAAGTCGAGCTCGTGCATGATACTACTCGAGCTCAACCTGATTTGATTTTTGTAGGCTCGAGCTCGACTCGAACTCGATCTAGTATTCAATTTCAAGCTCGATCTGTGAAGTTTTCGAGTTACAGAATTTCGTGCTTGAAAAGCTCTAAAGTATTTGTAGCATAATAGAGCTTGAGCTTGAAAATTTTAGGTTCTTCTAATTTTTGTGTTTAAATTTTGCATTTATATTGAAAAAAATACCCTTAAATTATATATCATCTAAAAAAAATTTTATATACAGTAACTCGAGTATTTCGAAACAATTAAACCTTGAATGTTACTCAACATGAGTGATGAGTCGAGCTACTCGAGCTCAGCCAAATCATGCTCGAGTTGAGTTTGATCGAGCCGCTCATGAGTAGCTTGACTCGCTTGCATCCATATTCTGGAGTTTTCAAATGTGTTTTTTCAGGGAAATAACTTTTTGAAATTATAATGGATAGGGATGTGTCAGTTTGGTTTTGTTTTTATGAAAAAAATATTTACTTTAGCCGTCAAATCTTGTAAATTTTGTTTGATGATTAACATCTAAATAAAATTTTGAGTATTTAAAAATTGTAAAATATATTTTATTGTGCTAATGTTGTATATTTTGGGATAAGTGAAATTTGAACTAAAATATAGGAAAATAAGTTTATAGAAAATAAACAAATATAAGATAGTAGTGTTGTTATTGTTTTTAAAATATTAAATTTTTCAAAAATTGTGTGATCAAGATATCGCACTAGATACAACGAATATTAACATCACAAATACCATGCAAAAAGTAACAGTGTCACTAGTAGGAGTATGTCATGGAGGACCACAACGAAGATGGTTATTACAAAAACTCAAAGTGTGTGACCATGGCAGAATCCAAAGCAATAGCTATAACGAACACCAATATCCTGAATCCACATCCCAAAATATAACCATGTTACAAATAGTGGTGTAAAATATACCAAGCCAGCTTGATTCAATCCTAATCAAGCCAAGGATGTTTTAGCTCAATCTCAAAAATTAAACGCACAAGGTTTGTGAGCTCAAAATCAATGCTTAAATATTTTTATATTTTAGTAATATAATATAAAATTAAAATTCTATGATATATGTATATGTAATTTGTATTGATTGGGGTTCATGAGCTCACGTTCATAGCTAAACTCATGATTTAAGCTCGTTAACATGTTCATGAACAAATTTTCCAGATATAATCTAAGCTTAAAAGCCAGCTCATTAGCTGAACTCGAGTCTAATTTTTTGTAATCGAGCTCGTGAAATTTCACGGACTCATTTACACCTCTTGTCACAAGTCATAATTTCTATTTAAATGAGTGCCGAATTCCAATGAAAAACAAAGCATGGAGTTTTATGATAAAACTCAACACAGAAGACAAATAGCATGAAAGCAACTAATTCAAAGCTTTGGTTACACAAAGAAATCTAAACAGGATTGCACCTTGAGTGTGAACGCTCGTCCATCGCGCCCATCAGGAAAGAGTACGGTGAGCAATTTTTTATCTTCTTTGACAACAACACTGAGAGTGGGATAAAAAAAGCCAAACATCCACTGTAACCATTGATATTGTAGGAAGACGCAGTTGATATACAACCAGAAACACAAAACTCTAACATCAATGTATTTATTGCCAACCTGCCTGAACTATTCAGGTCAATTCCTCCAAGGGTTAAATTGACTTCACTCCCTTTCTGAGGGACCACATTCTGAGAAAAAGTTAAACCAGAAACCTTTAACATTTGCAATTTGGATAAAAATTCAAAAATGGCACTAAATGTGAATTAAATGTATAGCCATAAAAAAAAAAACCATCAACAAATCAGCATCTATTATTGTGAAATTCACACTTCTTCAAAGATTTTCATGAATACAGCACATTTCATGAAATGAAAGAAATTTTCTTCGGATAAGAATTTTTTTCTTTGCCAGTTAATTTTTCTCGTATCTCTGATCAAATACTTTTGCAAAAAAGTTCTCTTTGTAATATATTTTAAAAAGTGTGCTATCGTCTTCATTTCTTACTGCACCACATGAACATACAGTAGCTTATAGATTTACTACCTATGATAATACATTAAAAAAAAACATTCAGGCCATCAAACGGTAAAACATAAATATTGGTATATGAAACAGAAAAACAATCAAAATATCAGACCTCATAATACAGCTATGTGTAACATTTGACTCAAAACTGTCACAGAGATCTGGTTGACCAGCTCTGTGTTAAAATATAAGAGATTTTGAAAAAAAGTGGCAACTTACTGGATCAGTTCTGAAGAAGACCAAGGAAGTTTGAGTTAAAATAAACCACCTTTTCTTCCATGATGTCCATCCAATACCTATTAATGGCGTAAATACAATTAATGGGGTAAATACATGAGGAAGAAACCGTTTGCTCTGACAAATGATGTGTCTCTTTACACATTTAATACTAAACAATAATAGCACGGTGATTAGTATAACATTGTATAACAAGCATTTTAGTCTAAGAATATCATGTCCTCCAGAAAGAAGTGTTTATTATTTTTTCTTGTCTGGATTTTGTAAAAATGTCAATCCGCAAATGTAAATTTCATGGGTGAAATGAAGGGGCCACTAACTGTTGATGTATGGAAATTAGGAACTTATATTTGTAAATGAAATAAAATGAATATCAAATTTATCCGTCAGATGAATGGGAAGCCAAACAATTAGGCTTATGTTATAAATATTCTACAAAAGAATCACATGAAACACGCGAAAATCACTGCTTCATTCAAGCTTCTGCACACACAGACATACTGCATAATATATGTTATCATGGATTAAACCTGCGCACCCAAATTCACCATCAAACAGCCCAATATAATAGATGACTCGGATTCAGCAAGTCTCTTAACAGATCCCGTACATGCAAGGGGATAAAGAAGCATGTATATATATTGCCATCTGTTTTTCCAGAAGAAGCATGTATATATATTGCCATCTGTTTTTCCAGAAAAGGAAAAAGGACCAAATCAAGTAGCAAACAGACCTTTTGAGGATAAAAATAGTGGGCCGTTCTTATAGACCTGCAGCATGATATCAACATCAAGCTTGAATCAGCTGTCTATTACAATAATTGCATCAACATAAGTTTAAAGATCTTATAAATAAAAGATTACGTCAAACAACAATTTTGATAATTAGGGGGAATATTAGGAAGGAATGACTCAGAAAGTTCAATAGAGCATGTTGTCTTGACTCTTTGATGTGAGACACTTTTGTAACATCAAAAAGTGAAATACTTTCTCGTCTTCAGGCCTCTGCAACCTCTTTCTGAAGTACATGGTTAACCGTGGACGGCTGGGCCTTTAAATTCTGCTATGTATGGCAATTACCGTTGCCTTTAAATTTGTCCATACCATCTAAATCAGTTCTCATGCAATTTAACTATAAGATTCACCGCCCAGATTTTTCCAAATATGTTTCTTTTTTCATTACAACTCGTGTTTCTACAAAACTTGAATCTTCTGTGACCATACACAATTCAAATGCTTGGATATTTTCCACTTATTCTTACAAGTTTACCATTTCAAACTACCATAAGAAGCTGAAATATCTTGAATCATGCGCAAATACACAACGCCGATAAAATTGTAAGGCGTCCTCTTTGATATACCACGAAATCCCACTACTAAATTTTGAGGATAAGCATCGGAAGCCACAAAATTTATCTACTGCAATTTGTCGACAAATGTACCTTACTGCCACCATGAAAAGCGGGGCTCGGTGGTGCTGGTGGCGGAGATGGCTCGTTAATGCCACCTTCCCCCTGAAACAGCGCCCAAGATTCACATTTTACAAAACGAAAACTAAGATGATTATCCTAATTTGAAGTGATCATGCAATGATATATATCATCGAGCACGAACCTGAGATGAATCGGCATTTACGTTTGTCATTTCCTAATTACGAAAGAAACACATTACAAAAGTAGCAGTGTCCCATTGAAGGAACCTGCCAAAATGTATCATCGAATCGTTGATCAGATCCAAACCCAAGAACAAAGAGCTTAAATTCGTCGCGGATCAAACAAAACAAGGGAAAAAATTCACCTTTCTCGCGCATAACATAATCAAATCAATATTTTACGAAATGGGCAGCATGAAAATCAAGAATGCTGAAGAATAATTCAAGATCACGTGTGTTGGGGAGAGAGACGTAAAATTGACGCATATTTTTGGGTGTTTGTTTGTTTGTAGAGAAGGGAGCGAAGATACAACGGAAAGCCGAGGTTCAAGCGTGGGGATAAGTGCTCTTGCCTGTTGCATTTGTTACACGTTTGACCACCAACGCCAACATTTTCATCACGTGCCATTTATGTCAATGTAATAATTGCTGCTGATCGCCAATTAATATATACTAGTTACTTTTCAAACGTGATATGTGTTTATACGGTTTTTTTTATCATTATCGATGTACTAAAGTAAAATTTGATAAATTATAGATGAACTAAGTTGATATTTGAATTGTTGAAAATTAAAAATATGTGTTAAAATTTAAAAAAAAACAAAGCAAAACAAAAAACAAAAGTATAATATTAGTATATATAAGAGTAAAATTGGAAGAAAATGTTGGTGTTTTTCCTAAGTGGTTATTATCATGTCCTCAATTTTAATAAAAAAAATTAAAACTGCTAAAATATATTCTTTAATCTTAATCAAAAATTTTGAATTTTAAATGATGTTATCTTTCATGTTTCCTAATATAAAATTATTATAAGAAAGCATTAAATTAAAAATAATACAAAAATCAACACATAAAAATCACATATATGCATATTAGAGATCATTTGTACGTGTTGCATGCAAATGATCTCTAATATGTATACGAATGGAGATAAAAATCACATACTTAAGTGCTAAGTTTAAATACTTAAGTAAAATATGTTAATTGTGTGTTTAAAATATATTAGAAAATATCGGATTTTTAGATGATATTAAAATATATATTTGAGTTTAATAGCATGCGAGTGTTGAAATAAACCAAATCGGATGAAGTTTTAACCCAAAAATAAAAAAAGACATGCACATACTGTCTATCAATCGTCATTTCTCTCCCAATTCTCCAACCAAACTCTGCAACTTCGACGGGCAATATATCCTTCGTTGGTTGTCGAAATTTTTACATGTCCAAAGAAAACTTTTACTCGTTTTCCGTTGATTATAAAATAAATATGATTATATGTTAATAAATCATGATTAAGATAAAAGAATCTCACAAACTGTCTGAGAAATTATCAAACATTAAAAGAAGGTACTTGGGCGCCCCAGCGCTCCAGAGACTACCTGGGCAAATGCCCATGCACGTTGGAGCTAGGCACCTAGGTGCTGGAAGTCCTGTTTCACAAATGTTGTGAACTTTTCTCAAATTTTCTGCATCTATTTCAATCCAATGGTGTTCTTTAATGATTTTGTTCAAACTTTTGAAACAAAAAACGTCTCACATATTGAAACAACTTGTCTCTGCCAACAAATTAACAACACTAAAAATAGAGAATCAAAGATTTTTTTAAAAAAAAACTTTTCAAATTATCTATATTCATATTGATAAGTCAACACCATCTATTACTCTTTATGTAAAGCCATAATTCTCTCAGTTCATGGCAGATTCTTGGTTGCGAATATACTGTTTATAGCAATTTTATGTTGAATTTATTATATTTACATTCAATTATTTGTGTCTCTAAGATTGGTTTTCATTTTATTTATTTAATCACCACTGTATAAAGAGATGTACAACACAGAATTTAATCCATATTTTTGTTGTTCGTTTATGGTATCATAGTCCTAAGTATATTAAGGACATGATTCATACGTTTGAATGAAATAAAAAAATAAATTGAAATAACCTCGGAAATGAAATGTGAGAGATAATGAAATAATAAATTTATTTTATTCTTGTGATCGGTATCAATCAAGTAATAATAGTATATAGTTTTTATATTTATTGTTCTTATATAAAATTATTGTTACCATTTTAATACTACTATTATTTTTGCTACTTATTTGTGATATTTATTTATTATTAGTATAAATTTATTATAATTGTTTATAAACAAGATAAAATTTCTATTATAATTTCCTAAGTTTCTTTTTTTTTAATCCTAATACTCAACCATGGCTGAATCAAGTTATGTCCACTAACACAAATTCTTATCTCCCACACCAATTTTCTCTATCAACAAAACTGCACTCATTCTTCAAAAACTATCAAAATGAGGAAACTATGCAATTTGGAACTCGCAAATGACGAATCTTCTCCTTTGGTATGATCTCATGGGTTTTGTGGATGGAACTCATCCATGCCTACCAAATGATGATCCAGAGCACAAAACTTGGATCCGTCAAGATTGACTATTTCTCCTTGCCATCCTAACTGTTGTTTCTGGACTCTCGTCTCACGTTGCGAAAATTCGGAGGAAGCTTGGAACAAACTCAAAGCTGCCTGTGCCAAAAAATCTAATACTCGCATGGTTGGACTCATTGAACCTCTCACAAAAGTAAGTCAAGACGGAAAAATGTATCCTGAGTTCATGCAATCCATTGAAACTATCATTGATGATCTTGCTATGACTGGGCATGAATTAAGTGCTGGAGAAATCTTAGTTCATCCACTCAATGGTCTCACGAATGATTATAAAGATCGCTCTACGTGCTAGAGAATCACCCATTTCATTTGAAGAATAAGTTGAAAAACTACTTGACTATGGATGTGGTCTTTAGTGCTCAAATCCAACAAAAGAAAACGTTTCCATCTTGGCTCAGTATACACAGGAAAATCACACGAGAAATGGAAAAACAACAACTTCAATGTGTTTCCTTATGAAGCAAACAACAGCAGGCACAAGTGGAACACCGAAATTCAATTTCAAAGGAATACGCCCCCAATCCGTGGAAACCGAAACTACCTCAAGAACTCACAAAAGCAAGGATTCATATCCGATCAATCAAATAATAATTGGAGACCTCCATTCAATATATAATAGCCAATACCGATTCATTTGCCAGTGATGTGGCCAACCTGGTGATGGTGCAAAAGTGTATCGATCTCATCCCTCACCCTCCATTAGCCACAAGCAAACCATACCACTCGACAGACTATGGGTAATCAACTAGGCTTTATTTTTTACTCTAGAGCTTCCCATCATATCACTTAAGATCTACAAAACCTCTACATTCATTTTGAATATGGTGACGATGAAGATATAATGGTTGTAGATTGTAATAATATTCCTATTTCTCATACATGATTCCCTACTATTAAATCTTGTGACTCGACTTCTAAATTGGTGGAAATTTGAATCAAATTTAGAGTTTGAATAAAAATTATGTCTCATGAATGTGAGAGTGTCTTTTGGCTCTCCACATTCTTGAGTTGATTGTGGCTCATGATTGTGGAAGTGTTTTTTGACTTTCCACATTTTTTAGTTAATTGAAGACTTTTGGCTCTTCATATTCTTAAGTTAATTATATTGAAAGATTAATTGAGTTAATTAATCTTGTATGACTCTTGGTATGCATTTTGGAGCTTATAAATAGTGTGTTCATTTCATCATTTTGTATGCATAAAAATGATTTTTACAAACACTCAAGATATCTTTCAAGAATTCTCTTGCATTTCATATTGTCAACTTTCCCTTCGGCCTCCGTTAAATTTCGGTGATTAAGTGAAGGTACGTTTTCGGTTCGACGGTGTAGTTACTTCGTGATAAGTTGCTGCAAGGTTTTGCCATTGTATCCTGAGAAACAGTTGTCCGTCGAGATCCTCGAAGCACCGTCGGAGAGGACAAATCTGTTTTAATGAAACTGTACTTCGTACGGGACTCGATTTGATTTACTGTTTTATTGTTGTTATTTTATATATGATATTCATACTTTCATTAGTATGCTCATTTTCATATATATTTTTGATTGTCGACTACCGAGACATCAACAAGGCTTGCCCAAAGAATGAATTCTCTCTGTCGAACATGAATATACTTACTCATTGACAGTGGTTCGAAAAATTTTCATTTATAGATTGTTATATTGAGTATAATTAGACAAAGATGGCTCCTGAAGATGTCGCTCTGTCTGTATCTTTACGAGATTGCTTTCGTTCCCTACTTCTATATTTTTGTTATTATCAATTTGGCTAACAATCTTAAAACGGATTCTGTTATACTCATTACATGGTTTCTTGAAGACATGACTACTGATTCGAATAACTCGAATGTGCTAAAAGATAGTCCTTAATTATGAACTTCTTGTTGTCGATGTGCCTGTGAGCCATGCTAATACAGCAAAGAAATTTGATGGCTCAAATTTCATGAGGTGGCAATAGAATACGTTTTTCCATCTAACTGTCTTGAATCTAGCCAGGTTTCTCACCGAGGATGCTCCCAAACCAACTGAGGTTGACGAAGATGAGCAGACTACTAGTGTTATTGATGCATGTCACCGCTCATATTTCTTGTGTAGAAAATGGATGGTTTGCTGATTCGCTATAAAATATGTATAGTGAAAAGAAGACGACTCGGGAATTGTGGGAGTCTCTGGATCGGAGACACAAAACCGAGGATGTCTGGGTCAAGAAATTTATCGTTAGTCAATTCTTGGACTACAAGATGATCAACTACAAAATCACTACCAAAATAATGCCAAATGACAACGGTTTTTAACCGTTGTCGTAGCCATTTTAAAACTGTTGTTAAAGCCCTTGTGGTTAAAGGGTTCGCTCAAAGACAACGATTTTTAACCGTTGTTGTAGATACATTGGCGACAGTTTTTGAAAATCCGTCGCAAATAATATTTGCAACGATTTTTTAAAAACCGTCGCTAATTAACGACGGAAATCATGTAAACCACCGTCACTATTTAGCGACGGTTTAAATACTGTCGCTAAAATCAGCGACGGTATATTCCATCCCTTCGCTAACATTAGCGACAGTTTATTCATAAAGTCCGTCGCTAACGTTTTCAGTAAAATAAAAAAAAAATATTTTTAATAATTTAACAAATCGAAAAAAAATTATAATTCGACAAGAATCCTAACATTATTCATGAACTTAATTAAACATTTACAAATTTATCAAAAAATAAAACAAAAAAATTTATGCTAAATCGAAATTAAAATATTGTAAGAGAGAAAAATTTTAAATGTTGTGAAGTGGTGTGAATGAAAATGGAACGAAAACACTGATATTTATAGACACGTTGCAACGGTTTTTTGGTTAAACAGTCGCGATTAGCGACAGTTATTCCAATAAACCGTCGCAAATTTAAAATAGCGACAGTTGTATTTAAAAACGGTCGCTAAATTTAGCGACGGTTGTTGTAATCCGTCTCTATATGTAGCGACGGTGTTAGTAAAACCGTCGCTATTTTTATATACGCGACGGTTTTAAGTAAAACTGTCGCTAAATATAGCAACGGATTATAAAGTGTCGCTAAATTTAGCGACGGTTTTGATTAAAACCGTCGCTAATTGGAAACTAGCGACGGTTTTTGAAACCGTCTCTAAAGTTAGCGACGGATTTAGCAAAACCGTTGCTAAATAAAGTAACGGTTTTGATGAAACGTTGTTGTTTGTCCAAAAAACACGCTAATCGACAACAGTTTTCTAACACCGTTGTCGTATGTCCTAAAAAACACGCTAATAGACAACAGTTTAAAACCATTGTCGTATATGGTATACGACAACGGTTTTAACAAAAACTGTTGTCTTTAGCAACCAAAAAATACGCCCATAGACAACGGTTTGCTAAAATCGTTGTCAACCGTTGTCGTTGACCCATAAAGACAACGGTTTTTTAAAAACCGTTTTCTTTTGAGCGTGATTGTATGTTAAATTTTTTGTAGTGAATGGTGATCAGCAGGTTCAAGAAATCCAAGTGATTCTTCATGAGATTCACAGTGAGGGGATGACTTTGAACGAATATTTCCAAGTGACTGCTGTTGTTGAGAAGCTACCACCGGCCTGGAAGGATTTCGAAATCTATTTGAAATACAAACGAAAGGAGATGAATGTTGAAGAACTCATTGTTCGACTTCGTATTGAGGAAGACAACAAGAGTTCTAAAAGACGATTGTTATCTCTAGTTGCTGCCAAGGCAAATGTTGTCGATCACGGCCAAAGCTCGTAAAGGAGAAACTTTCTCCTTCCAACAAAAAGAAATAGTGAACCATTTGATCTAATTCACGGTGATATATGTGATTTAAAAGGTGTGCAAACACGTGAGGGAAATAAACACTTTATTACTTTTGTTGACGATATCACAAAGTTTTGTTATGTGTATCTCCTTAAAAGTAATGATGAAATTATTGACAAATTTTTTCAATATAAGAGTGGAGTTGAAAACCAAATTATCAAGAAAATTAAGGTACTAAGAAGTGATCGTGGAGGTGAATATGAATCACCATTTGCTGAGTTTTGTGCTCAACACGGTATCAAACATGAAAGAACTGCACCTTATTCTCCTCAGCAAAATGGCACTGTAGAGAGAAAGAATCGCACCTTGAAAGATGAATGCGTTGTTATTAAGTTTTGGTTTACCACAGAACATGTGAGAGGAAGCTGTTCTAACAGTAAATTACCTTTTAAATAAGTTGCCCCGAAAGAAGCAAGATAAAAGTCCATACGAGTTATGGAAAGGTAGAAGACCTTCCTACCAATACTTGCGAGTGTGGGGGTGTCTTGCGAAGGTTGCAGTACCCACTCCGAAGAAAGTAAAGATAAGACAAAAAACTGTTGATTGCATTTTCATTGGATATGCTCAAAACAGCAGCGCTTATCACCAAGATTTGTATCAATTTTCATTCATGTGGGAGATTGTTGAAAATTTGAATCAAATTTAGAGTATGAATAAAAATTATGTCTCATGAATGTGAGAGTGTCTTTTGGCTCTCCACATTCTTGAGTTAATTGTGGCTCATGATTGTGGAAGTGTTTTTTGACTTTCCACATTCTTGAATTAATTGAAGACTTTTGGCTTTTCATATTCTTAAGTTAATTATATTGGAAGATTAATTGAGTTAATTAATCTTGCATGACTCTTGATATGCATTTTGGGGCTTATAAATAGTGTGTTCATTAATTCCTCATTTTGTATGCATAAAAATGATTTTTACAAACACTCAAGATATCTTTCAAGCATTCTCTTGCATTTCATATTGTCAGCTTTCCCTTCGGCCTCCGTTAAATTTCGGTGATTAAGTGAAGGCACGGTTTCGGTTCGCTTGTGTAGTTACTTCGTGCTAAGTTACTTTAAAGTTTTGCCGTTGTATCCCGGGAAAGAGTTGTCCGTCGAGATCCTCGAAGCACCGTTGGAGGGGACAAATCTGTTTTAAAGAAACTGTATTTCGTACAGGACTCGGTTTGATTTACTGTTTTATTGTTGTTATTTTATACACGATATTCATACTTTCATTAGTATGCTCATTTTCATATATTTTTTTTGATTGTCGACTACTTAGACCTCAACAAGGCCTGCCCAAAGGATGAATTCCCTCTACCGAAAATGGATATACTTACTCATCGATAGTGGTTCGAAAAATCTTCATTTATAGATCGTTATATTGAGTATAATTAGATAAAGATGGTTCCTGAAGATGTCGCTCTATCTGTATCTTTACGATATACTTTCATTCCCTACTTCTACATTTTTTTATTAGCAATTTGGCTAACAAAAATTTAATAATGTTTTGTGTGCTCCTAAAATCAAGAAAAATCTTCTTTCTGTTTCTCAATTTTGCTCTGACAATAACACTTCTATTGAATTTTTCCCGATTTCTTTTTTGTGAAGGATCTAACTAAGGGGGCATCCTTCGTGCGAGGCCGGAATAGAGTAAATGTTTATGAGTGGCCAATTTCAATGACTGGTAAATCCTCATTCTCACCAATATACTAAACTCACATGGCAACCAAGTCCGGTCGCTCTGTTCCAAATATCAGTTCGAATTGGTCATCCATCTTTTAGAATCCTCCACAATACTGTCGTTGGATTACTTTTTTCTCATAACCAACAAATTTTCTTCAATCTCCTAATCAAATCCACGATCAGAAGTTTTGTTCCTCGTATAGACATTACTAGAAGTCCACACGAATTTTGCGTCGAGACTGGATCGCGGGAATTTTACAAATTTGGTTGTGTTGCGGCGGCAATAGGGTGGCCCTCGGTGGTGGCTGAAAATTTCTTGTGAAATTAGAGGGGTGGCCAGAATTTTTCTTATGATGGAGAGAGAGGAAAATGCTGCAAAAATGTGTGTAAAAACTTGTCTTATTTCATATGACCCTTCATGATATATTTATAAGTTTTGATTGATTCTTAATCAAATTAGGAATCTTACTTGGATCATGACACTTTGTTTTCATTTTTTAAAATTTCTTATGTATATATATTCGACTCTTGAAAATACAATACATAATTAAATCATTACCTACTTTTGATAATTCAATATATATATATATATATATATATATATATAAATCAAATAAATTTTATTTAATCATTCAATTAATTAACTCTTCTAGAATATTTTATGATAATTTTGCACTTAATAGTCATCACTACTAATATTATTATTTAATCAATGGATTCTAAATTTACATTGCTGATGTGTCGATGGTACAAATCTCATTCATATAATGAAAAATGAAAATTTCAAGTATCAAAATATTTATTGATTTATTTTTGGAAGCTGTCAGTTTTGTGAACTCCTTTATTAAAACAGTCGTCAAACTCAACTACTTGAACTTGATTATCTCAACGAGAACACATGATCCAATATTTGTGTGATCCTCAATAGTTCAGGGATGCAGCTAGCCGTGAGTTCATAACTTCATGTGATTCAGAATAACATTTATTCTTATCCGAACTTACCCTAATTAACCTCATTCTTTTCATTAACCTCTTGATCAAGAACGTCAGAACTTAAGTATGATTACACCTATCAGATCATGGTAAGAGCATCTAGTAATATTGCCCCCTAATCTCCTATGTATAACTGATAGTACCTGCAAGAACCTTAAGTTAAGTTAGCGTACATTACGGTCCCTTCAACTCATATATTCCAATCGAATCTGCAACCATTGGTATATCTAGAGTTTTATATGAATTTGATAAGAATGTGAAATATCTTTGAGTAATAAAAGTGACATTATATGTGCAACCGAGGAAACATCTTTCCAAAATGCACGTGTTTTACTCTGTCAGAGATTCCTTGTACTATTAACTCATTTGATCTCATAAGATATCTTCACCATAATTAGGTAAAATCGTAAAATATTATTAGAATAAAAATTGTTATAATATGAGAGTCAATAAAGTTCAAGTCACAAGTTGGCTCGCTAGACACCTACTCTAAAAATTAACGCTTCTTATAAACTACCATTATCTAAACTTAATTTCTCTCCTAATTTTTGTAATAATTGTCTGTGTAATAAAATTCATGAACTTCTTTTTGGCATTTCTTCGTTTTCTTCTTCTAAACCTTTAGAAGTACTTTTCAAGATGGTTGGGGACCTGCACCTCTCATCTACTTTGATAATTATCATTACTATGTCATACTCTTGTGCATGTTGGTACAGCTGAGCGCAAACATCGTCATATGTTTGAAACTTCGCTTAGCTTTCTGCATCACGTTGCTATGCCACTCAAATATTGTCTATTTCTTTTAAAGCAGCTGTTATCTCATCAATTGTATTCAGGGCTTTTTAACCGTTTACAGCAAATTTTCTAATAATTTAATAAAATAAAGTAAGAAAAACTGAGTTTGTCAAAGTAATGTGTCATTGAAGAGGCATGACTTACAATTTTTTTTAAAAGCAAGTCATGCAATCTCATATGGCGTGACTTGCTTAATAATTTTTTTAAAATTTTTAAAAGTAAGTCACGTCAATTGAATAGGCGTGACTTGCATCTACCTTTTTTTAAAAAAATTATAATATAAATGACTTGCTTTAATTATTTTAAAGTTGTACGCCTCAGAACATGAAATAAAAGCTGCAACAAGCACATGCATTAAAAGCTGCAACAGGCACATGCATTAAAAATTGCAACAACATAGGTTTAATAATTTCGAATTCATTATAATATAATATATTTTGTTCTATAAATTGAATACTTCATTGTCTCACTTCATTCATTCCTTTCATATTTTTCATCGGTAAGTTCTCGTAAATGTTTGAATTTATTTTTTCACTTCCTGTAAATTTTTATTAATTTGATTTTTTTTTTTTCCAGGTACATTTTTTTCCAACTTATATTAAGGTATGTATACTAACATAAATTATTTATGTTAAATATTAAATTTATAAATGAAATTATTATTTATGTTTGAATAATTTTGTCGTGTTATTTAATTTTTTTATAATTTTAATTAAATTACGTAATTTTTTAGTTATTACTAATTTTTATAAAGAAATTTCCAAATCATTTATTATGATAAAGTTTCATTTTTATTATTATTTTTTTAAAAAAATTTATATTATATTCTATCTTTTTCAGTTATTATTATTGTTTTATAATAATTATATAATTGTATAGTACGATAATAATAATTTTAAATTTATTTGTTTATGTATATATTTGTTTCACAATTAATATAAAAGATTATTTTGAAGATAAAAATCATGTAGTTTTCTGTTTAAAAATAAAATATCACGTTTTATAATTTATTTGAAAAAAATACACTATCCCATATAATTATGAGATACAATAATTTTTTTTTAATTGGTTTATTGTATTAATTGTAATAATTTGGTGATGAAATGAAAATGTATTACGCCAAGTGAGTTGGCGTGACGTTATTATTTTCAAAAAGGAAGTCACGCCTACCAAGTAAGCGTGATTCCATTATTATTTTTTCCAAAAAATAATAATAATTTGCATTATTATTTTTATAAATAATAATGCATGTGTTAAATAAATTGCATTATTCAAAAATTGTTGTTTGATTTTTAATCGAGATATGTATATAAATTTTTATTATTAAAAGAATTTTGTATTTCTAAAACTCGTAGATTATGAATATATAATTTTTAATTTTTTGAAAATTAGTTTACTTATATTTAATGTTTATATATTATAATTGTTTTGTTAATTGATTTTGTAGTTATTATTTTTAGAGAATATTGTGCTAGATAATGATATATTATTATTCTTGTTATTAATTATAGGATGTCATTACATGCCGGATCTGTTGATGGTACTGTTCTTTATCAGCAACAAACACATATATCTAGTTTTATTACGTCTAACAACTTGGATAACACCCTAAGAGTACGTAGATCAGATAATTTAATTTGGGAATTGTCGAAAAGTGATTTAATACACCATCGTGTTCGGTTATGTCTACAAGAAATGGGTTTTTACGGCATCCTCTACTGCAGTGATTTTGTTTCGATAATCATTTGATAACTGCTCTTGTCGAAAGATGGCGCCGAGAAACTCATACTTTCCACCTTCGAGTTGGCGAGGCAACAATCCCATGTACCATATACATTTTTCGCCGCCCGCTTTAAACTGTACCGTGCCTTACCATATGAGATTTGATAATTTTATCAATCTTTCACAAGTTGGATAACATATTTAATCCCATATGAAGAATCACACCGAACAATACCAACAAGTGTTTTTGTTATCATATTTTTGTCCAAGTTATGGTGGTCTAACCCCACCTGGCTAGAAATACATGTATGTAAACCACCATATTCGTGATCTTGAAATACCCCAATTTTATTTTAACGATGCACGAAGACCCCACCTACAGTTGATATTTGAATGTTTATTTTTACAACTAACTTTCTACAAAGTCTTTGTACTCTCCACAACTTGATATTCACGTCAAGAAATTCTAATTGAAAAGTCCTAAAATGCTGCTATCAAATGCTTTTTATCTTTAAAAACCATGTTTGTGCAAAGTTCTCCTCTATCTGCGTTGTAATAACTCAAATTCGATGCAAATGGAATTCCAATAGAATTAGGGCATTGCACATCATATATTGTACTAAAGAATTGATGTACGTCATATAAAGATACACCAACAGGCGGGACAGATAATGGTAATGCATCGGGTCGGTGTTCAAGACTTGAAATGCCTTCAAAATGATATGCATGCATATGATCATTGGTGTCGGTATGAGATGGACCAATATCAGCAAATGTGGCATTTTTCGTCTTCATGCTCATCTTCATCTGTTTCACTTGTAGGTGTATCAGGTTCAGTAAATATTTCAGTGGCGTCAAGGTGAACATCTAATGACAACTCACGTGATATTTGTTCATCAAGTACAACAGGTGTCAATACATGACCCGATCCAGTAGGATGTGCACTCAGTGAACAATTGAAACCTGCATGATTTGTGTCAACTGAGTACCATCTTTTTGCACTAGAATCCCATCCTCGTGCGGAAATCGGCCAACTAACATTTTCTTCTACGGTGTCAGTAATATACCGATCCCATCCCCCAGTCCAATCATCCGAATTAAATCGATTTTCTTCTATTGGTTCGGAAAAAACAGCAGCGGAAGTACCAGCTTCATCATTAAATCCCATCGAATTGAACCCTTCAGTTATACATGAAATGTATGATTCAGGAACCTCAACATGTACATTATGCTCGATGAAATCCGTTTTGATAGACAATTCAATACACCGCATTTCGTTAATAGAATCCAGCATAAATTGTAAATTATTGTCATCATTGATGTCCAGATGCACTTCTACACAATGTGACTTATCCATGTAGGAATATTTTGTTGACAATTTAAATTTAAATTTTGAACTTTCAATATTTGTCAGACGGTACACTATTTCTTTCAATTTATGCAAATTAATAGATCTTGGTATTCGTGTTGCCCTCAACGCAGTGGTACTATATTTTACAGTATGATGTCCTATAATAACATTACCACCTACGAATAAAAGCATCGGCACACTGTCCATTCCTATAAAAAAAAATTCAATTGGTCACACAAAATAAAAATGTGATAATAAATTTTTTTAAATTACAATTGAATAACAAAATGTGGAATATCATAAAATAATACACTCTAAAATTAATTTACATATGCTTTCATTTTTATTAGGATTAATTATAATAATGATGATGATAATGCTAAATTTGTTTTACTATACTACTACTATCAATAATAATAGTAATAATTTTTATTTAATAATCTAATAATAATAAAAATAATTATGATAATCAATTTCATACTAAATAGGCAAACAAAATTAATAGTAAAATCATTTAAATGTATACTTTTTTAAAAGATTTTTTTAAAAAAATAATAAATTGTTAGACTTAAATTGTGACAATGAGAATCATAACCAGCAGATCATTAGTTAAAATCAGCAGGCAATATAAAAGCAGAAGTCTTCATCTCACTAAACCAGAAGCAGAACTAAGCTTCAAAGAGTTAGGAAACCAGAAGCAGAACTCAGTCTAAACTAGAGTAACTTAACATCTTTTGTGCAAACGGAACTAATCTTAAATGTTACCGTTACTGTACCTAGTACTAGCATTAATTGCACTATTAATGCCATACGAAGTTATTTATTACGACTTACCAGTTTTAGTATGAAAACAAGACTGACTGTATCAAAGCTTTCTGCAGGACCCTTTTCAGGTATTAAAGTAGATTTTTTCAGAAGTCTGAGAAGCCGTTTTTTATAGACGTTGGAATCAATACTTCTATAAATACACAAGATCAACGACGTTTATACGTTACCCCACCTGGACTCAACAACGAACACATTCTCTATTATACAAACATCGATTTGAGCACTCAGAACTACTTATCTTATTCAAGCTCAATATACAGAAAAGTAGCACATGCTTCATATCATATATCTGATCTATTTAGATCATCTTGTGATGCTGTTTCTAACACTCCTCAAAAGCTATTCACATTATTTATATCTTGTTGAGAAGAGTTTGTAATATGGAAAAGATTCTTTTCCAGAACCTTGTTGTAGTTACTTACATTGTGTTGAGAAGTAAGAGTTTCAGTAGGCAAAGGGTAAGTCCTGCTGAAGTGGGTGTGTACAAGTGTTGTACTGTAAAATCTAAAGTCTTTTAGTGATACCTTCTGGAAACAGAAAAAAGAGGAGACGTAGAAGATTTTATCTTTGAACTTCCAGAAACAACTATTGTCTCCTGCCTACTGTTTTGATCTTTTTCACCCCTCAAACCATCAGATCGTTTCCGCACTATTTTGTGATTTGTTGGTTATATATTTGAACAAGATCAGCTACAATCTCTAACAGGATTTTAGCACCCTTTAAAAAGAGATTAACAAAGGAGATAGTTTATTCAACCCCTCTCTAAACTCTATATCGATCCCCAACATAAATTTTATATTAGTTCTGTAAAATAAATAAACGGTCATATTAAATACGAATAAAGTTAATAATAAAATCATACCACTTATTTTTATTTAATAAATTAAGAACAAAAAAATATTTATAATAATAGATTTTATATTACTTGTGTAAAATCAATCAACTATAATACTTATTTTTTTATAATATACCTAAATAAAACAAAAAAAATAATAATAATTACAATTATTAGTATTATTGTTATTCTAAAATAAAAAATTATATTTCTTATTTGCATCTTACAAGTTAATGATAATTAAATAATATTTTTATAATAATAAGTTTTGATACTACGCATGTCAAATAAAATAATAAGAAATGAAATTAATTGTAATATTTATTTGTATTTAAGTACTTAAAAAACAAAATTAACAATATTTATAATAAAAGCATTTATATTATTTGTGTAAAAAAATTTAATTGTTATACTAATTTTTTTATATTCTACCTATATAAAACAACAACAATAATAATTATTATAATTTTAAGTATTGTTATTATCATTTGCATAATATAAAATAATAAGAATAACTAATAATACATAGAAACATAATTGAATATTTTAATCATAAAATCGAAACGTAAGGTTATGATAAATTCATAATTTTTATTAGAATAATCAAGTAAATTAATTTATAACAACACTTACCTCAAATAGAAGTTCAAAAATCAAAATTTTATCTGCAAATATACAAGCACAAATAAATAAATTAACTGTTTTAATCAAACATTGAAGAACAAACTTAATTTAAAGCAAACAAACCTCATGTGCTGGAGTGTAATTACTTGATCAAACATCGAATGAAAAACCACAGGAATAAACACTAACGATACATTTAAATCCAGAGAAATGAAGAACGATAGAAGCAGAAAAATAATACATTTGTAACGAAGGCAAATGATATATAAGAAATTTTCAGATAAAAAACACGCCATATTAGTACTGATCGGTGATACATCACATCAACGCGAATTTTAAGTAATTTTTTTTAACGTCTTCTTTGTAAAAGATAAGAAAGATGTATGCATTATTGATTGTAGTGGGTCGTTAGTCTATCACATGACAGAGTTCCTCCGCGTCCAGCAAATATTTTTTTAAAAAAATTAAGCAAGTCACGCCTATTCAATTGGCGTGACTTACTTTAAAAAAAAAAATTATTAAGCAAGTCAATGGCGTGACTTGCTTTTTTAAAAAAACAATATTAAGCAAGTCACGGCATGACTTGCATTTAAAAAAAATGTAAGTCACGCCTCTTGAAGAGACGTGACACATTACTTTCACAAATCCATTTTTTCTAACTTTATTTCATTAAACTATTATAAAATTTGCTGTAAACTTTTAAAAAAACCCATTGTATTCATCACCCTGTTACAAAAATTAAATCTCCTTTCTCACATTTTTTTAGGGAGACACCAAATTATTCAACACTTAAAAATATTTGGTTATCTTTGTTACCCATGGTTAAGACCATACACATATAATAAACTCGAACCACGATCTCGACCTTTTGTTTTCATTGGCTATTTACTCGAACCACGATCTCGGCCGTGTGTTTTCGTTGGCTATATAGTTCCCACCATGCATATATATTTTTGATGATATATATCTCAAATAAAATCTTCACTTCTAAACATGTAATCTTTATAGAAAATTATTTTCCTTTTCAAAATAAAATTAGTAGTCCCACTCCCATTTCAAACTTTCCTTTCTCAAACATATGGTCACACAAATAGCATGTGAATATTTCCTACTTATATAGTAAGGAGCTTGCCACCGATAGTCTTTCACCACTAAACTTGGCTCCCCACATTCTCCAAATCTGCCACATTCCTCACTTCACAAATCTCTTTCCAGCTCATACAATGACTCCTATACCACCAACTCCCAGCCCTCGAACAGCAACAATGCAACATCAACATCTTCTTCTTATATTATATGCCTTAAACCTTGGATGCATTTAGATCTTTACAAGTAATTACTTCAGCCCCTCTTCCATCTCATTCTCCTCTCATAACAAAATATCAACCTCACAATACCAGGCTACGAAACAATATTACAATGCCCAAAAACATACTTGATCTAAACACCACTTCAAACTCATTTAAAAATGAACCATCAACTTTCAAACAGGCTAAAAATATTTTGGTACAAATACACTGGACAAGTCCAGGGGAAAGCATAAACTAACCCTCAAATTCTAACAGATAAATACAGTGCCCAAACCCAGGGTAAACCCCGAATAAGTAAAAATTACATAAGGCATACCTTGGAACTTTGAATCATATCATACGATGGTAAATTCTAACTTAGACAACAACATGTTATGCAGGTGTCAATCGCAGCCCCCACATCAAGGTGAGGTGGGAAAACCAGTGAAGGTTACACTACAACAAATTTGTTATTCAACAACTGTCAAACAACAACGGTTTTATCGGAAAACCGTTATAATTTATATTTTAACAACGGTTTTTGTTACAACAGTTTTAACAAAAACCTTTATTGATTAGCGTGTTTTTTGGACAAACGACAACGGGTTTAGAAAATTGTTGTGGATTAGCGTGTTTTTTGGACAAACAACAACGGTTTTAGCTAACCATTGTTGATTAGCGTGTTTTTTTGGAAAACAACAACGGTGTTAGCAAACCGTTGTTGATTAGTGGAAAACAACAACGGTTTTAGCTAACAGTTTGTGATTAGTGTGTTTTTTTTGGAGAAACGACAACGTTTTTAGCGAACCGTTGTTAATTAGCGACGATTTTAGAGAACTGTCGCTACTTAACGACGGTTTTGCTTAAACCGTCGCTATATTTAGCGATGGTTTTATTAAAAGCGTCGCAATTTTTTAAATAGCGACGGTTTAAACAAAAACCGTTGCTAATTTTGTTATAGCGACAGTTTAATAAACATTAGCGACGGTTTTACCAAACACCGTCGCAAATTGTCTATAAATATTCACGTTTTCGGTCTATTTTCCTCTACACCGCTTCACATCTACGATAAATTTTTCTTTCTTAGACGATTTATTTTCGATTTAAGGTAAGTCGCTTCAATTCTTGGTAAATTTCTAAGTGTTAGTTAAGATCATGAATATTGTTAGTTTAGTCAGATTGTAAGTTTTTTTGGTAGATTTATTAAATTATAAAAGTAATTTTTTTTATTTTACTAAAAAAATTAGCGACAGATTATGTCTAAACCGTCGCTAATTAACGACGACTTAGTCAAAAACCGTCGCTAATTTTAGCGACGGTATATCATAAATCGCCGCTAATTAGCGACGGTAAAAGCCTTCCATCGCTAAAAGACAATGGTTTAATCCCGTTGCGAAACTGTTGTCGTTGGTACTAAAACACAACAGTTTAAAACTATTGTCGTTGAACGCACTTTCAACAACACTGTCAGTTACAACGGTTTTTTGGAAGCTACGACAACGGATATTATTTTGCGTTTTTGTTGTATTGTTATGTTGTTGTGTGAGGAAGTAGCTGCCACAGCGTGCTACATGCTGTTATAAAATTAGTTGATTCGAGAAGCATTGTAAGCACGCAATGCCTCCAAGTCTGGTGGTGTCCCTTACAATCTGCAATCTATTAAACAAAATTAAAACAAAACAAAATACCCCAAAATAATAAACACAAGTACATGATGCATAAGCCTGGATCCGAGCTACATCTACTCGGGGCATACCCCGGAGCTCTAGGCTCACTAGAAAACAACACAAACCAGCTACCCTCCCACCAAAATCAACTCCGCAATCTCATCCACATCATTAGATGTAAAGTCGAAACACAAGAATCTGTATTTTTCTCAATATGGCCTCTTCCTCAACAAGTTCATAATCAAACCATTTCTGGTTCCTCATATCACAAATATGGTAAATGACAGCATCGACTGATGTTATTCTCACCTTTACCACCATCGCACGAAGCATAGCATGAGAAGATCCCATTAATTTCTTCACATCCAACCAGCCATTGACCTTAATCCATACTTCTTTTGTTCTTTGGTAAGAGAAGAACAAATGTTCAAACGATTCATTGAACTGATTGCAAAGAACACAAGTTTTATCTTGAACACAAGCTGACTGTCTTTAGTGTGGAATTTTCCATGAGCAAACATCCAAAGGGCCAGTCTGTGCTTTGGAAGCATTCCCATTTTCCAAATCAGAGGCTTCCATGGCCAAATCATTTGATTGGGAAAGAACCAGTTATATGCTTTTTGAATTCCTTGATTGCAATCAAACCACATACGCATGTGATATACTACGTCTACCTCAGAATCCATTCCATTCCTCAATTCATTTCGAATCTTCACCAAGCATTTCAATAACGACGATCATCTCTCTTTGGTATCCATGTCCAAAAATCATCAAAGTAGAAGTGATTCACCCATTTGATACACAAGGTGTCTTTCTTCCAATGAATCTTCCACAACACCTTTGTTTGCAATGTTTTTTTCCAAGCCTTTAGATCCAGTAGACTCAAACCACTAGCTTCAATAGGCATGCACATCTTTTTCCACGAAATGTATGAGTGCTTAGATGACCAAAAGAAGTTAGGACATAGACCGGAAATTTTGTCAATCAATCCATCAGGGATTGGCAAAATCGACATCCAATAAGATTGAGCCCTTTGAAGGGCAGTTCTGATCGACTCCAATCTCCCATCATACGAAAGGGAGTTTCTTGGCCACGAATAAATTTTACTCTTCAGATTTTCATTGAGAGGGCTATAGTCCAAAATTCTGAGCTTAGTAGTAGCCAAAGGGATATTCAAATATCTAAATGGATAAGAACCTTGTTGGAACCCTGTCATCCTCAAAATATTCTACCTTGTGTCATCTAATAAGTGCAAGAATTGCACTTAATTTATATGAGAATCCATTTGAATTATGCTAGTTTCGGACATAATTACGCTTGGAATTTGTTGTTTTTGTGTCGTGCAGGAGATAAACAACTATTGGATGGTTGATGGCGATTATAGGTGTTTTTTAGCGTAAAATGTTGGTGGAAAAGAGCCGCAGTGCCAAGGATCAAGCGCTGCAGTGCAAGGACTTCAAGGGCCAGAACAAGCACCGCGATGCTGACCATCAAGCGCTGCGGCGCTACAATGCCGAGATAAAAGCGCCTAGGTGCTGACCATCAAGCACCGCGACGCCACAGCGCCGAAACACCAGCAGCGCCGCGGCACTAGCACACGCGGAGACTCATCAAATGGGTTTCAATCTACAGGCCCGTACTAAAAGATAAAAGAAGGAAAAGGGTTTCACAATAGGGACAGCCGTTTTTTGGGGAGAAAAGGTGAGAGAAGACACGAAGCACACATTGAAGACGATTTGGAGCACAAGGATTGATCATGAAGACGAAGAACGATGATTCTGGGGACAGAGACGCCACTTTTGATTTGCCATCTAATATTTTGCCTTTTTATTTCTTGTATTGAGATGTCTAAACTATCGAACATGTGCTGTTTTTGTTTAGATTCCATTATGAACTAACTTTTCAAGTCTAGAGAATGACATAGCTTTGTGAACACGATAATTCTGACTCGGTTGTTTATATGATTGAATTCTTTTTGTTTAATTTTGTTTCTTTGTTTTTATTCGACTTCAGTTTACTAGCGATAAATTGTTTGTTGTCTGATTAATTCTACAACTCGGGAAATAGACTAGGATTATAGATCATTAGAGACACATCGTTGAATTTTTATATTGTTCGGAAGGCGTATAACTTTAACGAGACCTAGGTAAGAATATCGTTTGCATTTATCATTTAAACTTAGATTCTTATTAGGAATGTTTGGATCGAAGTTTGAATGATACAATTTATTCGTCACTTGGAAAAGAAGGAATAAAATAATTAAGTGTCCTTGACCATTAAATAATTAGAATTCATGAATATAAACTCAACCGGGAATAATTATCGTGGAAACTTAGAGAAATCACTCATCTAGATATTTTCTCTCATTGATATTTTCTCAATTCGGTGATTCTATTACTATTTATTTGCAATTAATTCGTGTTAAATAGACCAAACCTTTTATTGATTCTTCTAGATAAAATCGTGATTATTCTAATTACAAGCACTGGTATACGTTTATTAATACACTCCTAGTAGGAACGATACTTTACTCTTATATATGAAAACTTGACAACCATGCGCTAGCGAGCGGAAAATACGCAACAAGTTTTTGGTGCCATTTTCGGGGAGTGTCAAATCTAAATTTATATCAGTATTGTTACCAATTAGTCTAGATTTTAATTTAGAGTTGTTTTTATTTTATTTTGTAATCACTGATTTGTTGATTTCCTTGTTTGACGGTGCATGCGAAGATCGCAAAGTTCTGACTTGCTTATCTTTGATCTTGAGATCGAAAGAACTGCACGGAGATTAAGAAAAGCAAGAAGAGAAGAGATCCAAGCAATGACTGAAAACAGAGAGGACGCGAGATGTAACCCGCCAGAAGCTATACCTATCAGAGATCACTTCAGACCAGTGATCAATGCACATTATTCTGGAATTGCTCGGGGGACTATAGAAGCCAACAATTTTGAGTTAAAGCCTGCACTGATAAATATGGTTCAGCTGAACCAATTTGCGGGAATTGCCACTGCTGATCCTCACGTTCATTTGAGGACTTTCCTGGAAAGTTTAATAATGTTCCTGATGATATTATTAGACTGCGTTTGTTTTCGTTTTCTCTCAGGGACCAAGCAAGAGGATGGCTCCAATAGCTTCTCTTGGGGAGCATCACGACATGACAGTAGTTGGCAACAAAGTTCCTTGCTAAATATTTTCCCCCTGCGAAGTCTGCACAGTTGAAGATCGAGATCATCACTTTTAGGCATACTGACTTTGAGCAATTGTATGAGGCATGGGAAAGGTATAATGAGTTGCTGAGAAGGTGCCCGAATCATGGTTTTGAAGACTGGGTACATATTGAATTATTCTACAACTGTTTGAATGGGCAAACACGAGGAACTGTGGACGCAGCTGCTGGTGGCACGATCTTTGCCAAATCTCCCGATCAAGCTTATGACTTGCTTGAACAGATGACTATTAATAGCTACCAGTGGCCGTCTGAAAGGTTAGGATTAAAGAGGGCAACTGGAGTTTATGATGTGGATCTTATTACATCATTGACTGCGCAAGTATCTGCATTGACTACGCAGATAGCTGCTATAAATAATGTGAACACAACAGAGGGTGAAGGTGCACCGGTTGTTGTTGAAGAATCACATCTTTATGAAGAAGCTCAATACATCAACAACAAGAATTTTGGTGGCTATGGAGGATATCGAGGTAACCCTCCCCGAAATACTTATCATTCTGGTTTAAGAAACCATGAGAATTTTTCTTACGCAAATAATATGAATATGTTGAATCCTCCACCGAGGTTCAATATATCAAATGGGGAAGGGAAGCCATCATTTGAGGATTTAGTTGGGGCATTTGTTGCTGATTATGGTAAGAGGATGGCTAGGATATAGAATAGTCTTGATATCCTAGAGACCCACATGGCAAATATTGGTGCTTCTTTGAAAATCCTTGAGTCGCATGTTGGGCAGATAACGAGGCAACTCACGTCTCAACCGTCAGGCACGGTACCAAAGACTGCAGACCCAAATCTGAGAGAGGTAAACGCAATTTTCATACATCTTGAGGAGATTGGAATGGTAGAAAGAGAAGAGAAAAAGGTTGATACCACGTCCATCCGGGAAGATAAGCCAACACCAAGCAAAGGAATCTGAAATAAGAAAGGTAAGAGTTATGATTTAGATAAGTGCATTGATATTTCTTTACTTCTCTACCCCCAAAGATTTATACAATTGAATGCTGAGTTTCAAAAGAAAAAAGGTTTTGAAGATCTCAATAACTTACACACCACCATTCAATCTGCATATCAAGAAGAAGTGGCACTTACCGAAGGAGGTGATGAGGGGATACAAAGAAATCTTCCACAGAAGCTGCAAGACCTCGGGGAATTCGTTGTACCATGTGCAATAGGGGGCCAAATTGTGGGAAAAATGATTTGTGATTCAGGAGCGAGCGTGAATATAATGCCAAGTTCTCTCTACGAGAAACTTGGACTGAGTAGAATGAAACCCACAGAACTAATCTTACAGCTGACAGATAAATCGGTCAAGGTACCGTTGGGTTTTGTGGAAGATGTAGAAATTCAGATCGACAAACTGTGACTTCCAGCAGATTTCGTTGTGCTCGACATGTAGAATTGTCAAAATGTTCATGTCATTCTAGGACGACCATTCTTGGCTACTGCTGGAGCCATAATTGACGTGAAACAAGAAAGGTTGACCATGGAGGTTGAAGGTCATAGGGTGGAAATCAAGGCATCCAAGAGATTACATGACCCACCTTGAATAAGCTGGTGACAGTCAGGCTGACGACGTTAAGCCAGGCACTTATTGGGAGGCAACCCAATAAGTATTTTTTTTATGCTTTCATTATGTTATTTATTTTTAGTATTATAATTTTTTGCGTGTTTATTTTATTAAATTAAACATATGAAGATTAGACATTGATATATGTTCTATTATGTAGGTAAGAGCTGAAAAGAGGCGTGGAATGGAGCTCAAATGTCGTAACTCCGGAAGAACAGGCGCCTAGGTGCCATGTATTCAGCGTTGCAGAGTCACTTTTTGAGCAAGACAAGCGCCTAGGCGTTATAATTCAAGCGCCGCAGCGCCAATTACCCGAGGAACTAGCGCCTAAGCGCCAAAAATCAGCGTCGTGGCGCCAAACTTTCGAAGGGATAAGCGCCTGGACGCTGTACACTTAGCGCTGCAGTGCTTAAGGGCTGAAGAAGCAGCGCCGCGGCGCTAGGTCGATATACAAGGAAAAAAAAAGAGGACTTCGAGAAACACATTCCACCCCAACACAAGAGCAGCGTCGCGCCGCGCCTCTCCTCTCAAGCCATCGACGGAAATCGCTCCTCCTCCACAAGTTTTACCCTCAAAACACTACAATAAACAAGACAAATCATCCTCTAGGCTACTATATCTCCACATCTCACTTTCAAGGTCTCCTTTGGCGTATATATTTCATCGAGAGTTTCCAAAAACGAGTTGATCCAGGGTCGATTGCAAGCAACTTTCAATCCTATCACAAGGTGATCGTCTTTGGTGTCGTAATTCTCGATTTTCATGCTTTGAATTCGAAGGAATAGAGTTCTTGAGTTTGTGCACATAACATGTTCGATAAATTGCCTAAGTGATTTTGTTCTTTTGGATTGCTAGATTTGAGTGATCGATAGATTATCTTGATATTGTGGTGACTATATTGTTGGATCGTTGTGTGAGGCGTTATTGTAGGAAATTTGTTATCGAGCGAGGCTTATTATTCGAGTGAGTCATGCCACCGAAAAAGAAAAGTAAGCATGGTCAGTCTGGAGATGTTGAGTCGTGTGCTGCTGGTTTTGATAGACGGTGGTTTTGGGATGTTGTTGCCACTGAGAATTATACAAAATTGCAAGAAAATAATATGCAGCAGGAAAAGGGCATGGATCAGAGCATCCCGAGTTGTGAGACATTAGTTCTTGCTCGGCATTTGAATTGGGATGAGTTTGTGAAGCCACCTGCAGACGCTGTGATGTCACTTGTTCGGGAATTCTACGCTAATTTAAAGGATAAGCATGAGGACTATCACGTGAATATCAGGGGCAGATGGTTGCCTTCGACAGTAAAAAGATCAATTCGTTGCACTCGATGCCGAACTATGACACCGACGAGTACACGATGTTTATGAGAAAGGCCTACCCCTATGAGGAAATCATCACCACACTTTGTGAGTCGGGCACTGTTTGGAAGCTCAATGATCAACGAGGCCCTGTCACATTCCCAGCGACATCCATGATAAGGGAGGCATATAACTTTATCATTTTGTAGCCTCGCGATTGATGCAATTTAGGCGTGTTTTGGATGTGGCGAAAATGAAGGCAGCGTTGGTTTACCGTATTATCACCGGCAAGACAGTGGATGCAGGCGGAGTGATCGTGACTTCGATCTTGCAGGCTGCTCGGGCACCTCCACAGTTAGCATGCCCTATTCTTTGACCATCACGGATCTCTGCCACCTAGCGGGGGTTACATGGGATGATAGTGAGCCGGTGTTGCACACAAAAGGCTATATCTTACTGGTTAGCATGCCCCATCTGCCTTTTCATGCTGGTTCTGGTGCTGTAATAAAAAAGTATAGCTCCAGAATGTCTTCTCTGGACAAATAATCGTTATTTGCTCATGTTTCATGAACCGCTTCCTGAATCCATTTAGGTAGTCCTGAAATTTCGGGGAAGCTAGGTGATGTAGTATAAACCGAGGCAAGAGCCCCGAATTCGTACTTGGCTTTTGCTTCCTTTGAATATGAATTTGGTTTCATCCATAACTTAAGATATTTTCTTAAAACATCAACCTTGATTGTAGCGGGGTTAATGCCTACTCTTGTTTTTAATTTTTCCCACATTTGTTGATAAATGGAGAAATTGTAGCTTCACTAGTATCAACTTTAGATTTTCACTTGTCTGTATTAAGTCTAGGTTGATCTTTCCCTCTTTGATCCCCGAGGTGAAGGGTTGACTTGAAATCTTGAAATTTGAATCTGGAGTTTCAATTTTTGTTTCAGCCGACTCATTTGGAGATGATCTCGACTTAACACTTATGCTAGGGGTATTTGAATCCCTTGCTCCAGGTATAGATTCATGTACTCGAAAACTCTCTATTTGAGAAACCAGTGGCTTCTCAATGCTTTGGAGGATAGGCCTTTGTATTACAGGCCATAGCTGAGTATAAGCTTGTAAACATCATGTGATTCGATCAGAGACAATTATATTATCGGCTTGTTGTAGACTACCCGCAAGTTCTGCATTTAGGGCAAGCTTATTGAACTCGTTTTGAAGCATTTCAAGGTGTTCCCACAAATACCTCTCTATTTTTATGATGGCATCGATATCACTGCTGTCCTTCTCTTGTTAAAAAATTTGCAAGAATATTTTTATAAGATTTAATAATCACAATATCAAAAATATAATTTTGACATAACGCTTGTTATTTTAATAATTGGGCCTACTCGGGTTTAGATTCTATTCCTCAAGAAAGCTTTTCCTGTGTGTTATCAACTTTTAAAGTAGATTTCTTTGCAAGTAAAAATAATGGTCATTTTTCAAAAGTTTTTTTTACTGCATAAAATTATTTTTCGTTGATATGCCATCTTTTGTCTTCTGCATCTGAGAAAAGTCCACTGTAATATCTGCATGGCTGTTCTCCTTCTAGTGTGAGCTTGGTTAAAACTGCCGCTGTAAGGTCCTGAAATTTAATTCACATAACCTGAATGCATGCAATCTAGAGTTTTATTTTAAAATATGTGTTTAATTATTTTTATGCATTTTATGCATAATTCATGAATGATAAGATTTATTTCATGAAATTTTTAAAAAGTTCATGCATTAGGTTTCTAGATGCATTTCGCGCTTGAACGAGGAACGGAGATCGGAGAATTATCAAGAAAATTATTTTTATTACATGATTAATTTTTATTAATTAATATAAGATGTTTTAAAGGTATTTTTCATAAATGAGATTTTATTAGGTATTTTTACTCGCAGGATTTTATTTTTAACGGTACGAAAATTTTATCGAATCGGGGGATGTTTTGAGGGTTCCGATAATATTTTCAATAACTTACCAACACGAAATATTTTTCGGGAGTTTGTTTGGATTTAATGGGCCTACTTTTAAGCTTTTTGGGCTTAAAAACCTTTTTTTAACTTTTAAATAATATTATAGGGCCCATTAGGTTATTTGTTAACTATTTAACTAATACATAATTAACCTTAACCTAAACATAATCCCTCCCCAACCAGCCGACACTCTTCCCCTATCAGAACACTCTCGGTTTCAGGAAAAACCCCATCAAGGAGGCCACGGCCAAGCTCATATCTTGAAGGAATAATAGTCTCTGGCACTCGTTCTTCGGTCCTCTCACGCAAATACATCAAAGTCATGTTTTGTATCATCCTTTCTTGCATCATACACGTTTATATGTTGTTGATTTTGTTAGGTGTTAAAAATTTCGATCTAAGCCTTTCCATGAAAGATTTTTGGTTCCCATGTGTTTTCTTGCATCTCATGATTGTTGTTCACAATTTTCGGAAATTTTGGTGCAAAAGGCTGCGGTTCTTGATTGCTTAGGGGCTACTAGTGGTGTCAAGATGTTGTCATGGGGTTTAGAGTGGTTGCTGGACACTTCAAGGGGAGGACCGGGAGAAGGGTTTCTTTGAAGGTGGCTCGGTTATTGGGTTTTAGCGTGCAGGGGCCGAAACAAGGCCTGGACCAGACCATGTGGGGTCTGAGCCATGGCTGAGGAAGGCCTGAGTGCAGCTAGTGCCGCCCCTGGGATAGACCGAGCGTGGGCTAGGAGGAGGGGCCGCGAGTTGGCATTCTTGGGGTGCTAGCGAGGGAGCGTGATTTCTCTGGTGCATGGGGCTGGGTCCGTGGTGCTGGTAGGCTCCTTAGGGTTTGGTCTAGGTAGTAAGTGGCTGGTCTCGTGACAAGTGCGAGCTTAGGGCGGGTAGAGTTCGAATGGTACAATGAAGGTTTGATAAGAGAATAGCTGAAAATGTACAGCAACTTTTAGGTCCTTTCAAAAAGGTTTAGGGGCTGAGTCTTGATGGTTTGAGGACCTTTTGAGTGTTTTTAAGGTGTGGTAAAAAGTTGGGAAGTATTTGGTTAAGTTTCGAGTCGATTCGGGTTAAAACTGGGACCCAGGTCTGTGTTTTAAAACGAATCGGTTATGTTATGTATGGGGCTCGAGTTTACGTCTAAGAATGCTTTTAAATATGTTTTGGGACATTTTAAGGGGTTTGGTAAGCTTCGGGTCAATTTTAGAGGTCCAGGGGTAAAACGGTAATTTTTGGGTTTCCATGGGTAAAATGGTCATTTCGCACCCGAGGTGAGATTTTGGTCATGGCAGCGTCCTGAGCACAAATTTATGACATTTTAAATGTTTATGCATCACGTTTATAATTTTTACATAATTACGATAAATACGTTGCATGCTTGGTCTAAAGGAAAAATTACGTATATGCATGCTTTTATTTAAGTGATGAATATGATGACAAGTTTTGAAGGAAGTGATTTAGTTGTGACTAACACGATGACACGATGACATATAGGCCGGGAATCAGTGGGCGGGTAATGCCGTCGCTGATGTCCTCGCCGCCGGGTACCACGGTTACACGTAGATGGATCCATCGACTTACATGATGATACGAAAGTCACAGCTAATGAACGGAATTCAAATTAAGAAAATTGACACGTATATGTTGATACGATGATACATGCTATGATTATTACAATGTTTTGACAGATCATGTTTACACATACAATTTTAGTGCAGACATGAAATGTATGTTGATTATGCTATTTTTCACTGCTGTGTGCTATGTATATGTACTTGTTATTCATGGTACAGGTTTGTTGAGTCTTTAGACTCACTAGGCATGTGTGCTGCAGGTGAGTTTGATGCTGAGGAGACTGGAGTTGCTGAAATCTGAGTAGGTAGCTCTGGTGCGGTGACATGACCCGAGGATCGCGTGTTTTTCCACATTTGATTATGAGTTTTAGAGGAGTTAAACATTTTTATACGTTGGTGATATTAAGATTTTTACTCGTTTATGTTTACGTTTGATGTTAGTTATTTTAAACTGCGTTATTTTTATTTTCCAATAAATACGATCATTTTAAATGTTATTTTGTAATAGCTAGCTTTTAAAAAAAATATTTCCGCACTTTTAAAAGATAGACGTTACAGTTGGTATCAGAGCAAGGGTCCTGTATAGGGTTGTGCCACCGCCAGCTTCTGCCTCTCAGTCTTCAAGCCTCAAGTCTGTAAGCTTTTATGTTTTAAATGTTTAAAATGATTTACTGTTGTCACATGTATGCTTTCATGATTTACTGTACATGTTTAATTGCTTTTACGCTTCAAGGTTTATTGTTTTAAAAACTAGATAAATTACATGAGAGGTTACGTTTTAAATTGGACTATATTCAGATATGCCTCCCAGACGCGAGCCCAGGGCGGACAGACAGGATGATATCCCCGAGAGTGGCAGGGGCCCTCCACCACCACCACCAGAGGACCCCACTACCCGAGTACTTGAGGGGATAGTGAGGCTCATGGAGCAGGCCCAGCAGGCGCCTCGCCAGCACACTGATGTTTTTGAGCAGTTCTGTCGGCTCAATCCGAAGGAGTTCGGGGGTACTACTGATCCGTTCATAACTGAGGGGTGGATCAGATCGCTGGAGCTACACTTTGAGTATCTTCAGGTGAGGGATGGCGACCGGGCCAGGTGCGCCATCTATATGTTGAGAGACGATGAGTCCTTGTGGTGGGAGGGAGCTGCCCATGCTGTGGACTTGGCCACCCTTACATGGGCCAGGTTCAAGGAGTTGTTCTACGAGAAATACTTTCCAGCTGACGTCAGGGGCTACCTGACGAGAGAGTTCATGAGTCTCCGCCAGGGGGACTTGTCTGTGGCGGAGCTTATCCACAAGTTTGACAGAGGATGCCACTTCGTGCCACTTATTGCCAGAGATGCCGATCAAAAGCTGCGGCACTTTTTGGATGGACTGAGACCTACCCTACGCCGGGATATGATGTTGATGAGGCCGGCGAGCTATGATGAGGCCACTTCCTGTGCTTTCCAGGTGGAGCAGGCGCTCCGAGACATAGATTTTCAGATGCAGCGGAAGCGACATCAGGCCCAGTCTAGTTCTCAGCCGCAGAAAAAGAAGTTTACGGGGCCACTGAGACAGCATAGGCAGCAGAAGTTCCAGGGACATAATAGGGGGCTAGGACAGCAGAGACCACCTCAAGCACCAGGGGCTCCTAGACAGGAGGGAGGACCGCCATGCAAGCAGTGTAACAAATATCACTATGTCAAATGCATGTGGGGCACCTATAGATGCTTCGTATGCAAACAGGAGGGGCACAAGGCTGCAGATTGCCCTCAGAACAAGGGTCCCACTACCAGTAGGACATATTTGATGCATGCCTAGGAGGCAGAGGTGGAGCCAGATTCTACTTTGATCACCGGTAACCCTTATACCTAAGTTTTATATGTTTACCGCCTTGATTGCATGGATTTAATGCTTTCTTGATAATTTATTTTTGGTATTGATAACATAGAAGGAATAAGGATGCATGCTCTACCTAGTTAGGATGGAGAATTTAATGGTTTGATTTAGGAAAATTTAGGGACCCAATTGTATTAACTGGTAAATTGAGGACTTAATTGCTAAAAATTTAGATTTTGGGACTATTTTCGAAAGTTCTGAAATTTAGAGGATTTATTGGTGAACTTTTTGAAATTTTGTAAATTTATGGGGTTTAAATTCGAAAATGAGAATAAGGTCATGTTACATTTTTCAAAAATTTGAAGGACCATGGTGCAATTTTCTAAACTCTAAGGGGTTAATTTGCAATTTCTGATTTTCTGAGGGTCAAGTTCAAATTTTGGGAATCAATGTTTGGGTTAATTCAGTGATTGTTCGAGGATTTTGGGTTAATTGCCGATAAGAAATCCCTTAAGTTCAACTTTATTAGATTTGATTGTATGTTTTGTCGCATGAAGGAATATATTGCAGGTGTAGCCACACATGCATTGCTAGATTCAGGGGCTACGCATTCGTTTATATCCGAATCTTTCATGAAGCGACTAGGAATTATACTATTAGCGATGGATTCAGTGTTCAGAGTATCGATTCCATCCGGGGATCAGATGTTCACTTCCCAGATAGTGAGAGGATTGGAGCTTAAATTGCAACAGAAGGCAGTACAGGCAGATCTGATAGTACTACTGTTGCCAGAGTTTGACATCATATTGGATATGGATTGGCTATCTTCTCATGGTGAAATCATAGATTTTCGACAGAGGTCAGTTTCTGTCAGACCACCCAGTGGGAAGCCGTTTGTTTTTGAGGCAGCTAGACATCAGCAGATGCCACACATCATTTCCTGCATGTGTGCGAGGAAGCTTATCAAGAGAGGCTGCCCAGCATTCTTAGCATGCATTGTGTCAGTGACAGAGGCAGCCAGTCAGAGGCTGGAGGATGAGGATGTGGTCAGTGAGTTTTCCAGTGTGTTCTCTGACGTTGTTTCAGGCATTCAACCAGACAGAGAGGTGGACTTCTCTATTGAGCTCATGCCAGGGACAATGCCAATATCTAAGGCACCCTACCGATTAGCGCCTACAAAGATGAAGGAGCTCAAGGATCAGGTTTAAGATCTGTTGGATAAGAGTTTCATTCGCCCTAGTTTTTCTTCTTGGGGCGCACCAGTGCTATTTGTTAAGAAGAAGGATGGCAGCATACGACTGTGCATTGACTACCGAGAGCTGAACAGGGTCACAGTTAAGAATAAGTATCCATTGCCTAGGATCAATGACTTATTTGATCGGCTTCAAGGAGCCTCAGTGTTCTCCAAGATAGACCTTCGATCCGGATACCATTAGCTGAAAGTGAGAGAGTCAGATTGCATAAGACAGCTTTCCGGACGCGTTACGGGCACTATGAGTTTATGGTGATGCCCTTCGGTCTGACGAACGCGCCAGCGATTTTCATGGATCTCATGAATCACGTGTTTCAGTCATATCTAGATCAGTTCCTCATTGTCTTCATTGACGATATTATTCTGATCTATTCGAAGAGCAGGGAAGAGCACAGTCAGCATCTGAGGATAGTATTGCAGACTCTACAGGATAGACGACTGTATGCCAAGTTCAGTAAATGTGAGTTCTGGCTGGATAGAGTGGCGTTCTTGGGCCACATTGTATCGCAGGATGGCATAGAGGCCGACCCCAGCAAAGTGGAGGCAGTCAGAGATTGACCAGTTCCTAAGAGTGTGACAGAAATCTGTAGCTTCTTGGGATTGGCAGGTTACTACAGAAAGTTCATACAGGGCTTCTCTTCTATTGCGGTACCTATGACCGCCTTGACAAAAAAGAATGCCAAGTTTTTTTGGGGATCTGAGTGTCAGGAGAGCTTTGACAGACTGAAGTAGGCTTTGACCACTGCACCAGCACTAGCTATGCCATTAAGACAGGGAGAGTTTGTGGTCTATACAGATGCATCTAAGCTTGGGTTGGGCGGGGTTTTGATCAGCAGGATAGAGTGATAGCCTACGCGTCCAGACAGCTGAAGGTTCATGAAAAGAATTATCCGACTCATGACCTTGAGCTAGCAGCAGTGGTATTTGCCCTGAAGATCTGGAGACACTATCTGTATGGGGAGAAGTGCAGGATTTTCACCGATCATAAGAGCTTGATGTACTTCTTCACACAGAAGGAACTGAATATGCGACAGAGAAGGTGGCTTGAGCTGGTAAAGGACTATGACTGCGACATTAGCTACCATCCGGGTAAGGCTAATGTGGTCGCAGACGCTCTGAGCAGGAAGCACGCAGTGATTGCTCATCTGTCAGTGCAGAGACCGCTACAGGCTGAGATTCAGAGATTTGATCTTGCAGTTTATGCCAGGGGCGAGGCCCAGAATCTTGCTACTCTGACAGTACAGCCGACTCTGAGGGACGGAATCTGGACAGGGCAGACTTCTGACGAGCAGTTACAGAAGTGGTGACAGAGGGACGAGGCTAAGGGCCAGAGATTGTATACAGTTGTGGACGTCATAGTCAGATATAGGGACCGCCTATGGGTTCCTGACAGTGATTCCATTCGAGCAGATATCTTGAGTGAGGCCCACAACACCCCCTACTCCATCAATCTAGAGAGTACGAAGATGTATAAAGATTTACAGACCCTTTACTGGTGGTCGGACATGAAGCGGGATATTCTACGTTTCGTCTCCGAGTGTTTGACTTGTCAGCAGGTTAAGGCAGAGCATCAGAGACCTGTAGGGAAGCTGAGACCGCTCCCTATTCCCGAGTGTAAATGGGAGAATATTACTATGGATTTTGTGACAGGGCTTCCGAGGACTACTGGAAGATTCAATGTCATCTGGGTAATTGTTGATCGGCTCACTAAATCAGCTCATTTTTTACCGATCAAGAAGACATTCACCATGACTCGGTACGCAGAGCTGTACACCAGAGAGATAGTCAGACTGCATGGGATTCCAGTGTCCATCATGTCAGACAGGGATCCGAGGTTAACGTCTGCATTCTGAAAGAGTCTTCACCAAGCATTGGGTACAAAGTTACTGTTCAGTACCGCTTTCCATCCTCAGACAGAAGGTCAGTCAGAGAGGGTGATTTAGATTATGGAGGACCTACTCCGAGCATGCATGATCGACTTCTAGGGCAGCTAGGAGGCGAAGTTGCCTCTTTTGGAGTTCACATACAACAACAGTTATCAGGCATCAATAGGCATGGCACCATACGAGGCACTGTACGGGAGAAAGTGTAGGTCGCCAGTTTATTAGGATGATGTAGGTGAGCGATCCGAGTTGGGTTCGGATATTGTCAGACAGACAGCGGATTTAGTGACCAAGATTAGGGACAGGATGAAGACTGCATAGAGCCGTCAGAAGAGTTATGCTGACTAGAGGCGGTGAGATCTTGAGTTTGCAGTAGGGATCATGTATTTGTGAAGGTCTCACAGATGAAGAGTGTGATGAGGTGCGTGAAGAAGGACAAGCTCAGCCCTAGATTCATCGGACCATTTGAGATCCTAGAGAGAGTTGGGACACTCGCTTACAGAGTCACTTTACTGCCGAATCTGACGGGAGTTCATAATGTGTTCCACGTCTCCATGCTGCGGAAGTACATGTCTAATCCTTTGCATGTGGTTAACTATGAGCTACTTCAACTGACACCGCACCTATCATTTGAGGTAAAACCCACCTAGATACTGGACAGGCAGGATAAGAGGCTTCAGAACAAGGTGATCCAGATGGTCAAGGTCAAGTGGTTGAATCATTCCGAGGAGAAGCCTACTTGGGAGACCGAGACCAAGACCGAGATGATGAGTCACTATCCGGAGTTATTCGGTACGTTCTAATTTCAAGGACGAAATTTTGTTTAAGGGGAGAGAGTTATAAGGTCCAGAAATTTAATTCACGTAACCTGAATGCATGAAATCTATGGTTTTATTTTAAATTATGTGTTTAATTATTTTTATGTATTTGATGCATAATTCATACATGATAGGATTTATTTCATGAAATTTTTAATAAGTTCATGCATTAGGGTTTCTAGATGCATTTCGCGCTTAAATGAGAAACGGAGATCGGAGAATTATCGGGAAAATTATTGTTATTACACGATTAATTTTATTAATTAATATAAGATGTTTTAACGGTATTTTTCAGAAATGAGATTTTATTGAGTATTTTTACTCGCATGATTTTATTTTTAACGGTACGCAAATTTTATCGAATCGGGGGACGTTTTGAGAGTTCGACTAATTATTTCAAGAACTTACCAACACGAAATATTTTTTGGGAGTGTGTTTGGATTTAATGGGCCTAATTTTAAGCTTGTTGGGCTTAAAAACTTTTTTTAAAATTTTAGATGATACTATAGAGCCCATTAGGTTATTTGTTAACTATTTAACTAATACATAATTAACCACCTAAACCTAATCCCTCCCCAACCAGCCGACACCCTCTCCCTATCAGAACACTCTCGGTTTCAGCAAAACCCCATCAAGGAGGCCACATCCAAGCTCATTTCTTGAAGGAATAATAGTCTCAAGCACTCGTTCTTCGGTCCTCTCACGCAAATACATCAAAAGCATGCTTTGTATAATCCTTTCTCGCATCATACACGTTTATACGTTGTTGATTGGTCGTGTATTAAAATTTTCGATCTAAGCCTTTCCATGAAAGATTTTCGGTTCCTATGTGTTTTCTTGCATCTCATGATTGTTGTTCACAATTTTCTGAAATTTTGGTGCAAGGGGCTGCGGTTCTTGATTGCTTAGGGGCTGCTAGTGGTGTCAAGAAGCTGTCATGGGGTTTAGAGTGTTTGCTGGACGCTGCAAGGGGAGGACCAAGAGAAGGGTTTTCTTTGAGGGTGGCTCTGTTATTGGGTTTTAACGTGCAGGGACCGAACTAAGGCCTGGACCAGACCATGTGGGGTCTGAGCCGTGGCTGAGGAAGACCTGAGTGCTACTGGTGCCGCCCCTAGGACGGAGTTGGCATTCTTGGGGTGCTAGCGTGGGAGCGCGATTTCTCTGGTGCATGGGGCTGGGTCCGTGGTGCTGGTAGGCTCCTTATGGTCTGGTCCAGGTCCTAAGTGGCTGGGTAGAGTTCGAATGGTACAATGAAGGTTTGATAAGAGAATAGCTGAAAATGTACAGCAACTTTTAGGTCCTTTCAGAATGGTTTAGGGGCTGAGTCTTGATGGTTTTAGGACCTTTTGAGTGTTTTTAAGGTGTGGTTAAAAGTTGGGAAGTTTTTGGTTAAGTTTCAAGTCGATTCGGGTTAACACCGAGACCGGTTAAGTTATGTATGGGGCTCAAATTTACATCTAAGAATGCTTTTAAATATGTTTTAGGATATTTTAAGGAGTTTGGTAAGTTTCGGGTCAATTTTAGAGGTCTAGGGGTAAAACGATAATTTTTGAGTTTTCATGGGCAAAATGGTCATTTTGCACCCGGGGTGAGATTTTTGTCATGACAGCGCCCTGAACACAAATTTATGACATTTTAAATGTTTGTGCATCACGTTTATGATTTTTACTTAATTACGATAAATATGTTGTATACTTGGTCTAAAGGAAAAATTACGTATATGCATGCTTTTATTTAAGTGATGAATATGCTGACACGTTTTGAAGGAAGTGATATAGTTTTAACTAACACAATGACACGATGACATGTAGGCCGGGACTCAATGGGCGGGTAATGCCGTCGCTGATGTCCTCGCCTCCGGGTACCACGGTTACACGTAGATGAATCCATCGACAAACATGATGATACGAAAGTCACAACTAATGAACGGAATTCAAATTAAGAAAATTGACACATATATGTTGATATGATGATACATGCTATGATTATTACTATGTTTTGACAGGTCACGTTTATGCATACGATTTTACTGCAGACATGAAATGTATGTTGATTATGCTATTTTTCAATGTTGTGTGCTACGTATAAGTACTTGTTATTCATAGTACAGGTGTGTTGAGTCTTTAGATTCACTAGGCGTGTGTGATGCAGGTGAGTTTGATGCTGAGGAGACTGGAGGTGTTGAACTCTGAGTATGCAGCTCTGGTGCGGTGACATGACCCGAGTACCGCGTGTTTTTCCACATTTGATTATGAGTTTTTGAGAGGAGTTAAAAATTTTTATACGTTGGTGGTATTACGATTTTTCTTGTTTATGTTTACGTTTGATGTTTGGATGATGTTGGTTATTTTAAAATGCACTATTTTTATTTTCCAATAAATACGATCATTTTAAATGTTATTTTGTAATTGCGAGCTTTTAAAAATATATATATATTTCCGCACTTTTAAAATGGTAGACGTTACAGCCGCCCACCAATGATCACTAGCATCTGTATATAATGCCAGATTATCTTCATCTTGAGGAATAGCCATTTTCGAAAGATTTTTACAAATCTCCTTTAGTTGACTAAGTTCATGTGTGTGTTCTTTTGTCCATATAAATTTTGAATCTTTTTTCAGTAATGGACTGAACACTTTCCTCTGTTTTTCTAGGTTTTTAATAAACATCCCAGCAAAATTAACAAATCCCAGAAAACTTTGAAGTTGTTTGTTTTCTTTTAGTTCGTTTGGAAAATTTTGCACTTTTTCTACTATATGATCTTGCAAAATTATTCCAGACTCATCGATTTCTATTCCGATGAATTCAATCTTTCTTGTGGCAATGACTGCTTTTTTTTCAGATAGAACAAGTCTTTTTTTACAAACCATAGAGAAAATCTCTAAATGCTTAATATGTTCCTCCATATTTTTAAATGCGATTAAAACATCATCAATATAGACAAATATAAATCTGAAATAATATTTAAAGAGATTATCTATTTTCCTTTGAAATATCTGGGGTGAATTAGTCAATCTCATTGATAATACTTCCCAAATATAGGGTCCTTGTGGTGTGAAGAAAGCTGTGAATTTCTTGCTTTCTTCATTCATCCGAATTTGATAAAACCCAGACTTACAATCAAATTTATAGAATATCTTTGTATTATGTATGCAACTAATTAGATGTTCTCTACTAGGTATAAAATACACATCAAACTCCAGAATCTTATTAATTTATTGGTCATTAATAACTAGTCTGGGTTTGTTCTTTTTTATCTCACCATGATTTCTTACAAGAAATCCTGAGCTGTTGTATGGTGAAATTCCTGCTTTGATCAAGCCAAGGTCCAGATGTTCTTTGATTATAATTTGCATATCTCTTTGATCAACTATGTTCAGCGAGATAGGCTTGCATCGGACAAATTCATACTCTTTACCTTACTTAATTTTAAGGCAGACTTTGAGTTGATTTTTATCCCACCGTACCAAGGGATCTTCATTGTAATTTTTTTTGATCCTCTTCTTGACATCTTCTAATAATACCCTTGATTCAAACTCTACCTCATTTTGATGTAGAGCTATCTTGAGGCATTCTATTTCTTCTGGTTGGAGATTCTTATCTGTTCTTAATTGGAGCATTGTTTCTCCAAACCGTCTAGAATATTTCATTTTTGGGTTCAGAAGTTTTTCTTCATCCCCACGCTTGCTACGAAAATGAATTGGCAATTTTCTGTAAAATGCCTCTCTTAGTCTTTGGACTATGATTTTGTGATTACAAAGTGTTGTGAACACTAATCGTCTATTCTCATTTTCTTGCATGTAGGACTTAAACATTTGTAGGAAATTATTTCCGAACAAAATGTCAGCTCCTGTATCATAAAAAAAAAAAATTGGTGTTGTTTTTACCTTATACCAAGGTGTTTGTTCAACACCTCCAATCACGACTTCTGTCATTTTAATCCTTTTACATAAGATTAAATCCTTTTAGAGAAATCTCTCCCAGCAATCTTAGGTAAATATTTTTCCAAATTATTTGAAAAAACTCCTCTTTTTTGCTGTACAGATTCCAGCTCCTGAATCAATATAAGCAGCAAAATATTTTGCTTTATATTGTTCGTATAAACATTCCTACTGGAATGTATATCGAGAATGAGCTTGTGGTCATTGAATTTTTGACATTATATCCTCAGCCATAAACTCCATTCCATATTCTAGACGTTTCCAAGGTTTATATTTCTCGAGAAACTCTAGTCCAAGAACCAATCGATCTGGTCTTTTTCCTGGAATTCCTTTGATGTTGATTATTACTTGGTAAGTTCCTATCATAGGTTGTTCTAAATAGTATATGGTATTACAAGGAAATTGATTTCTTCGTTTCGTAATATCAAATACTATTTTTACTTCCTTCCACCCTTCAGGACATCTAAGCTTTCTTATTGTCGAAAAGTTTTTTAGTGCCTGTTGGGTTTCTTGGACATGTGTTTTTTCCCACCCGTAGCTCGTAATTCTATCTCTTTGAAAAGATAGTCTCCTTGATTCCAATCTAAGACTTTTATTCCTCTGTAGAATCGGTTTGTCTTGTATCTGGATATTTGTTTCCTGTATTAAGGGAAACTCAACTCTTTATGGATAAATTGTCTGAGCCAATTTTTCAAATATCTCAGGTATTTCAATAAACTCATTTCTAATGAACAGTACTGAATGATGTATATTTGATAGAGCATATGAAATTTGATAGGCAATATAGTATGGTCTATTACCATCTTTCATCAGCCTTTTTTCTTTGAGTTCTGATGTAACGTCAAAGCTCGGCTGAAAACTCGATCTGCCAGGTTGTAAGCAATTCTTAGATAAATTACTCCTACAATTTTTCCTGCACAGAGATTTCCTGATATTGTTCCCAGTACTAAATCTTGAAGGTTACCTATTCGTTTATCACATATAGCGATATCAATAGGTGAATATATTCCTTCTTTAAATATCCAGGACATGGTTCGTGCTACTTCTATATTTAGCTTTTGTAATTCCTCCTTAATTTCTTCAGAAAAAATTAGCTGCATCTCCATTCTATTTCTGTAAGTTTCATTGGAATTGTCATTTTCCTTCTAGGAACTTTATAGATTAGTTGATGATTTCTATTTCTTAGGCCAAGACTTCCTAAGAATTTTCTACCTGTCCTGCAGAGAATCCCTGATACCTCTGAAGACTAAGATTTTCTCTAATGATCCTTCGGACCATGTTATGGGATATTGTTATCTGTCTAAAGAAACCAGATAAATCTTCATGTGTTTCGTGTCGAAACACCTCGTCTTCAGTCAGATTCTGATTATGTTCCATCATATCCTTCCTTACTTAAGACTTCCTCTTCTTCATATATATACTTTCGTCTGAGGCAATATCCTCAAATCATTATACTTGAATAAGATCTTGATAATAAACTGCTTCTTCAATATCTGGGGTTGGATCGAAGCGTTGAATACCTCTTTTTTCATTTTCTGGACAGTTGGTTGAGATATGACCTCTTGCTCCACATGTCCAGAAGTTACAATCCTTAAAACTTTCATTATTTCGAGTGTGAGCTTTTCTGAAAGTTTTCTTTGTAGGTGGTCTTCCTGTGCTTCGAGATGTACTCGATACTTGAGATGATATCCTACTTCTTGATGGTCCACTTCTTTGCACAGTTTTGTAAGATCTGGCCTTTTGTCTGGACCAAACTATTATTGGTTTCCAAGAACTTCTTCCACTTCTGGCAAAAAGATGAGTCCTAAAATTTTTCCTCTTCTACCTTTGTGGTTTACTTCCAATAATTGTTAGAAGATCGTTTTTTTACAACACAAAAGAGTATGTTTGTTAATATCCCTTAATCATTTGTAATTCTTTTGTAATGTTGTCAGATAACAACATTCTGTCAATTTTCCTTTGAGAAAAGAGGCTCTTCGTGCCAACGTATCTCGATTGCCAGGGACATATTCCCTTATTAGCATGTTTCTCCAAAGACTTGGGATTTTGGCGAAGAAAAGTTGCATTGCTATATCTTCTTCTACCCCTAAATTATATCTATATTTAGTGAATAACATAATATATTCATCCACTAAACATATGTCATGTAATTCAAAACTATACAAATATTGAATATATTTATTTTTCTTCTCTGTATCTTGATTGTTAAAATAGTCTACCCCTATAAATTATGCTTCAAAAAATGTAGGCATTCTTCCAGCTATTTCACTAAGAGATCCTCCTGTTAGGACTGATTCTTTGGTTTCTACCGAAGTCTAAAAGTTTAATTAATCCTTCTCTGTTGAGATCAAATGTACCTACTGCGATTCTCATAGCGGATGTCCAATCATCCACGAGATATTCTCTGTTTTTGAAGTTTAATACATCTAGGTTAAGCATAACCCCATAAGGATGTATAGGTTCTAAAACAGATTTCTTATAGGGTGTTTGGTGCAAAGGAATTTGACTCTTCCTTGATTTTGTTCCCGCTGGATGTGATTCTCTACTAGTGTAGAAGTCTGGTTGGGATTCTCTCATATTTATATTCTGAGATCCCACACTTTCTCTTGGTGGTTCTTGCGAAGATGACCAGGTCATGGTGGGTTGTTCAACCCCAGTTGTGTTCATCTTTAGATCTACAACCTTGATATTTTCAAAAGATTCGGCAAGGTCTTGGAGATCTTCTAGACCAATCTTTTCTAAAGTTGTCATCATATTAATTTCTTTTCTGAGACTGTTTTAATTAGATTGATTATTTTTCTTCTTCAGTTAAAGGTTTTGGCATCACTTTGGCCTTCCCTCTTTGATGTAATAAGGGTTCAGTACCCAATGATGGTGGTAACCTTCTTTCTGAAGTCCTTCTACTAGAACTTGGGTGTTGTTCTAGGTTTTGAACTCTTGTTCGGATATCCTTTAGTATTCTAAAAATTTCTTCCTGGTTTCCAAGGATTTTCTCCACATTTTATGGTACATAATACAACATATTGCCATAATTTTGTATTGTCTTTTGAATTTCTCTAAGATCTATGAAAAGTTTAGAGGAATTCAGTACTATTTCTTGGAACTTGTTATTTTGAATCATAAGTTTACGTTAGGACTTTGATAAGTTCCCATGTTTTCTTGATATCTAACATTGGTTAGATCTTTTTGCTTCAAATATTCCAAAGATTGGGAGTAAATCCTGTAAATAATTAATCTCGAACCTGAGCTCTGATACCATTTTCTCCCAGGAAAATCAATCATTAAAACATATAAGGGTGTTCTTGTTAGTTTTATCTTTTTACAAAGTTTAGACAAAGTTTTTTAGGTGTAGAGAGTTATGATCAAATTAAGTTTGAGTTTGAGGAATTTCCTTATAATAATGTGGATTAATTTTATGTATTTTTATAATGACGAAAATACCCCTAATATTGATTTTCTCTTTCCCCATCTTTTTTTTTTTGAATTAAATTATCTACTAAACAAAATCATCAATTCCATATATATGTGAAAGATTAGTTATGAAAAGCACAATAAATAAAACCTTTAAAATCTCTAAATGTGTGTGTATGTGTGTGTGTCTATATAAGTTACGTATAATGAT
>NC_133307.1:5327707-5388699 GCF_012295235.1 Primulina huaijiensis
AAACAAATCTTTTCATGTTATTATTATTATTATTTTAAATTATTTATTATTATTTAAATGAATTTGTTTGTCAGAAAATCTTAATTCTTATAATAAATATTATTTAAATTATTTGTATAAATTTAATTTTATTATTTTAAAAGATAAAACATGAATTATGCATTATCATCCTTCGGTTGTATATATAAGGAATCACGTGGGTGAGCCGTGATGATTCATCTCTGGTATAATATTAGATATGTCAAAACGGGCTGACGGGGTGGGCCAGCCGGTCTCAACCCGCCATTAGGCGGGGCAGGGTGGGCCTCTAAATGGCCAACCCAGCCCAACCTACCTTGGGTCGCGGGTTAGGCAAGCCGACCCGATTATTTTTTTAAGAAAAAAATGCTAAATAGTATCAAAATAAACATAGAAGAAAAATATATTTAAATAAAATAGTTTCATAAAATACTTAAAAACATTGAAATAAGAAATTAAGAAAGCATACAACATAATTAATAAAAACTAAAGTGCTTAAACCAAACATGAAGAAATTAAACAAATACTATAAAGTCAATTCTCATTAAATTCCATTGAATCTCGATCTTCTACAATAGCACAAATATTCAGATTTTACCAGAGTGAGTGATGGAGGCGAAGCACATGAGAAAAATAAGGAAGTAATAAGATAATAGAGTAATGGAGGCGCATGAGACTTATTCCAATTTTTATATAAAACTTAAAACTTAAAATATAAAATTCTATCCTAATTTGGCTGGCCAGCCCGCCCCGTTTAGGCCGGTCTCGTCTTGACCCGCAACCCAAACGGGCTCAGCTCTTTTGGCCCACTTCCAAACGATCTGCTATTTTATCAACCCAACCCGCTAAATTTTTATATCGGGACGGGCCGGCCCGACAGACCTAACCCAATTTGAAAAGTCTATATAATATGTAGTGTGAAGGCATGCACGGATCATGTGAGAGCCCACAAGATAATTGGGAGTACTAATACTTAAGTAAATGGAATCACCCTTTTGTTTTTGTTTGTTTTTTTTTAAAAAAAGTGATTTATACACTCTTACTTCTATTTTTACTATTACTCCAAAACTATAAAATTATTTATGCTTTTTTAAAGAACAATTAAAAAGCCTATCTCAATAAATTTTTTGTTTAAATTATAAAAATTCAAATAAGAGTGTTAATTCGGATGGATTGGATTGGGTTGAGCCAACCCGAAATCTAACCCGAACCCGAGCCAACCCGAATCTAACCCGAACCCGAGCCAACCCGAAAACTCTCAACCCAAACCCGAGTCAACCCGATTAACCCTATTTTGAATTTTTTTAAAGAAAATTAAATAAAAATAAAAAAATAATATTTTAATTCAAACACATAATAATAAAATCTCTCTCATATATATAATTTAAATTTGAAAGTCTAATTGTAGAATAATATAAATACAGAAATATTTGTAAATTAAGTATTAAACAAATTATATAGGAGGGAGAGAAATAAGAGAGACTGAAAGTAATGAAAATTGGAAGTTATATGGATATTTATAAAACACTTCATAAACAAACCGAAATATTTAATCTAGGGGTTTTTAACTTTAACAAGAAGAAGATGTAAAATACAAAAATTAGGACATAAAAAATAAAGAAGACATGAATAAGGATGTTTTAGGAAAATAAAGAGACTTTTTACTAAACTATTTTCTACTAATTTTCATCTAAAGAAATAGATATACACGTGGGATATGTTAACCAAGTCCGCACCATTTTAATATTAGTGATCAGACATGTGTTGCGTATTTGTATAATTTTTTTTATAATTATTTTGATTTATATTCAAATATGAGTAATATTATATCTATTACCTATATAAAAGAGTCAATCTTTTTTGAATTGTGAATTGATTTTTAAGTATTTCATTAATTAATAAAATTAATTAATTATTAATACTGATTCAAGAATATATAATCTTCAAAAAAATGTATACATGATTATTTTCTGAAATAATTTAACCACTCACTTTAAAAAATCAATTTAATTGTATTATTATTTTAAAAATTAACAACAATGAAATTTAACAGATAAAATCGTTTTTCATCTTCATGATTACACCAAGTACTTTAATTTAACACATATAAATATGCCCAGTGCTAAATAGATTATTATAAAAATTTCAGTATATTCAAATATTCATAAACAAATCAAAACATATTCAATTATCATAAGTTTTGTAACGTGTAATTAATAAACAACCATTATATAGTTAATTATATATCACATAATTAGTCTAATGAAGATAATCTATTAATATAATCTCCAAAAAAATGTATACATGATTATTTTCTGTCTATTACCTATATAAAAGAGCCAATCTTTTTTGAATTACAAATTGACTTTTAAGTCCTTCATTAATTAATAGAATTAATTAATTATTAATATTAATTCAAGAATATATAATCTTCAAACAAATGTATACATGATTATTTTCTGAAATAATTTAACCACTCACTTTAAAAAATTATTTTAATAGTATTATTATTTTAAAAATTAACAACAATGAAATTTAACAGATAAAATCGTTTTTCATCTTCATGATTACACCAAGTACTTTAATTTAACACATATAAATATGCCCAGTGCTAAATAGATTATTATAAAAATTTCAGTATATTCAAATATTCATAAACAAATCAAAACATATTCAATTATCATAAGTTTTGTAACGTGTAATTAATAAACAACCATTATATATTTAATTATATATCACATAATTAGTCTAACGAAGATAATCTATTAATATAATCTCCAAACAAATGTATACATGATTATTTTCTGAAATAATTTAACCACTCACTTTAAAAAAATCAATTTAATAGTATTATTATTTTAAAAATTAACAACAACGAAATTTAACAGATAAAATTGTTTTTCATCTTCATGATTACACCAAGTGCTTTAATTTAAGACATATAAATATGCCCAGTGCTAAATAAATTATTATAAATATTTCACTATATTCAAATATTCATAAACAAATCAAAACATATTCAATTATCATAAGTTTTGTAACGTGTAATTAATAAACAACTATTATATATTTAATTATATATCACATAATTAGTCTAACGAAAATAATAATTTGGGTAGCTGAAGAGAAAAATAGCTAATATTAATGAAATAAATGGAAATTACTTCAAAACCAATATTTAATATCATTTGTCATGATGGTTATTAATAATTGTAAATAAGATTCAATCATATACAGCAGACCATGTAATAAAGACATACTAATAATGACAAATCTTGATGTGATGCTGATTGATATGTTCCAACTTGATCAAAAAAATATAGTATTCAAAGTATTTATTATTCGACAAAGATATCAAATTTCAACAAGATGTAACTCAAAAACTATTCGAAAGTTAACTTTCATAAATGTACAAGTGACTACTTTTTAAATGCTATATTTCTTTAAAACAAATAATAGCATTATTTTCGGACCACCAGTTATGTACTAACAATATAAATATGGTATTGCAAGAAACTATGGTACATGGCTTGATTTTTTCAAATGTTATTCAACAATTTGAGCAGCTTTTAAAGTGTAAACACAAGTTACTTATATGAAATTCAATCGTTAAGGAAATAAATTCTTGTTATCCAAATGTAAACTCGAATATTGAGTTGATAATGCGAAAAGAAACTTTAGTCACCGAGTTGCAAGAAGCCAAATGTAGGCAAACTTAATTTTCGCTTCAGAGAATTTGATCATTTAGCAAGTAATTCAAATTACACTAATGACCAAAGCATGTTTTCATTTTATTTATTTTGATATTTACATATATTTTTTAAATCGAATAATATAATTATGCACATATATCATTGACATCATCAAGAAGATTCGATCATTAAATAATTTTCAAAAACAAGATGACATTGCTATTCACCGGAGGGAAGTAGTTTTGTTCAACACTTTGTGAAGCTGAATATCGAGATCGTCCGAATGTATTGTAACTATAATTAACTTTACCTGCTTAAAAATATTTAATTATTTTGTATACTTTCTCACAATTAATTTTCCAAGTACCAGATAATAATGCTGGTTCAAGATGAAAATGAAATAGCTAGAGTGACGTTGTTCGAAGAGGTTACTGAAACATTTGTTGATTGCTCTATCAAAAAATAATTGACACGCATACTAAGATGAATTAAAATATTTATTTGAATAATATTATAATAATCCAATACATATTGCCAATAACTACAAATTTTATATTGCAAAAAAAAAAGTAATTTGGAACATTTAACAATACTTGATCAACCAAGAAAATAACATCACAATTCTCTTTTCAAATTAGACAAGTCTGTCTCGACTAAAAATAGAATAACAACAATAATTGTAGATGGATTTGAGAAACCACAACTCAAGAGAAATACTGATAAGAAAACAAAGAACTGAAACATCAATGAAATACAAAATGAAGATAAGAAAAAAAAGAACGCAAAAGAAAGGGAAAAACAAGTACAACATGAAGATAAGAAGACAACAAACACTAAGGAAATGACAAAACCACAGAAAAAGAAACAAGATTCATCATGTCAAAGAAGAAACCATAAAAATTCAAGATAATGAAAAAATAGATAATTTCAGTAAAATGATGAGGAAACTTAGACAAAACAGTCACACAGAGATGACCCAAAAACTGAAAATTAAATAAGAAAAAATTTGATAATGTTTTTTTATATTATGAATTTTCAATAGAAAATGGTTCTTTCGATTTCATTCAATATAAGTGTTTTATGTTCACTTACTCTTTACAACGTTTATTCACAACGTGCAACGCACGTGTTACTTGCTAGTTTAAATAAGAGTCTTATCATAATTGTGAAAATTAGTGAGAAACTAAACCACAATTTTGAAATGATAAATTTAAAGATAAAAATAAAAAAGAAAAATAGATCATGACACCAAATTATTTGTTTCTATCAAGCAACTTAATAATACTGTATTGTACAGGTGCCTCACATATTTTTCAAAGTCCCATATAAATTAGTTTTTCTCACCTTTTCTTGTGCGAACTGGTGTTCAATGTTAATTTTTACATTTTAAAATAAAAATACCCAAAAAAACTACTTAATTAAACTTTTTGGCACATCTTGTATGGTTTTATTGTAATTTTACACTTAAAAAATATAGAAATGAATTGAACTCACAAATTCGAAAATGAATTGAAACAATGCAGTTTCACACAATATTTATACCCTTTTGACGTAATTTGTTTAAGCTCTCACAAGAAAGACACAATGTAATACAATGAGTAATGCATCTTTCCATTTACCAGGTTCATAAAATACGGTAACTCGTTGCTTGAGACAACGTATCAACACAGAAATCCAATAATACTTTTTATCTACCCGTTCGGACGTAACATGGGAGAGGATACCGAATTGTCTGTATTAATAAGGTGCAGAGGGAGGTGATTGCAATGCATCTTTCAGACTTTTCACTGCACTATCGTAGTTCAAGAATCCCATGAACCAGAACTCGTGATTATCGACAGAAATGATCTGGATGTACTTTTCGGCTTGATTTAATTTGCTAGTTGAAGAATTAATCGCTTTCAGATTATGCAATGGTATAATCACCTGATGTATAAGATAAGAATAAGTGAGAATCTGATAGATGAAAAAAAAAAGAACAAGTGAGATTCTGTGGACTGATTAAACTGATACAGATATATGAAAATCTTCGGAAATTTAAGTGATGGTCAAACATGGTTCTGTAAGATAACCAGATATCATGTAAAAATCGATCTCAATCAATCAAGACATATGATCAATGATAGAACACAATAATTTTGACAAATGTTCAACACTTTTGTACAAAACGAAAGCATGCCACAACAAGAATGAAATTATAGAAACAGCAAGGTTGTACTATTTTTCAGAAATATAGCCACAAATTTATCCTCAGGTTGTCAAACAGAAAAACGGAGACAGGTTCGTACTTTAAAGGTTCAAAGAAAACAAGCAGCATATGTAGATTCAAACTTGAACATTTCAAAGAAAATGGAACCATTTCTTGTCACAAGTCTGTAAACTAATGACATAATTTGACAGTATTTGCATTTCACAATGGTAGAATTTTAAATAAAAGGCATTTGTTTCATAAAAAGTCACTTTGAATGTTCTCAAAGGAAACAAACAAGAGGTGAAATCCATTAATATGGGATGGAGGCAGTACAATCCAATTCCCTTTTGCATATAGTACAACTGGAGATGCGGTTCTGCGGGTGTCTTATTCCATGGGATTACAAATACATCAATGGACATTCAATGATTATTTTACAGATCCCAGTAAGTCATACCTAGACTCAAATGCCACAAATCGAGAAGCAAAAATCAAAGAGAGAGAAATAGGCATGATAAGATGTTAAGATATATAAGAAAAAATAGAAAAACTTTATAAAAGCATTTAGCCAGAAAATGTGATTTCATTAAAGTAGTCCGTAACGTCAGACATGAGAAGGAAATAGAACTCAATACAAATTGATTCATGTGCATAAATCATTTTTAAAAAAAAAATGAAATACTGGCCTAAACTACATCATACCTTGTAATAGCTCCAGCATGTCTCTTCAGAAACTTTGTAAGAAAGAGGATTATCGCTACAAAATGCTACTTTTGCTGTTGACAAATACAAGGTTCCCACAACAGGTCCAGCAGAAGTAGACAAGTAGCATCCATAAGACTTCAGAAGTTTTTCCCCCGGAACAATGTCAAATGTTTGCTGAAAAACCTTTTCATATCCACCTTCTGTCAAAACCTTGGTACTCTGTGCTATTCGCGCAACAGCTGCCTCTCCCATGCTTGGGCCCGTTTTCACTGATTCAATTACATTAAATCTAGATCATTATCAGAAACCATTTTCCAAGAATACCAAATTTGTAAGCTAAACATTTCACTTCGGGCCGAAGTGCTATTGTCGATAAATAAAGAGTGCTTTCAGAAAATTTGTTAAGAGATGTAAGTCCTATGATTGGGGAGATTTTTAATTCTTTGCATATCTGTAAATTAGGAGATACCATGATATATAATTGAGCAAGTGGCAGATTAAAGAAAACTGAGGGATCGTCCTAACTCCTAAATGACATACAAGGTAGCGTTGAAGTTAGGATCATCCAAAATGATCATCCTTTGCATATCTGTAAGTTAGGATCATTCCTTGCATATCTGTAAATTAGCAGTTAGGAATTAGGATCATCCTAAATGATATATAATATTTTGCTTCAACGCTACCTTCTTCAAGTATAAGCTTAAACTTTTGTCATGTCCAAAACATTATAGCCCTGACAACATTAAATGGTGGAGATAATGGCAAAAACATGCACAATTGTATGGATATCGCCAATCCAAAAAAATGCTTCTTTTTCCAGCCTCCGCTAAATCCCTGTCATGTTACCCCCGAAAAGATGGAATCAAACCAAAGAAATGAAACGAAAACAAACTCACAGTGCTGCCACATGTTTCCAGCCAAATCCTCAGCCTTCTTAGTGGCCTCTGCAGCCATCTTTCCCCATTTACCTAAAACATCCTTCACCTTCTCCACGTTTTCTAAAATAAAATCACCAAAATTCCAACTAAACAACATAAGAAACTAAAAAAAAGGAGCATTAATTGGAAAATTACTCAATTAACTAATTATCGTAGATAAAAATGAGGTCAAGAGGACGAGGAAAAAAGAAAAATACTCTTTGGTGCAGGAGCTGAAGAGATGTAGGGATTGGATTCCGGCGGCATGGAGGTAGCATATCCTCCAGGGATCTGCGAAGAAGGGGACCTCGGAGTTTCATTAGCAACGGATCCCGACGGATTGGCGCTCCATGTATTGGGGACAGGAGCGGCGTCGCCTGGCTCGAATTTTGGATAGGGAGCGTAATCAACATGCTGGCCACCGCCGGCTGCGGCGGCGCCGGCTGGTTGTGATTTGGATTCTTTGCTTTGATCAGAAGGATTCATGTCAGGCAGGCAGATTGTCTTGGCTTCGCGATTGGAAAGGTGTCATATTTTTATGGTAGTGGGGCCCACTCCCGTAATATTTATTATTTATTAATATTAATTTACGAGAGGATTTTCAATAGATGGGTCCAAGAAAAAATTTAAAAAGATAAAACAATATTTTAATGTTTAAATATTTTTTAAAGAAATATTTAAATCATTAATATAATGGAAAAATTTAAAATAACAATAGTAATGCAAGAAAAATATTTTAAAAAAGTAAAATGATTTGATTAAAAATAACTATCTTGTATATATATTGTATTCTTAGGCATAGTTTGGTATACATGATAGGATAAACATGTGATATATAATATAAGGATAAGTTAAGGATAAATAAGATGTATGATATTATATTTAATGTTTGGTATGATTTGAATAAGAGTGATTAAATTTATATATTAAATTGTAATGACAAAATTAACCTTATCATAATAAATTTTATGATTTTAAAATTGTTCCTTGAGTTCATATTTCTTATATATTCATGTGCCGACAATGTTTGCATGATTTATTTATTTTTACCTAATTTTTATATATTATATAAATATGATAATTGAGCCATTGATTTTGTGAGTCAAGTCAAATATCAATTTTTAAGGTTAATCGAGTGATACTAATAATTTTATTGAGATTTATAAAAATCATTTATATAATTATCTCGAGTTAATTTATATAATTATATTATATAATATATAAAAATAAATAAAAATATTTGATAGGGTTTAGGATTTTTATATATTAGGGGCAATTAAGTCATTTGTGGTATTTTTATCATTAAATTAAAATTATCACATCTCATACAAGGGATATTTTATCCTTGTATAAAATTATTTATCACGGGCCCATTATATTATCATGAGTTTTCTAAAAAGGTACCAAACATGGGATAAGGAGGATTATTTATCAATCTCTCTCTTATCCAGTGCACCAAACTATACCTTAGGCATTAAATTGAAATAAAAATAATAATTTTATTTTCTAAAGAATATTACACAATAATAATTAAAATATTCAGATTCTGTGAGTTAAAACATAGTAATATATTAATTTTTAAAAAATTATTAAATATTTATAATATTTAGAAAAAATATGAAATTATTTTTTAAAAAAGCAATATCTTAGTCACTTATCAATTAATTAAAATAATAATAAAAAACCAGATTAGTCTTAGATATAAATCAAAAGGTTTGTACCATAAGTTTAGAAAATCAATTAATATTTACATGTGTTAGGATCGAAGATATGTTTAGAAGATAAATAAAACTTTACAATTTTCTCTAAAATATTAACAAATAATGCGATCAGTCTTGATAAAGTTGGTTATACAAAACTTGATTTTCTCAACACTTACAAATGGTGAAACCACGAATAGAATGCAAAATGGTATGATGGTTCCTATGAAGCTTTTATGGTCAAATATACCAAGACAACAAGATAAATAAGTGTAATAACTGAAATGACACGAGATATACTGAAGTTCGAAGGCAATATTCTTCTGCGTCTCATCTTCTTCCACTTAGAAAAGAATTCACTATAAGACTTTGGTTTTACAACTTTTTGTAACAACATGCTTAAAACTTAGGACTTATCTACTGTCTAAGTTGAAACTCCTAGTTAACTTTCACCAAAGGTTGAGACACAAGTCTCACAACCAATACAACACAATTATATAGAAAAAATGAGTTCTCAAATTCAAACTATCGAGCAACTCTTCAAACAGTGTTGAAAGAAACAGTTCAGTAGCTGACAAAAGACTTAGATGATCATTGATTTTCTGATATATGTTCTTGAAGCGAGAGCTGTTGAGGAGTAGTGGATATGAGTATGAAGATTGCTCAGAAATCTTTCAGAGAATGCAAGCTTGAAAAATTGCTTCGAATGTGTGTCAATTACTTGTAAAGCTCTTCTTGACACCCTCTATTTATAGTTATCTTTACATTGATTGGTTCAACATTCGACTAAAGCTCATTATTGTAAAATCACTATTGTCATCGTCCTTTCTTGATTCATAATACACTTTAATAAATGAGAAATTTGACATTTTTCAAATGCAGAAGGAAACAGTCGCTAATAGAAAAAAATAACTGACTCTGAGCTATGTCTTTTTAGAAAAACTTCTGACCTTCTGATGTCTTGTTTGTAGTGCATAATCATCAGTCAACTTTTTTGACAAAGTAAGTAAGATCTTTGTAAGATGTGTGGCTTGAATATGAAGATATATTACTCAACATTTTTCAATATGTTTCGATATAATGAACAGTGAGTGGTATTTTGCCACATACTTTTGTATGTACGAGCGGTTAAGTTGATCAAATATGATGTTAAGACTAAAACGGTTAGATAGGTTTGCACCTTGAGACCGGTGGAATAACTTATTTTGAATCTTCAATAAAACGATCGAATACATGTAATACATGAAAATGTCACTTGATCTAATACAATAAGTCATTGTTTGTTATCACCAAAACTAGTAAATATAACAGTTTCTCCGTTTTTGGTGATGACAAAACCTAAGCCTTAAAAACATCACATGATTTAAAAAAAAAATTAATTTCATTGAGATAATGAATTTGTTACAATGTAGAAGGAAATTATTAAATCCTAATACATCACCGTGCATGAAAGTAAAACCTATACTACCTCCTAAACCAGGGACTTTCACCACCTCCTGATCCACCACCTCTCTTGGGTTGATCTTTCTTTTTCTTCTCCTTCTCAACAACTCTTCTAGCTTCATCATGTCACTGTCTGACGTCCTCCTGCATTTTTTGTTCTTCCCTTTTTTTGGCAACAACCCATTGAATATGATCCATCATTTATTGAAGTTTGGAGCCGAGGGTAACTTGTAGACTGTCAATGCGAGCCTCAAGTCTTTGTTCAGTTTAGGATAACTGTTCAGACAAGACGACTATTGCATCTTTGGTGTTCTTCTTTGTAGACTTGAATGCATTCATGCAGGATCTGATGTCTATTTTGAGTTCAGACATATTCCGCATCACAACTTGGCGAAGATTAGAAACACCAAAACCTGAGACTGTCAGATGGGAATCAAAGTCTACCATGAGTCTGTGGAACTTCTCAAGATGGGAAAAGACCTATGCGAAAGTGTGCATCGACCTCAATCTGATCATCAGTGCGCAAAGATCCAGCTTCATCATTATTTTCGTTGTCCATCTCCACATTTTTCCATAGCAGCAGCTCCAATGAGGCCCTAGCGATTAGAAAGAATAGGAGAGACATATATTGGAATATAAAACTCCACCGATGGAGGAGAAAGAGTAGAAAAGTCTTCATGTTCAGCAGTAATTTGAGGAGTTGAGTACTTCAGAGTTTCTTCTTCAAATATTATCTTAAGAGATGGACTCTTGGGACCGGTGTCTTGATCAGTGTCCATGTGAGTGGACCGGTCACCAAAGAGTTTGAAGCACATCATAGACTTCATCACATCATCCACTCATGTCAGAAGGACCTCAGGTAGTGGTGTAGCCAAATCAGCAGTAGAGGTGTAAGGACCAGTTTCAGGGTTATTTGAGATAGGAGAAAAGAAAAGTACCTCTGGCTGGGTTACACACTAGTTATACTAGTGTCAGGGATCACATCGGGGTTAGTGGTAGAAGAGGGATCTTCGACCATGGGTTGCTCAGAAGAAATTTTAGTGGATTTATCCATTAAGTCAACAGTCGGTGGTCCATCGTCATCATACGTCTGGTTAAAACCAATAAGATTTTGGGCGACTGTTTCACCCCCATTTGTTGTCTCTTCTTCTCGTGCTTCTTCTTCTTCCATGCCCATCTCATTGAATATGACAAGAGTGTAAACCTCAAAGGTTTTGGCTAGAGCTTTTCTTGGGTATCTCCAACTCCTTCCTCTTATTATGAATCTTAAATTCAATGGTCAGAGCATCAGACTCTAATTGTGGGATTATTATAGATTTGTGGGGCTCTTAACTCCTAATCGTAATTACAATGTAATTTGATTAGAATTAATTAATTAAAGCGAAAAACGAGTAAAAATTTTATTTACAATGAGCCGAAAATGTGTCAACTATAATTATAATAGTATATAATAAAGTCTCGTCTAAACATATCACATCATAAAATAAGTCCACACATGGCTGAAATCAACTACATAAAAACATCTCATATCGGGACATGTCCCTGTATATAGATACATATATATACTAGGATAGACCACTCAACCTCAACTCAGATTTGATTCCCTCCAGAAGTACCTTATCCTGTCTCCTGATAACCGGGAGTACCTGTCATTGTCCACACACAAAGACAACAACAGCCCCCTTTGGGGGTGAGCAAAAACTCTGTATGGAACAACCTTAATAAATACAACATGTATCTACACAATGATATATGATATCCAATTCATGCATGTCGTGGAGATATCAGGTCAAATGCCCATCCTCTGAGCAAGTATCGGAGCCAATCGAATCGCTATCAAATCAATGCTCGAGCTGGCACGCCGACCTCAGTCAAGTATAAGGGATGATCTATATGATAGTGTCGGCAAAGCACCATCAAATCTCAAATATCAACCAATCAATCAGAGGGGCCACAAATGGCTATGTTTTATGGGCCACATAATGCCAAACATAGTATCGTGCTCAAAACCCCAGAATCAAAATCAAATGATATCAAGGTATCCAAATATCATAGCTCAACGTACATGTCATGTATCGATGTATGTATAAAATGATGTGTGTTAACAAAATATTTATTTTATACATCGATCTACCAATCATGAATGTCGTGTATGCCACATCAAGTCAATATATAAGGCATATAGACGCATATTTTCAGCCAAATCAATCAAGCATATATAATATGACACAGATACATGTTGTATGTTACTCGGTCACAACATACCTCAATTCTTCATTTCCAACTCAATGTAGCTCTAGGATTTCAGTGCAGAAAATCTATCTATATAATCACAATATTTATTTCAATCAATAAATTTCTTCAAATGCAACACTAATAGCGTATTTGAATGTATCAATTCGTTCTACGCTATTTACTTTAACATTTTCATTATTAGGATAATTATTGAATTATAAATCCTAATAACTCGTTATTATACCATCATTATTATACATCCATCCATTTACAATCAAAATTCAAGTTTCCAAAATCGTTTTGAAACTTTGAAAATTCATATAAAATTGAAATCATAACATAATTCAACTTTGGAAGTTAGTTTTTTGTCGGTTGTTCTATCGCATATATTGATCTCGAATTCAAATACATACTATTCCAGCAATTCAATAAATAAAGGTTCTGAAACTAAAAGAACTTTATCTCAAAAGAATGCTTTCAACACGAGGATTCTGAATATATAATTTGTTTCGAATTTCGACAATGTTTCGATATACATTCGGACGATAGAACATGGATTCTTACGTTTCTTCGAAGAAGAAGAAAGAAGAATGAAGATTTCTATCAAAAAAGTGTCTTTATCACTATTAAATCCTATGCAGGTGAGGCGGTGCGTGCAGGGGTGCCATAAATGGCGCTGCCACCCGTCAAATTCTGTCCGGAAGGTGTTTTACATAGCTTTGCGTGCGGGTGCGCGAAATCCTACGTAGATGCGCGCGGTATTCTATCTGAAATGCTATTTTAGATTTCGAATTAGCAAAGGGGGGTCAACATAAAAGTTGTAGATATATGTATTGGCTTTTATTTTCCACCAACCTCTCTCAATTTGGATATCGCAGGCGAGAGTTATGCTCATTATCCCAAAATGTGTTAATGCAAGAACTTCAATGCACACGATACACTTCGGGATGATTTTGCCCCTATTTCCAAATGGATTTGGACAAAACTCAAAACATGGAAGTTTTAGTACTATGTATTAGATTTCTAATGAAATTAGTTTCATTTCATTTGAATTAATACTAAGATAATTATGCTGAAAACCGTAACATGTGTCACTTCTCTATTGCGGTTCAGCACACCATTCAAAATACAAATCAATTACTACTACAATCTTTCATTATCACAACATATTTTCTCACTTTCATTGTCAATTATATACTTCATACACATAAATGACATGACAAGTTCATGAATTATCGAGAATCAAAATATGATTTACGATAATACGATGCGAGGTCCTTACATTTATCCCCCACTTAAAAGATTTCGTCCTCGAAATCTTAACTATCTATATATACATAACATTGGCAAACATATAATACTTCACCAGTTATAGTACATATCAAATCGAACAGTGCCTCTAAAGGGAGATATTTTCAAAAACACTTTATCATCTTTCTGTAATTCTAAGGGTCGTCTTTGTTTGTTAGCATAACTCGTTTGACGATCATCAGCAGCTTTCATTCGTTGTTGAATCAACTGAACCTTGTCATTCATTTTCTATATCATTTCAGGTTCAGTCATTTGTCTTTCACCAATTTCATCTCAGAATAACGGTGACCTACATCGTCTCCCATATAAGGCTTCAAACGGTGCCATGCCAATACTCGTTTGGAAGCTATTATTATAAGAAAATTCTACCAATGGTAAGGCATCTTGCCATCCAATTTTGAAATCCATCACTATGACACGTAACATATCTTCTAACGTTTGAATTATACGCTCAGTTTGGCCATCAGTCTGAGGATGATAAGCAGTACTCATAGCTAAATGCGTACCCATAGCATCTTGGAAACTACCATATAATTTAGAAGCAAATCTGAATCACGATCTGATACAATAGAGAATGGAACACTGTGCAGTCTCACAATATTTTCGATGTATAAACGGGTCATTTTCTTATAAGGATAAGTCCGCTCATACGGAATAAAATGTGCAGATTTTGAAAGTCGGTCGATAATAACCCAAATAACATCACAACCCTTGGGCAAACGAGCTAAATGAGTCACAAAGTCCATAACAATATGTTCTCAATTCCATTTTGGGATTTCGAGACTATGGAGTAATTCTTTCGGTTTCATTCTCTCGACTTTCACTTGCTGGAAAACGAGGCATTTCGAAATAAATTCAGCAATATCCTTCTTCATACGTCTCCACCAGAATTGAGGTCTCAATGTTAAATACATTTTTCTGCCTCCAGGGTGAATACTGTATTTGCTATATTGTGCTTCCCGAAGAAGGGCAGATTTCAAATTAGAATTATCAGGAACTATCAGTCGACCATTAAGTCGTAAAGAATCATCAGAAGAAATCTAAAAGCCAGAAGGATGTCCTGCAGATACAAGTTCTTTAGACTTTTGAATCTGAGATTGCTTTGTTGGGCCTTCATATTGTAGATATCAAGTTAGCCTCAATTTGCAATGCTGAGATGGTGACAAAATTTCAATTCGAGTGAAAAGTCCAGCCATAAGTATATATATCCTCATGTAATTTGGCGACATTAACAGAGACTAAAACAAAGTCGTGAACTTTACGACTAAGGGCATCCGCAGTAACGTTGACCGATCCAGGGTGATACTGAATATCACAATCAAAGTCCTTCAGGAGATCCATCTACCTGCGTTGCCTCATATTTAAATCAGATTGAGAAAAGAGATATTTCAGACTCTTATGGTCTGAATAAGTAACAAAATTTTCTCCATACAAATAATGACGCCAAATTTTCAAAGCAAACACAATGGCAATCAATCAATTCCAGATCATGAACAAGGTAACAAGTTTCATGAGATTTTAATTGACGAGACTTATAAGCAACAACCTTGCCATATTGCATAAGAACACAGCCCAAACCTTAACTAATGCATCTATACACACTACAAATCCTCCGGTACCTGAGGGAATAGTAAGCATATGTGTTGTGGTCAATCTCGTCTTCAATTCAAGAAAACTAGCTTCACATTCATCTGACCAAATGAATCTCTGATTCTTCTATGTTAGTTGAGTAATATGTTCATCTATTTTAAAAATCCTTCAATAAAACGACGATAATAACCAGCTAAACCCATGAAACTACGGATTTCAGGGATATTCGTAGGTCCAGGCCAATTCAATACAACTTCAACCTTAGCAGGATCAACATATATGCATGTCTCGAAATGACGTGGCCCAAAAATACTACTATATCCATCCAGAATTCACTTTTGGACAATTTAGCATATAAATGGCCATTGCGAAGAGTTTGAAGTATCAGTCTCAAATGTTCAACATGCTTCTTTTTCGATTTCGAGTATACATAAATATCATCAATAAAGACGATAACGAATCGGTCAAGAAAATCTCGAAATACACGATTCATTAGATCCATAAAGACAACATGAGCATTAGTGAGACCGAAAAGCATAACCAAAAAATCATAGTGGCCATAGCTGGTACGGAAAGTAGTTTTAGGCACATCTTCGTCTCGAACTCGTACTTGATGATAACTAGAACGAAGATCGATCTTAGAGTAGACATAAGTGCTCTGAAGCTGATCAAATAACTCATCAATACGAGGAAGTGGATACTTATTTTTCACAGTAGACCGATTCAGTTTTATATAATCAATACACATTCGCATAGTACCGTCTTTCTTTCAAACAAATAAAACTGGAGCTCCCCAAGGTGATACATTCGGTCGAATATATCCCTTATCGAGAAGATCCTGTAATTGTTCTTTCAATTCTTTCAATTCCATTGGTGTCATGTGATAAGGAGCTTTATAAATAGGCGCAGTCCTCGGTACAAGATCAATACTAAATTCGACTTCTCGATGAGGCGGAAAATCAAGAATCTCATCGGGAAATACATCCGAGAACTCTTTAGCAAAAAGAATATCATATAAAAATGGCTCTTTTTTTAGAGACATCAACAACATAAATCAGAAAAGCCTCATCCATGCTAAACAAAAGCCGGGAAATTTCCAGAAAGGATACCAAAGGAATTTTAACTTGGGAACTCTTGCCATAAAAATTCCACTTGAGTCCACCAATAGGTCGAAATCGAACCACCTCATGAAAACAATTGACAGTATCTCTATTGTTTGTCAGGATGTTCATGCCAACAATACAATCAAAGTCGTGCATCAGGAGGACAATCATATTCAGAAATATCACATTATCCTCGTAGATCAATACACAATTATGCACAACTTATTCAGACAGAATAATATTTCCTGCTGACGTGGTTATCGATAAAGTATCATACAATGGAGGAGGAGTCCTAGCATGGCTGGAGTCTTGGATACGCAAGGGAGGGGTCGTGATCGAGGGTTATCCACACAAAGGTTCGCGTGGGATGGCAGGGGTTTGGGCTGGTTCGGTGCTAGTCTAGGCTAGGTCAGTTAGGGCCCATGAGGGTCTAGGAATTGTTTGGTCCACGGTGGCTCGGGTTTAGGGGGAGCCGTGGCTTGACTTAAAGTTTAGGCTTCGAAATTTGCAAGGAATAGAGGTAAGGGTTTGAACCATGGTCCACGGGAGTCGACACATGGTTCATGAGGGTAGTTTAGGTATGAAAAGCTTAAGTTTAAAATTTGGGAAGAAAATATTAAGTTTGGAATTTATTCTGGATTAAAACGCTTAACGGTTTAATAATTAAGTCAATAAATCAAAAAACTCGGGTTTACGTCTAAGAAAAATATCAGAAATCAATTTTAAGCTTATATGATAGTTTGTGATAGGCTCAAGTCAATAAAAGTAAGAAAACGTCAAAATCGAGAATTTTAGAGCCCAATGGCAAAATAGTCATTTTATGTCCCGGATAGTACAAAAGGCTTGGAAGTGTCCAGAAGAATCATAATACATGCTAAATGATATTTTAAAATTTTTATGATGAAAATATGGAATTTTATGATTTATGCTAAAGCTGTATGATTTTTCCTCTTAAAATTGTTTTACGAATTTGGAAAGGACATGATAATTTATGAATAAAAAGTAAAGAATATTTTGAATGATTGAATTGACTGTGACAAATATGATATGATATGATATGATCGAAAAAATCGTGAGGGATAAGGCCCAAGAGGGAGCCTGTTTACGGGAGAAGGCCCTAGAGGGAGCCCAACGATCGTATTTCTATTTACGACGCTGCCTAGTGCCCGTCCCCATGCGCAGTGGTGAGCTAAGACTGATCAATCGACCACATGATACTATTACAACTAGTCACTTTCAAGGATCAAACTTCACCCAAAAATGATATATGGTGATGGAAAGCTTTACGATTAAATGATTTATGATTACAAGCTTATTTTCAATAAAAGTATGATTTTATACATGTGCATGTATATGTATTATTTCTTACTCATGGTTATAACGTTCTGAGTCATTAGACTCACTAGATTTAGATGGTTGCAGGTGATGATGATATCGAGGGAGGCGCTGACGCTTGAGTGGATCGAGTCCGACAGTACACTCCTGAGGAACACTTATTTCTGCATTAGCTTGATAGTTAAAGTTTTGAAATAAAGATTTTGAGAATGATTTATTTAGAGATTTTTATGTTTTATTTTGAAGTTTAATTTTGCTAATTTTAAAGGTTGACGTAGGATTTTTGTTAATTGACGACTAAGGGGTTTTATGCACTTAGAATTTTAAATGTTAAATTAATTTTTGGATTTTGGAAATATTGAGTTATTTTATATGGCATGTTTCGAATTTTATAACGAAAAATAATTTAGTAGGATTTTAAAGTTAAAAGTAGTAGACATTTCATTGGTTCTAAGTGTTGATTACCTTTATCAACTTTTAATTTTCATTCGAAGTGGCTTGGAACAGTCTCTGCATATTATCTTTTTCAGTGGCCAACAGATTTAGTTTCACCTTGAGACCGTCGAGTTCCTTTCACTGCAAGTAGTTAGATTCAATCTACTTATCTCTTAAGCTTAGTTTTTCTGTCTTCAGTTTGTCAAATGTTTGATACAACTTCTTGTTCCCTTTAGCAATATCATGAAGTGCAATGAACAGGTCTTCACATGTGAATTCACTAGATCCAAAATAAAAAAACTCGTCACCATGTTCTTCTGGTTCTGAATCTTCCTTCAGGAATCAGACCAGCTCATCATCATTTTACCTTGAGATGGTGTCTGTTCCAGAAGATTCACTCTCTGAATCTGTCCACTTGCTCTTGTTCCCCTCAACAAAAAATACCTTATGATCTTCTTCTTCTTTAAAGATCTTTTCTCATCTTTCGACAATCTCCTCTCAAACAGTTTATTTTTATCATTCTTGGGCCGGTTACAATCTGCAATAAAGTGACATATCTTGCTACATTTAAAACATGCTTGACCATCCTCTGTCCGGTAATTTTTATTATAAGGTTTAATAAATTTAGATTTATTTTTGCCCATAAATTTATCAAAATTCTTGACAAATAGAGACATGATCTCATTACTCAGTTGCTTAGCAGACTTCTTGCTTGAAGCCTCTTCGACTAGAGGAACATCAACAGTCACACTGAGGAATTATGTTGGTTGGGATGTAGATGAATATTCTTCAATTTGAATCACAAGTTCGAGCCCGTAGAATTTAAAGTCAACAAACAAGTCATTCAACTCCAGGTTGCTTAGGTCCTTGGATTCTCTCATGACCACCAACTTTACATCACATTATCTGGGTAGTGTTTTCATTACCTTCAAAGAAAGCTCATGGTTAGAGTAAGTTTTACCTAAAGCAATAAGTTCAATAACATTATTGCAGAACGATTTATCAAACTAATTTTATCAAACTTTTGAATGGCAACAGTGAGCTTGTTTTTTTTGTTTGGCTATTTCTCTCGCACCATATCTCTTTGGCGGTTGTGCAGCTATTTATCTCACTAAATATGTTCTTGTCCAGTGTCTTGTACAAAATGTCTTTTGCCACATTGTCAAGATTGGCCTTCTTCTTATGCTTAGTGGTCCATTCTAGTCTATGCTTTTCTACCATGTGAGATCCTCTTTTGTGATAACAATAGTTGTATTATCTATGAGGATCTTCATGGAACTATCAATGATGACATACCACATATCATCGTCTTGTGCACATAAATGTGCTTGCATGCAAATTTTCTAATCATCATTGTCTTCTTTTGAGAATATTGGAATTTTGTTGAAAGAAGTCATTTGAGTATATATATCAGAAGTCAAGAAAAACATGCTCTAATACAACATTTTAGTATCGGGGATGTGTTTAGATGGGGAGATTGAATAAATACTTTAAAATTTTCTCTAAAACACTGACAAATAATGTGATCAGTCTTGATAGGGTTAGCTATGCTAGGAATAATTTTATCAACACTTAAAAACGGTGGGACCAAAAAAATGCGGAAAACAGTCTGAGGGTTCTTATGAAGATTTTGTAGTCAAATATAACAAGACAACAAGATAAATAAGTGCAGTAAACGAAATGACACAAGATATATGGAAGTTCGAAGTCAATATCTTTCTACATCTATTCATCTTCTACTTAGGAAAGAATTACTAGAAGACTTTGGTTTTACAACTTTTTGTAACAACCCGCTTCAACATTGAGACTTATCCATTACTTAAGTTGAAACTCTTTGTTAACTTTCACCAAAGGTTGAGGCAACAAGTCTCACAATCAATACAACACAAATATATACAAAAAGATTGAATCATCAGATTCAATCTGTCGAGCAGCTCTTGAAAAGGTATTGACAGAAAGAGTTGAGCAGTTGATAGAAGCCCTAGATGATCCTTGATGATTTGATATAAGTTCTCGAAACCAGAAATATCAATTTTTTGTAAAGCTCTTCTTAGCATCTTCTATTTATAGAGCTATTTACATTGGTCCGTTCAATGTTCGACTTTATCTCATTCATATAAAAGCACTGCTGTCGTTGTCCTTTCTTGATTCATAGTACACTTCAATAAATGAGCAATTTGGCATTTTTCAAATGCGAAGGAAATGATCGCTGATAACAAAAAGTAATTGGCTCTGAGCTATGTCGTTTTAGGAAAACATTCTGATATTGTGATGTCTTGTTTGTAAAGTAAGTAAGATCCTTGTAAGACATGTAACTTGAATATGAAGATATCTTGATCAACCGTTTTCAAATATCTTTCGATAGAGTAAACGATTGAGTGGTCTTTTCCCACAGATTTGTAAACATGATCGGTTGATTAGATCAAATATGCTACTAGTAGGGGTGTTCCAACTTCGATTAAAACGAAAAAAATTGTAAATCCAAACTAAAGAAATTGAAAACCGAACTCCACCGAAAACCGAATTTTTAAATTCGGATATAAATATTAAAACTGAAGTTTATATGGTTCATTTTCAGATTATGTTTGCAAAATCGAACCGATCGAAAGAACCAAAATTTAATTAAATTACTAATTTTATTTAGATTATATATTTTATGAGATGAGATTTAGTGAATTAAGAATATTTTTGTTAAATTTTAGTTGATTATTATTTATTTAGTTAATTAGACTTTATATTTTAAAGTTTTACTTAAAAATTAACTAAAAAATAATATATTATATCTTAATTAATAATTTAAATATATCAAAACCTAATAAATTGAATTGAAAAAACTGAACTATTTTGTTAGAAAATCGAACCGAAGGAAAACAAGTCGGATTATACATTTTCAAAACTGAAAACCGAAAACCGAATCAAACCAACTAGTGAACACCCTTACTGCTAAAACTATAATAGTTGGATATCTTTGCATCTTGAGATCAGTTGAATGACTTCTTCTGAATCTTCAATAGAATGACCGAGTACCTAAACACATGTAAAGAAAATTTGATCTAATACAATAAATCATTATTTGTTATCATCAAATCTATGAGATCTCACACCATAACATTTATTAATTAAAATAAAAAGTTAAGATATAACGTTATTAATAGTTTTTAGAACGCAAATAACACTTCTTTCATTATTTTATAATCAAAAATAAATAATTATTCCTAAAATATCCATGATTCAGAAAACATTTTATAATTTATTTGTTTTTTAAAGAAAAAGGACCAAATTTAAACAAATAAGAAGCCAGTTTTTAGTATTACTCGGACGGTTCCAATGGAAGATATAACTGAAACGATCGAAAAATTTTCTTTGAATATTTTTTTGGTTTATTTATTGATATGAAAGATACGTAATCAACCTAAATAAATTTATTCGAAATTTAAAACTGAAACCAAAAAACCAATTTCCATTCAGTTATATATAAAAAGACAATTCCAATTAGAATTCACAGTTCAATGTCCGAGTATCGGAGTTAGTGGAATAAGCACACACGACACCAAATAATCAGGAATATGATTTTTCATACCAACATTTTCTCAATAAAACATGTCGCACATGACTTGCCTAATATAATTTACTCGGATAGCTTGATTTACAAACTACTATGTTAAAACAAAAATTTTCCTCAATACGGACTCAAAAGATAACAGTTATGAGTTCTAAAAAAATAAAAAATTTACATTTCAAATGGAACAGTAATCAGAACATATTCCGCCAAGTAGAAGCCCAGGAACACCATTTTTCTTGATGCTTTTATTTGGGCTCCCGTGCAATAAGTTCATTTCAATTTTTAACACACAGCACAAAATTAATTTCAAACTAGTGGAAATTGGATTAGAAAAAAGATTTGAAAAAAAAAAACAAAGAAAAGAAAATGGAATCAAGAAAAACAAAAGATACTCAGCAAGAAACTGGAAGTGTGAAGGAGAAGATTCTCTTTCAAAGAAGATTACAATTATTCTCTCATTATGTTTTTAGAGACAAAAACTTAGGACGGTTTGAGAAGACTACCAAAAGACACCTCCTTAGAAAATAGATAACGAGGTATATAAATACAACACAAATTTAACGCACGAGATAGTTTCGAAAAAACAGTATAAATTCACCTTATTGATGAGGAAACACGTTTTTGAACTACACTTACTAGTACATCTCATCAACATTGCACTCCCCCAAGAAAACCTTGATGCTTCTCGGTGAACCACAACTACCTTCAACAATGAGAGCTCTGTCATTTGCAGCCATGTGCGTGATAATCTTATAAATCATTTCAATCTGCCACCAAGAAGTACAAAAGAATCATCATCAAACTAAATTATACACACATTCGTAGAATGAGGGAAGCGCTCAAATCAAACAGCAAGTAGAATACATACATCATCAGAGGCATGACAGAGTTCAGCTGTTTCTTCGAGAGTTAATGGTTCAACCGGTTCTTTACAGCTGAGAGAATGAACAGAATTTGAGAAAATATCAAGGTTTACAAGGATAATAGAGAATAAGAAAAACAGAATCTTTCTGGACACCTAGGTTCAGAAGAACTAAATGGATGTGACTCGTTAAGGAGCCAATCCGAACTTTGTTTTAATTTAAACAAAGCAAGTTTTTCCACCCATGTAGATTTCATTAGCATTTTGTTGTGATCTTATAACGCTTCCACAAATATTCATGAAGTGGCTGATAAATTTGAGAGGCTTTCCACCCTAACTGGTTAGTCTTTAAGGTTTGGACTTTCCTCAGGTGCTTATGGCTCAATATTTGTTTATCTAAGATTTTGCTGCTGTTTGTCCTTTGGATCCAACATATACCCATATGTTCTCCAGCAAAAAAATTGTAAGCATACCTAGCTTTATTCAGTACCACAAGAACCCGCTTTTGAAGAGCTAAAATTTCTCCAGCTGCCTTCTTGCCAGCTTCCACCCCTGCAGACATGTCACAAGCAATCAGACAATTTATGAAGCAACAAAATAGTTAGTATAGGTATAAAAAATCAGTAATCAACAAATCGTAATATCCATTCATGATAAAGGATACTTCAAAAATTTAAACCAACTTAGTGTCAAAGGCAAGAATTAGCTTCATCAAATTTTAGTTGTTCATTGAGTGATTACGGAAATTTTACCTGGTTGATGATACGCATTAATATTGACCAGTGAGGCATAAATCCCAACTGCTCGTTCGTAGAGTGCTACTAGAGCTCCAACAGATCTAGGTGTCACTTCTTGCACTGTTACCGTGATAGACTCCCGATCATTGGAATATAAAGCCGATCTTGTTCCCTATATACCAAATCTGGAATGTAAAGAAGATACTAGAGACTTTGCAACACATGCTAAAGAACAAAAACAGGATTCCTGTAAGGAAATATTCTCTCCGTCATAATTCAAAAGCTTGTATTTCAGTTTTGATAGTAAATATAAGAAAAATCAGAGGAAATATATGGCTATCATAGCAATTATTGCAAACCATTCAACAAAAAAATTTGATCCGAAAAGCTGCCGATTGACTGAAAAGTACAAAGTATCCTTCCCATTTTTGAAATTTCAACTGAAGAAATCATAGGTGAAGGAGGCTTACCTGTAAAAATCCAAACAGGTAGTCACCACAGGTGACGCCTGGCTCAAGCTCCCAATCATGACCTGGCGGCCTGTCTCGTAGAACTTCGATGAATGTCACAAAAAAGTTGTGGACGCCATCTCTGAGCTGTTGAATGTAACTGGAGAAGAGAGAGGAAGGAATAATGAGATTTTCGAGCATCGACTACAGTTAAAATCTGTTCATGTCCATAATAATCCAGTAAATCTGAATGAACACATACGCGTGTTGATCAGTGCTCCCTTTGTTTCCATAGACAGTTATCCCTTGATTTACCTTCAAATAAACCAAGAACGACGTAAATTATGCATTAAGAAATATCACATCACAGTGATTTGAAAATAGATGACTAAACCAAAGCTCCATATCTTGCCATCTAAACTTTTATGATTCAAATAAAGGCATGAAAACTCCAGAGAAGTATTACTGGAGCAAATGCAGGCCGTTTTATATATGTACTACATTACATATATAAGTTTACACAACACATTACTAATGATCACATTGAGCTTTGAATACTAATGGACTTCTTTAGACTAGTATTGCACCTGTATGTTTTAGAATATAGTCATAGACTTTTTTCCAGAAATCGACTAATTGTTGAATAAGGCTTTTGCAATTAACTCACATACATGTGCATTGGATGATTGCAGTTGGATTTTTCAAGCTCAACTCATGTTGAAACTCCTCATAGCCTGTCTGTCTTAAGAGATGCCAATGACGTGGAGATTTACAATCTCCAAGTGTTTGACATAATCTACTTATCCAATTTGCACATGCATTTGAAGAACAGATGATGAACACGAACTAGTCACATAAATTTATAGTAAAAAGAAATGAGTGAAATGATAAAAGGAAAGTTTGTAAAAAAATCATCATTAATTACAACCAATCAAATTTTGCACTGGCCTCAAGGTCATTGATAGAGATATGGAGAGTGAACTCTGCAGTAAGTTTGCACCAGAAAGGTGAAATATTTCAAAGTCAAATTTATTAACAAGACATAACCAGGGGAATATATGATAATAAGTAAATAAAACCACACAGGTTGCTTCATTCCCTCGTCACAATCCAGTTTAAATAATCATATTATATATTCATACAAAAGAAATGTTCTCATGTAAAGTTTAATAGCATACCCTGTTACCATTGAGGTCAAACTCTTTTCCAAGAGATTCCATGACTAGCTGCTGCAAATAACGACTGAACAACAACAGACTGTCCTTGTAAGGAAGGACAACCATATCCTGAAGCAGCAATAAAGTTAAGTTCATTATTTGCTGTTGGCACAGGAACATATAACTCCAACCAATGTTTATAAGTAGTCCAATCTAAAAAACGCAAACCTTAGATCCTACTCCATCAGTAGCCCAGTACCAACATAACGCTAGAAGTGCTGCAGGATTATTCCTAACCTGAACAATATAGGATGACAAGGGTCAAGTCATGTGCTACTCGTTCTTGTTGTAAATTTGTTTCAAGAGGTAACATACGGGGTAAAAAATGCAATTATATGTGACAACACTTATGCATCACAAAATTGTCAAAGACCAATGATTGCAAAAAACAAGTAAGCTGTAATAGAGAAGAAAGACAGTAATTGAGCAAGTTTTCCATGCAATTGAAGTTTACAGGAAGAATACTACATATCTAGGACCTGCCTAAGTACAACATGTAAAAGATGTCAGAACATCATAATCATTAAGAATAGTTAGGCACCACGTTTTCCAAGAAAGGAAAAATGATAGTCTTACCAGTGAGGTCCTATTTGCTTCATCCATCAATGCTGCACCGGCAAGCATTTCTTTGATATCAATTCCCTGAGAGTGATAATGATTAAAATGCAGATGAAGCTAGTTAGTTTGAAGAAACCTTCCATTAGACAAAAACTTATAAGACAAAAGGAGTATAAGCTTATCAATTGAATATTAACAAACCTGAAGTGCAGCTGCAAGTAAACCAACAGCAGACATTTCCGATGTTCTGCCTCCCACCCAGTCAAACATTGGAAATCTTGCTAACCAACCCTCAATCCGAGCTGTGTTATCGAGCAATGAATTCTCCTGAGTAATTGCAACTCCCTGTCGACAACATTCTCGAAAATCAGAACATTTTCATTGTAACAAAACTCAGTAATTTGAACTCACAAAAATAGAGGTGATCGATGTCAAAAAAAAATTAAAAATTAAAGATGAGTGAGCCAACAAAGGAACAAATTCTATTACTTTAGTAGGATGATAGGTTATATTTGGAACTCTGAAAAGTGCAGGAAAAAAATAATGGTAAAAGAAAAACCTGAGACCAAAACCTGTTTTGCAAAATCCAGGCCAGATTCACGGAAGGCTTTCTGAACCTCAAGTAGACCGTTTCTTGTTTCGGGAGTGCCTCCACTCTAAGAGGTGAATGGAAAGCGGCAGGTTAGCAGCATACAGGCAGTGTCCACCAGGAAAGCAAGATGACAAGTGGAAAGATAGATGATACCTTTGAAACCACGATGACAAGTGTTGATACTAGCTCTGACCCTAGTTGCGCGATTTGATGATCAATTCCAGCTGGATCTGTGTTGTCAATGAATCTTATCTGCAAATGTTATGATTAGTCGACATTAGGACATCATAACATAAAACAGAAACAATCAAAATCTATCATGAAGGAATTTCAATGGGTCTCAGAAAACAATCAAACCCCAAGTTTCTTAGAGATACTGGTAATTGGAGAACTCCCACTAAATCATCTCTCAACTGAATGTGATAAACATGGTGAATTTTAAAAGATGTAGTATTCAGAAATCAGCTCAGAAAGATAACAAAAACTTTAATACCAGCAAAATTTTAACATTAGACGATTCATTATGCTGAAAACTGAAATTCCAAGAAGTTGCAGCAACGAGAATGAGAAAAGTTCGAAGGCCAAGCAAGCTCTTTGCACCAGAGAAAAAAAGGACCCAATAACACTTGTCTCTTACGCATATATAAGGTCAACTGATGAATCCTTCACAGTTTGTTATTTTTCCTACACTATCTTAACACCAGTTTGGTAAATTTTTTGCTGTCCAAATTATCAATGACAATTTTACTTTTTTCAATCATTTTGACATGAAACAAATATGTTTTGAATAGCATAGCACATAAAATTGTATTTGCCATTTGCAAGTGATGCTTATTAGTATTTAGGTTTCGACATAAGAGTGACTTTTGCATCCAGAAAATTCTGATAAATCTCATAGAATGACAGTGGCTTAAGTCACGACTAGAAATTTTCACACTCGAGAGATGCCAAAACTCAAAATCAAAATATTTAATTTTCTTCTTTTCCTTATATAATATTGTCTAAACTGATGATATTTAAAACATGTAACATATTCCAAAAGGTTATAAGGAGATCACATGATCAAAAGAAAATGAAAAAAAATCAGATCATGTTGACAGTAAGGAGAGAAGAGTAAGAAAAAATAGCAATTTGATATTTGAGAGAAACCGCTGTGACGCTAGTGAACCATTAAGTTCTAAAAATCCCATGCACCTTTAACACTACTCAAATTGTAGTAGGTTCTTACACTAACACTTCTCAAATCTTACATGTCTCTCAAAATAAGAGACGAAGAGCTTATTTGGCTCAGTTATAAATTATTTAAAATCTTACTAACAGTTTAAAGAAGTAATAAGATATTTATATATTTTTTTAAAAAAAAGTTCCTATAATGTTCTAAAATAAGGAAGTAAAATACTTTGAATATAGTGTATGCTATCAGCTTACTTTTAAGATCATATAAATTTTATTCAATACAAGCAAGCCTCAATGTCTATCTTAATACCCAAGGCATCCTCTATTACCCTCTCTCCCTCTCCAGCATATTTGATTTCTTCATCTTGCCTCTCGATTTTCCATTTTATTCAATCACTTATTTTTATTCAAACATCATTAGAGCTTAATTTTAAGATGTGATGTAAGAGCTTATAAGTTAGTTAAACATCTTATAAGTTTTAAATACTTATGAGATGTTCAAAATAAATTTAGCAAACTTGCTCCAAGGTGGTTTTTATCAGACCTCTTCAATCATAAATAGTGTTTGTAAACAATGTTTGGGTCAAATTGATGTGATAGTCTTTGCTCAACAATGCATAAGACATCTTTAACTGAAAAAATGGATAGAAATAAGTACTTAAGATAAGTTAATAAGACTCTTAGGTTTAGCATAAGTATAGTTGCTCAAACTTTTTTACAACGTGATTTTCATCAAAAAGCATGGAGATTTACTTCACATGTTCTAATTATGACTTATAGAAGGGAAATGCATTTTAGATACACTCTATCGCACTAGAACGAGAAAATATGATAACTGTGGATGATGAATTTAATCAATGTTTGATATACAATGCACAAATAAATATACGCTTTTAAGCACCTTAAGAGGAGGATTGTCAGGAGCCAATGCCTCTGCAACAAATTGGGGTCCAAGAGCTGAACCACCAATCCCAATGGAAAGAATTTGAGTAAAATTACCTTTCTGAGGAGGCCTAATCTGCAGCAGAAATGACATGATATCAGATTAAACAACAAGGTGAGGAAGAAAGAGTGGTCTAGTAAGAATATAGGGTATAACAAAAGATCGATATACACACACTTTATAAATAAATTAAATCTGAAGAGCAGGTGAAGTTTATTCATCTTTCTCGCTGCTCTACATTAGCTGAGCAAATACATAACAAGTTTTTCTTTCTACAAAATCAAAGTGTCACATCCAAGTAATGCTGGTATACTGCAAAAAGGTATGCGTGCTAAGTGATAAGCCAAACTAATCCAAATTTGCTAGATATGTCTTTAAAATGTCGTCTAAAGTAAATTAATGTGCATTCTTGATTCCCACCTTCAAACAACGCATGAGAAGCTCGCTGTTCTACCCATTGGATCACTCAAAACAGTCGATAGTTTTCCATTTGGAACAAGATTTAAATTCAACGCTTATCACTAAAACTGAGAAATGAATTTAAAAACCCATGCTTGAGCAGCTGATTGTCCAGCACAATAAGATAGTATAAAAATATAAAGGATGATCACGTATTGACTACAAGAAATAACAGATAGAAAAACACTGATTTGATTCTGTAAAGGACATAAGCACAAAATTAAAACATATACAAAAACTAACCTTACCGCTGATGACTTTCTCAGCGAAATCATAGATCTTGTCTAAAGTTTTTTCAATCTGCTGAGCCAAGAAAACTTTGGGTGCTAGCTTCGAATTCCTCAACCAATAATGACCCACCATTCTACCCTCATCTGGGTTGGCAATGGAGCCCTTTTCGAGCTCCTCCATATCTTTGAACGCCTTTTGCAATCGGGGCTCTATTTCACGGAAGAATTCATCCGTGAATCCGACTCGACTGACGTCCAGGTACAGACCCAGCTCCTTGTGCTGGTAAAGCCAATCAACATACCTTTTCCACAACTCCCGGGGTTCTTTCTCCAGCCGGGGCTTCTCCTGTATTTCTGATTTTGGCGACAACACAACGTCGTTACCTAATGAGTTGGAGAGAGTCGTCGGAGGAATCTCACGCGCCACCTGCTGCGGCCGGAAACGATTGGTTCTGTCAGCAAACGGACATCGCACAACAGATGGGTTCTGAAACGATGATTTCGAAGAGGAAAATGTTGGCTTTTTATGGCTCAACTTCAACGAGAAACCTGAGACAGAAGAAGCCATTGAAATGGAGGCAGCGATGGAAACTAAGCAAACACCAACAGGGCTGAAGGGTATTTATATTGTTTGAAAATTTCGTATATTTTACATTAATTCAATCGATCAATCCATTTTTATATGATATGATGACGAATCTTGAAATTGGAAATGGAAAATGAGATTTAATGGCAAAATTGTATGTATATTTGTTGCCATGGAGATGGAAGGTAACATCACAGGTTGATTGGTTGGCGATGGTTGTTTACTCATGATGATGTTGGATGAGACGATAATATTCCTCCATAGTATTTGAGTATCAAATTTCTATAAAGATTTTTGTTTAAAAATCAAAATATAGCGGAGAATTGAAGCATATTTATGCCTAATCAGCTTTAAAATAAAACAAAAACTTATGTGAGACGGTCTCACGATCGTATTTTGTGAGACATATTTCTTATTTGTGTCATCCATTAAAAAATATTATTTTTTATGCTAATAGTATTACTTTTTATGATGAATATTGGTAAGGTTGACCCGTCTCACAGATAAAGATTAGTAAGATCATGTAACAACATACCTATTCTTATAATAATCACCCAATCTCAAAATATGATGTCTCATTCCCATTAATTAGTGTGGAGAAAAACTTTTGATTGGTCAAGAATTTGATAATGTCTTTGTTGTGAAGTTATGAAATTTTAAAACATGATATCTACATTAATATTATTGAAATATTCATAATATTTGATTAATTTGGTTTATTGATATGGTAATTTTAATTGATTTAATTGATTATTAATATAGTATCTAATATATGATGCCCTCAAACAAAGCTCACTTTGAATACCATCCAAGTATGTGTTGATATTTTCATACGAAAGTATGAAATTAACTTAGAAACATGAGAAAATCAATGAAATTTACTAAGAAAAACCAATAATAATAGTAATAATAATAAAAACACAGGGATATTCGATAATGTCATTTTAAACAAATAAGAGGGCAGTTGAATTTATTGTGTCTATACTTACAATGAAAAATAAGTCTCTATATGTAACACAACTAGACATAAAATTTGAGGTCATTGACCACAAAGGTTGTGCATTGGTTTATCCTAAAAATGTTACTTATCCCATCAATATTTGTGGTAAGGCATCAACACAAGTACAAGGATATCATACATATACATCCATACAAGTATTTTTTTTAAACTGGTATTCTTCCCCTATACCATTGCTACACTTTCTAGCAGAACCAACCTTATTCAGAGCAAACGCCATCTCTGCCATCACCTGTTCTCAGCCACGTTCCGATGGAGCACCTAAGATCAAGTCGATATTTTATGCAACCGACACAAGAGGAAAGATATCTGACATTGGAATCAGAAGATGTCTATAAAACGGGATGATAATTCCATTGCTACAACTCGATTCGAAACTGCATGATACCCACTTCTTTTCTATCTTAGAGTTCATGAACTACAAAACCCTCACCGCTTTCAACCATGGTTTGGTGCAAGTTTGTACAGTTCATTGTGGATCAATCAGCTTCTTCATTTCAAAACAGACAATAGTTCTTGTCAATACATTCTTTTATCCCTTTGTTTATCGCCTTTTAGAATTGTCACTTCTACGTTAGAACATCAACACATCGAATATCTATAATTAGCATCAGACAGAAACATGACAAAACTGATAATAGTTTGCCAGCAAGATTTGGAAGATCAGAAAAATCTGCGACCACAGAGCATACTAAGAATTTTAAGAAATTTTACAACAAGGTTCTGATACCAGTTGTTGGATAATTACATCGAAACGATGACGACCATGATGATAAGATAGTAACGAAAACTGCAGAATAAAATAATCAACAAGAAGACAAAGATTTACGTGGTTCAGCAAAAATAAGCTACGTCCACAGAGCTTTTACAAATCTTTATTGGAAGAAATATTACAATTGTGTACAAAACTCAATCTCTCAAAATCTCAACCCCTAATATAATCGAGAAAATATTATCTAACTCACACAAGAGAACCTCACAACACTTTGCTCTCTCTTATTTAAGAAGCTTTGAAATTGCTTCTGTTTCGGACGTTTTTAAATTGAGATGGGAGAGCTCTATTTATAGAGATTTCGTGCATGTGAATCCAAATGCATTTGCTAGCTGCCACCAATCATTTTTTGACAATATGCATTTGCTAGCTGCCACATTTGAAAAGTATAAAAAATACTTTGGTTCACATTACCTAACATTTCTCCCACTTGAAGACTTGATTTTAATCATATCTTCACACCATTATTGCAGCAGCTCATATCTGTCCATTTATACTTGCAGTCCAATAGAAATTGAACACAACTTCAGTTTGTCAATGGTTACTTTCTTCGTGAGCATATCAGCTGAATTTTTACTTCCAAGAATATTTTCAAGCATCAAGATTCTATCTTCCAAAATTGATCTGATAAAATGGTATCGAACCTGTATATGCTTCGTCCTACCATGATAAACAGGATTTTTTGCTAAATGAATAATACTCTGACTGTCAAAGTCTAATGTGCTACCCTCAAGCTTCTGATCCAGTTCTTCCAGAAAGGATCTCAACCATATCATCTCACCGCTAGCTTCTGTTACCGCAACGTACTCAGGCTCAGTAGTCGAATGCGCAACTATCTTTTGCAACTTAGATACTCAGCTTACTATCGTACCACCTAATTTGAACACATACCCAATATTACTTTTTCTGCCATCTAGGTCACCACCCATGTCGGCATCGACAAAACCTTGTAAGCCCAAATTTGACCTTCTGAAGCATAAAGATAAACTAGCAGTACCTTTTAAATACCTCATAATCCATTTAACTTCTTCCCAGTATTATTTTCCTGGATTTCTCATAAACTTGCTCACAACTCCGACTACATGTGCTATGTCTTGTCTAGTGCACATCATTGCATACATGAGGCTTACGATAGCAGAAGCATAAGGAACCTTGTTCATATAAACTTGCTCCTGCTCCTGCTCTGTCAAAGGTGATTGTGCTTTGGTTAGTTTAAAATGACTAGCCAAAGGAGTACTCACATGTTTAGCTTCATCCATATTAAATCTGCTAACCACCTTTTGTCACGTACTCTTCTTGAAATAACTTCAAGATTTCGTTCACCTGGTCTCTTAAGATCTTCATTCCAAGGATTTGTTTTGCAGCACACAAATCTTTCATAGCAAATTCTTTTGATAACTCTTTCTTGAGTTTATCAATCTCCTGCAGACAAGCTCCTGCTATCAACATATCATCTACATATAGCAGTAGAATAATATAAGAATCATCAAACTTCTTCACATAACAACAATGATAAGCTTGACACCTCAGGAAACCGTTATTACTCATGAATCCATCAAACTTCTTGTACCACTATATTGGAGCTTTTTTGAGACCATACAAGCTCTTTTGAAGTTTGCACACCATTTTCTCTTTTCCCAGTTCTTCAAAGTCTTGTAGCTGCTTTATATAAATTTATTCATCTAGGTCACCATGAAGAAATGTTCTCTTTACATCTAACTGCTCCAGATGTAAATCTTCTTTTGCCAATAATCCGAGTAGAGTCCTGATTAGGGTTAACTTAACCACTGGAGAGAAAATATCAGTGTAATCAATGCCTTCTTTTTGTTGAAAACCTTTTACTACAAGTCTTGCCTTGTACCTCTTGCTACCATCATGTTCTTCTTGTAGTCGTTACACCCACTTGTTATGTAATGTCTTTTTGTCTTGCGAAAGTTTTGTCAACTCCCACGTCTGGTTGGATGACAGTGAATCTATCTCATCTTCTATGGCTAACTTCCATTTGATTGAATCATCATTTTTCATTGACTCTTCATAGGTTTCTGGTTTACCTTTGTCTGTCAGCAAAATATAGTGAACTGTAGGGCAGTATCTCTTGGGTGGTATAATTGTTCTCAAAGATCTTCTGATTTCAATCACCGGAGTTTGTGGGTCATCGTCTTGTGCCTTCATCTTCCTGGTTGCTGCTTTTTTATTCATTCATTGGAATATCTGTCAATGGCACTTCATCATTTTTCTTGACTTCAAGACATTCATCACCAACTCCAATGCTTGAATTTTCTTTGTACAATAATTACTCATTTAAAATTACATCTCAGCTCCGAATGATCTTCCGATTTTGGTCATCCCGGAAACGATAACCAAACTCATTATCTCCAGAACCAATAAAGAAACAATTCTTTGATTTTGTGTCAAGCTTTGTTCTGCTAGCGGAGCCAATATAAACATAGGATAAACATCCAACACTTTAAAGAAAGAAAAGTTCACTTCTTTGTCGCTCCATACATCTTCAGGTATTTTGCAGTCAAGCGGTATCGAAGGTCCTTTGTTGATCAAATATATTGCAGTGTTAACAACATCAGCCCAAAATGATTTCGGTAATCAAGAATGCAGTCTCATGCTCCTAGCAAGTTCATTCAGGGTCTTGTTCATCCTTTCAGCTACACCAGTCTGTTGAGGTGTACCAGGAATAGTTTTCTCCATCTTGATCCCATTCTGTGCGCAATATTTATTGAGCTCATCATCTTCTTATTCACCATCATTATCAAACCATAACCACTTCACCTTCAAGTTGGTCTCATTCTCAACCATGGCTTTCCATTTTTTAAAGGTCACATAAACATCAGATTTTTTTTTGAAAATAAACCCAAACTTTCCGGCTTGAATTGTCGATGAATGTGACATAGTATCTTGAGCCTCCAAGGGATGTCACAAGAGATGGTCCCCATACATCATTATGAACCAAATTCAACTTTGCTGCTTTTGGTTCTCTACCACCTTTTGAAAAGCTCACTTTTCTGCTTTCCAAATATACAGCTTTCACATAGCTTGTGTTCAACGGCCTTTAATTCCGATAGCTTTCCGTTTGATACAAGCATCTTCATTCCCTTCTCACTCATATGCCCAAGCCTACAATGCCTTATACTTGAATTAGCTCCAGCATCCACAGCTGCTAATGTATATCTGCAACTGGAAGTCATATAAAGTGTTCCAGTTTTCTTTCCTCGAGCAACAATCATGGCTCTTTTATTCACTTTCCAGGAACCATCACCAAAGGTCACATTATGGCCTTCGTCATCGAGCTGTCCTACCGAGATCAGATTATGTGTCAATTTCAGTACATGCCTAACTTTGTTAATTTTCCAGACAGATCCATTTGACATCTTCATCCTGACATCACCCATACCAACTATTTCCAAAGGTTTTTCATCACCCAGGAAAACTTTTTCGTAATCGCCAGCGATGTAATTATCGAATATATAACGATAACCAGTGGTATGAAACGAAGCTCCTGAGTCCATAACCCAAGAATCATTCGGGCTTTCCATTGATAGTAATAGAGCTTCATGTACCTCCTCAGTAACAACGTTTGCATTATTCTTTGTTGATTTGCTGTTCTTTTTCAAGTGACTAGTTTCACCACAGTTCCAGTACTTCAAATTCTTTTCAAGGTTGCTTTTGTCTTTTCCATTTTTTGACTTGGACCTACCGCACCATCGGTTAGAACTCTTTTCGTCACTCCTGCCCCTTCCTCTGTTCTCGAGATTTAGAGCAGATCTCGATGATGTTCGTTCACCCGAATCTATCCTGCGAACTTCTTCAGCAAGAATTTGATATTTGACATCATTGAATTGTAGCTTTTGTTTTCCAACAGAATTGATAACCGTTGCTCGCATTGGTTCCCAAACATTTGGTAAAGATGCCAAAAGAATAAGTGCACGAATCTCATCATCAAAATTAATTTCAACCAATGTTAGCTGAGAAATAATCGTGTTGAACTAATTGATATGTTTAGCCACTGAAGCACCTTCTCCCATTTTAAGGTGAATAACTTTTTCATGAGATGTACTTTGTTGTTTACTGATGGCTTCTCGTACATGTCCAATAAAATGGAAATCATCTCTTCTGTGGTTTGTGCCTCCACCACGTTATGTGCCACATTCTTCGTTAGGGTCAATCGTATAACAACTAACACTTGTCGGCCAAGGAGCTCCTAGTCATCATCCTCCATCTTTTCTGGTTTCTTTTCTGATAAAGGTTGATGCAGCCTTTTACTATACAGATAATATCTAATCTGTAACTGCCAGAATGAAAAATTTGTTCCATCGAACTTGTTGATTTCTGGTTCCGATCCATCATCTCCGGCCATCGCTTCACTAGCCTTAGCAAAAAACCTAAAAAATATTTTTTGATGTGGAAGATCAGACAAATCTGCAACCACAGAGCATACTAAGAATTCTAAGAAATTTTACAACAAGACTCTGATACCAGTTGTTAGGTAATTACACCAAAACGATGGCGACGATGATGATAATATAGTACTGAAAATTCCAGAATAAAATAATCAACAAGAATACAAAGATTTACGTGGTTCACTTAAGATAGATTACGTCCATGGAGCTACAGAAAATCTTTATTGGAAGAAATATTACAAGTGTATACAACACTTAATCTCTCACAATCTCAACCCCTAGTATAACCGATAAAATATTTTCTCTACCTCACATAAGAGAACCTCATAACACTTTGTTCTCTCTTATTTAAGAAGCTTTAAAATTTCTTCTGTTTGGGATGTTTTTAAATTGAAATGGGGAGATCTATATTTATAGAGCTCCCGTGCATGTGAATCCAAATGCATTTGCTAGCGGCCACCAACCATTTTTTGACAATATGCATCTGCTAGCTGCCACATTTGAAAAGTATAGAAAATACTTTGGTCCACCTTACCTAACAAAACTAAGATCATCATCTACATACAAGACTACCCGACCATGATGAGATACAACAAGCTTGGATAAAGGGATGCCACAAAGATGCCGAAGAGATCTTACATATCTACCTTCCGCAAAGTATGAAAAAAACAAATTCCATCTTTTGAACCACTTATCACTAGATCAAGCTCAGCACATGCATGTATTCATGTTATGATGTCGTCATGTCCACAAAGTGTATGAAACGAAATCTGCCATAACAGTCTTTCCAAGGAATTTGTGTCCGTGTATTTTGAGATCTTTATTCTAGGCCTCTGACAATAAGAAATTCCCACACCATAACAATGGTATCATAGCTTCCGATAGAAAGAGCACGCTTCCGTCAGCTGTCACTGCAAAATGAAGGGAGTATAGTGAGAATGATGTTATTGAATTTAGGACAAAACAAAGAAATAACACAGGCGACAACACAAACATTTGGTGACACTACAGTAAAGACCAAAACCACATAAATTATCTATTTCCAAACTCAAAACAATTCATCCATGCTAGATAACAAGTATACTCTTTTAGATGGATGCCATAAAAAGTCCAAGCAAGTCACAGGTGAAGTGAATTTTAACTGCTCGGATCATGCTGAATATAGTTATTTGAGGCGCAACCCCTAACAAAACTTAAATGAAAATATAACTTTGTTGAGCTACAATGGCTGATGGTTAAATTGATGCTCGTTATTTTCTCATCTCAAAGCTTACAGTCATGATATCATGAAGTTATCTGTGGAAATATGAAGATTAATGGATGGATTATATTAGGTTAGATTTCTATTTTATGAATGAGAGAATACTGATTAATATGTCCCCTTAGTTCCTGTATATATTGATTGTGCATAATGTGTGGCTTAGATTAGGGATCGGATTTGTATATATAGGCTCACTTTGTATTCAGAAGATATGGAAAAGAATAACATTTAGATCCAAATACGCAAATAAAAAAAGGTAGAAACATTTTTTTTCCCATGGCAAGCAGGACAGAAGAATCAAAATTGGAGGTGAGCTCCAGATCTGAAGTAGTTCACAACACCAGCACCACAGAAAGCATCATTCTCTTCCCATTACAAGTCTAACTCAACGGGCAGAACATTATACAATGCGCTCAGTCTGTTCGACTCTTTATCTTCCGCAAAGGTAAGGAAGAGTACCTTAACTTTGTCGAGCTAAGGAAGCTGCTGTTCAGCCAAAGGAAGATGATCGAGGATACCAAACATGGAAACTGGAAAAAACCAGGGTGATGTCATGGTTAATTAATTCTATGCTGAGGAGAAAATTTCATGTATTATGGAACATCAAAGGAGATAAGGGATGCAGCAACAGAGACATACTCCAACATCAATAATTCCACTGCAATCTTTGAACTCAAGAGGATTCTCCATGATCTTCGACAAAGAGATTCAACTGACACTGAATTTTTCAACACCCTTTCATGGTATTGGCAACAACTTGATATCAATGAAGATTTGGTTTGGAAATCCCCTGAAGATGCACCTTCTATGCTAGGGGATTGTTGAAAATGAATCGAGCTACAAATTCTTACTCGACCTTGAAAAAAAATTGGACGAGGTAAGTGGAAGAGTTCTGTTAAATGAAAAAATTCTTATATATTTGAACTCAAACGTTTGTAAAAGTATATATACACTTACAGGGCTAGAGCTCTAGAATGGAAACAGCTGGAATTTTTGGATTCATATCCACAAATCCCTTAATCTATGCTAATATAATATACACATCTATTTAAGGATACAGACAATCAATCTAACATCTTTAATTGGTTTTATCATAATCTCCGAGACTCCCCTCAAGCTGGTAGGTATGGGTACTCCATTCCCAGCTAGCAAATTATGTCTTGAAAGGATGCGGTGTTGAGTCCTTTGGTGAACACGTCAGCAAGTTGCCTGTTAATAAGAACATATGGATTACAAATAAGTCCACTATCAATCTTCTCTTTGATAAATTTTCTATCCACTTCTACATGCTTTGTTCTATCATGTTGCACAGGATTATGGGAAATATTGATAATAAATTTATTGTCGTGCAATATTTCCATAGGTTCTTGCCACTTGAAATTGAGATCAACAAGAATTATCTCGATCCATAGCAATTCACATATTCCCAAGTCCATTGCCCTAAACTTTGATTATGTAGTTGATCTTGCCACCACACTTTGTTTCTCAATCCTCTATGTCACAAGATTTCCTCCAAGAAAAGTGCAACGTCTTGAAGTAGATCTCCTATCAACAGGTGACCCTACATAATAGCATCAGTGTACGCTTCAATGCTCAATCCAATATTTCTTTTAAACAAAACTCTTCTGTCATCATTTGTCTTCATATAGTGGAAATTCTTTGAGCTGTTTGTAAATATCCATTATGCATAAATTGGCTCACAATGCTCACTGCATATGCAGTATCTGGTCATGTGTGAGATAGATATATGAGTTTGCCTACCCAGCCATTGATACATTTCTTTTTCAACCAAATGATCTTCAGTGAAGTCTCCAATATTATGGTTGATGTCAATTGGAGTTTGGGCGGCTTGCAAGTCAACATCCCGGTCTCCTTCAATAAATCAATGACGTATTTATGTTGTGAAATAAAGATGTCTTTGTTGGAATGTGCTACTTCAATCCCAAAAAAGTATTTCAATCTTCCAGGTTTCTTTATTTCAAACTGCTTCGCCAAACATTTTCTTAAGATCTGTTTTGCGCTCTCATCGCTCCCAGTCACAATTATGTCATCAACATACACTAGGACAATTGTGACTCGCCTTGAATTTGAGTGCTTGAAGAAGAATGTACGGTCTCTTTAACTTTGCTTGTACCAAGACTTGAGCATTTGATAAATCGTAATAGTTCGTAATTTTGTTATCAAATTCTCATTGTTCTCCCTTCCAACATGCTTAATTGATATACTTTTGTGCTATTTTGTTGTATGAGAGAATTTTATGGCCTTAGAGCAAATTTGGGTTAAAAAGATTATTTTTATATCACATTTGAAGTTGCTAAGATATAATTTTGAAAGAACGACCAAAATAGAAGAATTCATGGAGCAAGGTGTGGGTACGACTTTTGACTGTTTTTCAGCTGCCTGTGAAAACTGAAGCTGGTGAGAATTCCAAGGAGTGGAATTCGAAATTTATGAAAATTATATCAGATTTTAGAGTCTTGATTGTGGTATTTAAATCATTGAAGACTTTTGCAGAGATTAATTATTGAGATAAGGAAATATTTGATAGAGTTTTATTCCATAAAAAATTTAGTTTCTTTAATGATATACCTAATCTCTTCATAGTATTATTAGGTCTTATTATAGTTTTTAGGTTTTTATCTTTAGACTCTCAATCTCTCTCCAACGTGAAGAACAAGAAAAAGGCTGCAAGGACTTTTTCATTTTTTTCTTCACAACTCTAGGCTAAGTTTTTATTTCTGATTCAAGAGATATTTCTACTCTTTCAGTTTTATCAGTGTGAGGTTTTTGTGCTTTAATTTAATATTCATGTTTTTTCAAGTATTTGTTGGTTTATGGTTTATTTATATGAAATTTATAGGTCAATTAATATGAAAATTTAATTTGATCTATAATTTTCTATTGTTATCCATGAATTCAGTTATTCATAATCGTCATGAATGATTAATATGTGAGTAGCGATAGATTAGATGTGTTTGCTATCAAAACATATTTGATCTAAATAAATCGATGAAACTGGATTTATCAATTGCAGCTATCTCTGTTGTTAGATTTCAGGATTAACTGTTTTCACAAAGCAAAAATGATATCTTTAATTAATATAGAACGCTATCGTGCCTAATTGATTACTGATAAATTTTGACTGGATGTTGGGTTTAATCAATTAAATTAAGAGAACACAAGAATTTTTGTGGCTATCCCTATAATTTAAGGTTAATTTCTTGGAACTGCATTAATAAATAATTTGTTAGCTAATGACAAGTAATACAATTGAATAGTCAACCCCCTTGAATCAGAACTTGTTAAGATTAAATTTCTCCTTCGTTAATCATTTATCTTTGTTATTTAATTATCGTCTAGATTTATTATTTCTTCTCGCGTGCTAATTTTAATCTTAGTATTCTACTTAGTTTTTATCAAAAAAATCCATCTTTTTAATTGTCTTTCCTCGAAAGAAATCATCTATTGTTCCCTGTGAATTTGACCTTACTTACCATTACACTCATTTTTCTTAGAGAGTATTAATTTAAGTTTGGTGGCTCAACGAGAACACATCAAATTTTGGCGCCGTTGCCAGGGAACGATGCAAGGTTATTTTTATTTTTTTATGCCTCGTTCTTCTCGTATATGTAATTCATAAAGACAAGAAGAATTTGAGAATTTTGTTGTGAAATATTTCGAGATGTTCCATCGACCAATATTCAAAAGTTTTGTCCAACAAAACGGAGAGCCATTCTACGCATCATGTGGGAGATTCAATAATTTAGCAAAAACATTTAGGAATCATGATTTTTCTAACTATGTTCTTATTCAACTTTTCCGTAAAGGTTTGGATGCGGTGAGACGAAGAAGAGTATTTAATGAAGCATTGACAACCGGTAGTCCACTACTTAGAAAAGATGAAGACAATGTGATATATTTGTTTGATGACATGGCAAACTTTGACTACCATCAGTATCTGGATCCATCACTACAGAGTTGGAATCACCAATACCTTCCAGAAATTAGCCACCCTGATTTGACGGACCGACCTTTCAAGCATCAAAAAAATGAGGGAGATAGTGTTGAATTAATCATAAGTCGACTGAATGATATGATAAACAAGCACGTGGCATTGAATGAGGAAACTATTGAGCCTCAGTTTGAAGAAGTTTTGAAAGAAATATCATCTGAAGATGAACCACCAATGAAGTTTAGAACAAGCTCTTGAAACTATCGATTTGAGCTTATCGATAGTACAATCATACACACATCTACGGGATCCTTGTCTTTCTCCATCGTCTATTTCAAAAGATTTTGTACTTCAAGAGCCAACATTTATATTCTCATCTCATGGCTATTAATTAAAGTCACATTTTGTTGAGGCGACAGCGAGCTTACATTGAATAAGTCAAGCCAAACTTGAGGGGCACATGGAACCAAGACCCATATGTGGTGTCATGTGGCACTTACTTTGGACATCAGCCGCTCTTTAATAAGTGCTTCTGAGATTCAAGTTGAAGACTAAAAATCAAGCGCTTTTGGAAGGCAACCAAAATGTTTTCTAGTTTTTTTTAATTGTGTTTTATTTTAGAATTTATTTTTTTGGGATTATGTATAATATTTGTCAAGCTTTGTGCAGAAGATAATTTTGATCATGACATGGGCACACCTTGAAAGAAAATATCTTCTGACATTGTCACCAAGCCCACAACGCAACAACCGTCGTTGCACCAGCGACCACTAGGCAATCCACAACACAACCCACTAGCGCAATAGCATAATGGTGATATTATGTTAACCTGACTAAGAGAACAAAATACCTCTAGAATAAGTTGGAAAGATGGTCAACTTCAATCCTCTACCTGTTTTGTTGCTCAAAATAGTGATAAGCATTGGTTGTGACTCAAGTGGTTAAATCACTTAAATTTCAAATCAATTTCCAATCTGAGTAAACAAGATTCGGTGACCTGTCTGCCCAAAAATGTTTTAATAAAAAATAAGATATGCACCGCATGCTAATTGGGCAAGCAAGTGAGATCTACTTTCAAGAATAAAAGGTGTAACTCTTTCACCAATTGTTAAGAATTACTGCACATGGACCTATTTGGCCCTATACTAGTGGAGAGCATGGGAGGAATTAGGTACACTTTAGAGAGGTATGCTATATCGATAGTGGATGATTACTCTCAATATATTTGTGTAGTATTTCTATCGTAAAAAGATAAAAATGATTCATATTTTTCAAAGTTTTAAAATGGTTGCAAAATCAAAATCTATTGTGATAGATAAGGTAAGGAGTGATATGGGTATCGAGTTTACAAACAAAACCCTTGGATCCTGTCTAGATGATCAGGGAATCAAACATGAGTTATCACCGGTCAGTAGTGAAGGATCGGTTTTGACACTTTTGAAGGTGCTTCAAACACAATATTTTTCATAAGCTGCAATAGCTTGTGTTCTAAGAATGAATACACCGATAAATTAAATCGAGTTTGGTTTCACACCAAGAGGAAAATACTCGAAATAATCTTTCGTTAAGAAAACAAAATAGTTTAAAGCTTTTAGCTTGTGTTTAAACTGAGTAACTGAAGTAAGGGGGATCAGTTCTGGCTTGTATCAGTTTGGTTATGGGAGGAACTGAATTGATATCAACTTGAACTAATCAAATCAATTTTAGAACAATAGTTAAACAGTTAAGGACACAAGATATGTTTATGGATGTTCGGAGACTTCAACTGCTCCTACGTCACCCATTCTACCACCTCGGGTAGGATCCACTAGAAGATTTTGATTTATACAATTCTTTGTACAAACCCACTCCAGAAGGGTAGCACCCAACTAGAACTCCTAGCACTTAAGATTGCAGGCAGCACCTTGCAATCTGCATAATGTTTAACGTCTTTATGCCAAGAATACAAACACAATCTTCAATGAATTTGTGTGAAGACTCACTCAGCTAAACAATAAGCTTAACTCTCTGTATATGTGAGTGATTGTGTGTGAATGTGTGAGAACTAATCTAATCAATACAACATGAAGGTGTTCTCACACAACTGGGGAAATTGCTTCTAGTAAGCTGATATGAAATGAGTGTGCTCTCAGTTTTCTTCACACACTGGAATTCAGTTGTAGTTCCTCTCTTATTGTTGTTGATGTGGTTGTTGTTATCATCTTCAACGGTCTTGGTTTGGTATTTATAGGCTCTCAGCTGACCGTACATGAAGACTCTATAATAAAGTTGGTTGCATTTGCATGTGCTTCTTTAGGACATATCTTGTCATTCTGACAACTGTTCTGGAAGCTTTTCAATTTTTCAACTTTGCTGCAACGTCCATTATTGTACATTTGTCTGTGAGGTAGCTTGTAGCTTGTACCTTAAATATTCGCATTTAGCTAGATTCCATTAGATAGTCTTGTCGTGACATGCGAACAGATCAGTTACAACTGATGCTCTGTACTGTCTTGATGAACTGGTTTTCTGAGCTGATCTGGTGAAATCAGTTTTGATTGATTTCACTGTATCAGTTCTTTTGTTTAGCTGAGTTCTTCATCAGTTGAGCTCTTCATCAGCTTGCCATGCTTCTGAAGGTCTACTGCTGAAGCACTTATCAGCTAGACAATCAGTTGAATTGTTCTTTGATATATCAGTTGGACTGGTTCAGTTTTGGCAATCAGTTGGTGCTTTCAGTTGGTGTCTCGATAGCTTCAACCTCCATGAGTGAATTAATCAAGTTATATAAAGATGAAGGGAGAGTTCCGGTCGAGTTAACAATGTACCCAGTCTCATTGGATCATTTTATATCTAATTGCTAGTCAACTGGATATCATGTTTGCCGTGTGTCTTTGTGCTAGATTCCAAGTGCTCCCAAGAAATCCCATTACACTGTAACTAAACGAGCCCTTAAATATCTTAAAGAAACTATCAATGTGGGTCTTTGGTATTCCAACGACTCAAGTTTTATCCTTATTGGATATTATGATGCAGATTATGCAAGTTGCAAGATTGATGGAAAAAGCACATGTGGATAATGTCAATTTCTTCGAGATAAACTGATCTTTTGGTTCAACAAGAAGCAGACATCGATAGAAACTTCAACTGCTGAAGCAGAATATGTCACAGCTGGAAGTTTTTGTGCATAAATCATATGGATTCTACATTAGCTCAGAGACTATGGGATCTGTTCGAGTGAAGCTTCTATCTTCTATGACAACATATGTTCTATTGCCATAAAATACAATCTCGTTATGTATTCTAGAACAAAGCATATTGACATAAGACATCACTTTATATGATATCATGTTATGAAGAAGAAGATTTGACTGAAATACATATAAACCAACCAACGGGCAGTAAATATTCTTATCAAACCGCTACCGGACGCTAAGTTTTCTTACTTTAAAAATATTCTTGGTTTGGTAGATTTATTTTAGTTCATATGTTTAGGAAGAATATTTTTTGTCATTTCATTATACTTTAATGAAGAAAAATATGTTAAGCGATAAAATAATTGTCCAGCCGGTACATACGTCTTTGATCAACACAGTTGAATGATTTGTGAAAGTCTTGACTTTAACCGACCGCTGGCACTTAATGTCTTCATTTTTATATTTAAATTGATTTGAGAAATAAACAACTCATATTCTTTTTAATTTTGCCAAAAAATATATTTTATGCATTAATCACATGTTTAAGACCCTTAAACAAGAGATCATTCTCTTAAAAGTTTCGACGCCTCTTCGTATGACTTTAAATTTTAAAAATTCAAAACCACGACCGTTCTGCCATGTGTTTTGTTATGGTTGCCCCATCAAATATATCATATATGTATTTCATCTTCTTCATTAGAAAAATTTTACGCTAAAAAATTCCCAAAGACTTTGCACTTCTATTCTCTGAAAAATCTTCTGTGCTTTTTGTAACGTACCGTACTTTTAAACTATTTAATATTTGCGAAAAAATAAGACTTTTCATAAATAAATCATGATCCTTCAAAATTCGATGAAACAAACTGTTCATCCCAAATTAGTTGCACAAAAGATCTCAAAGTAAAGTTTGCCAAAAGTATTTGTTTAAAATCTCACAACTAGTAACATAAATCAGAGTATTTTGAACATTCATAAAAACTTAAAACATGGCGGTCCTCGGGTTTAGCCTCCCCCTCACTTCAAGCCAACTCACTGATCCCCACCTCTCGTCTCCTCAAACTCATCCTCACCAGCACCAATCAAGTCTAGTGAGTCTAGAGACTCAACATGTATAAACTTAAAGTAACAAGTAATTCGTAATAAACCACATGCAACTTTAAAATAGAGCGTACATACTTGAAACTTTAACATGCGTATAAAAGCTTGAACTTATATACATAACATAGACGTACCATAACGTGAAACTTTTCTTAAATATGCTTGCATACTTGTACATACATAAACTTCATCATTTTTTGTAGAGGCATGTTTCAAAGCAGGTGACCCATACATAAATGCGCCTGATCAGACTAAACCACAGTACTGGGCTGACAGGGAAAATCCGCTGCCACATACATGAGATCCCCGTTCATGCTTTAACGGGTGGATTGGTCCCTGGTCATGATTTACCGCTTTCCAATCCTGATCTAAACCCGTTCATGCTTTAACGGGGTGGATTGGTCCCTGGTCATGCTTTACAGCTTTCCAATCACATACATAATTTGGTCATAAAACCTTTAGCATACCTCAAAAACTTAAAATTTGTTGGAACTTTTCAAGTTCGCAATCTTGATTTTGATGATAACAAAACTTATTATTTTGTTTCTAATAATCTACCTTAGTGCACAGACAGATAAAACTGAATTAATCAGTTTACGAAACCAACTGAAGCCATCGGAGATGCCAACTGTCGAGACTAAATCAGTCTAACTGGTTCTTCAAACAAGCAGTTCAGTTGATTGTCCAAACTGATAGGTGATTCAGCAGGAAGATCTCAAAAACCTGGCCAGCCTATGATGTGTCCAACTGACGAAGAACCCAACTAACCAGTTCAACTGAAGGAGTTAAATCAGTTCAACTGACGAGTCAACTGATTTCACTAGCCCAACTGAAGATCAGTTCAGCTGACCAGTTCAAAGCATCAGTCAGAATCTTTCAGTTGCAGATCAAGACAAGCTTACAGTAAATGAATTCCAGCTGTGCGAGAAGGTACAAAGCCATTGTCCAGTCAAAGGACAATAATGGACGTTGCATCAGAGCATTAAAGACATAACGCTCCAGAAGAGCAGTCAAAAGTCGAAGCACAAAGTCCAAGAAGCCGATTCAAATGCAACGAATACAATAATTGAGTCTCACTGTACGAACAGCTTCTCCCATCTATTTAAAGAGAATATCAGTGAAGACTCAAATAAGAGATACATACGAGAGTGAAAAGAGTTGAGAAGAAAAATAGAAAAAGGCACGCTCAGTTGCATATCAGCTTTCAGAAGCACTTAAAGCCCAGAGGGAATTCTTCATCGTTGTATCAGCTTAGTTTAGAAGCCATTTTCTCTCAGTATGTGAGAACATTCTTGTTCAGTTCTCACACACACACTCACTCTCAAACCCACTCAAATACCGTCTTGCACAAAGACGTAAAACTTGTGTATGTAGTCTTTGACACATAAACGTTAAAGAAGTGTTGGCTGGAAGGTGCTGCCTTCAGTCGTAGCTAGGAGTTCAGTTTAGGCAGTAGTGTAAGTCCTAGCTGAGTGAGTTTGTACAAAGTGTTGTATAAATCAAAGTCTTCTAGTGGAAACTACCCGTGGTGGTAGAAGGGGTGATGTAGTAGCAGTTGAAGTCTCTGAACATCCATAAAGATATCTTGTGTACTTAACTGATTAACTGCTGTTTTAAAATTGTTTCGATCAGTTAGCGCATTCGTCAGTTCAGTTGCCACCATAACTGAATTGAAGAATGCAAAAACTAATCTGTCTTTCTTCGGTTATTCAGTTTACATAAGTTAAAATGTTTTCTAATAACAGTCTTGTTCACGAAGGGTTACTTCGAATTTCTTCCGCTTGGTTTTAAACCAAACTCGATTTAATTCATCGGTGTTAATATTCTTAGAACACGAGCTATTGCAGCTCATTGGAGAATATAGTGTTCGAAATGCCTTCAAAGGCAATAGCACACTCGATCCTTCAAAAGTATTTTCTTTTGCACGTCGAACATACTTACAAAGCGTTGAGGATTCGTTGGATCTCGCTCAGGTTATTACTGCACATGCTAACATGCACCTTAAATTTCATAGCTTACTCACCCTTACAAACTTAGTACCCAATAGTAAAATAACTTATGACCTTCTTATAACCTCGGGACTTGAATAAAGTGGACATCACACCAACCCCGACTCAAACCCCGAACTCACCCTTGAAACGAAGCAAGAAGTATCAAAAATAATGAAAGGCACGGACCATGTTTAAACCGTAGTTCAACGTTCCCCAATCAAACTTATTAACATATAATCTAACTTGTAGAATCCTAGAACCATATGACATAATAGTACCCAAGGGAAGCAAGAACACCAAAATCGAAGCCTAAAATCTGCCTGAAGTAGCGCGCTGCAAGCGGAGCCAGACTAGAGCCTATGCGCTACCCTGCAGCACTGCGGCGCTGCAGAGGCGCTTGTTGGCATGTACTGGCAGCGCTGCGGTGCCCGCAGTGCAACGCTGCGACGCTGGTCCTGCGCGAATTCACCCAAAATTACACCAAGTGTTATCCTATGACTTCTAATGCATGCATACCCATGAAGACTTGAAACGACACCACGAAATGCACAAGATCAACCCACTTGACACTCCTAAACCCAAAAAAGAACACCCGACGAGTTCAACTAAGCCTGCAACAAGAACTTCTCAAGAACACTTTTTTTTTTCAAGAAAACGCAGTTTAAGTAGTCCCACAAAAACGATCATAACTCACTCAATTCTTATCCAAATAACTTGAATTTTATATCAAATCAAAGGTATCAAAAAGTTCTACGTTTCATTTGTTGAAGGTTTTTCCAGAAAACCGACTGAAAAATCGCAGTAATTAAAATGACAGAAAATTCGTGTTTTGATATCCAAAAACGGTTTCAAAAGTGATCCAACCATATTTGCTAAAACTTCTACATAACATACACATGATTTTCATACAATAAACATAGAAATTATTACTATGATGAGATCGATGCAAAAATGAAAGAATATACATGCCTTTTGATATTAAAATTATCAAACCGACGATACCGACGGGGAGATGATGCGAGGGACGATATGGGACGAACGTGGCACGATTTTTCTTGAAGAAAACTCACGAAAATTGCTGGAAATATCAAATGAAGGGGGCGGCTGCACTAGACACTAAGAACCCTAGGTTTCTACCAAAAAAATGAGATGAGTTTGAATGAGATATGTGTGTGTTTAGGCGTGTAAATGTGTGTGTAGATGTGTGTGCGTGAGTTGATTGTGGGGAGGGGATTAGGGGTTTAATTAGGAAAATAAATTGCTTAATTAGTAATTAACAACTAATTAAAAATGCTAATCCACCTCTAACTTTAACAAAATCTCTTAATTAAAAATAAAATGCACTTAAAAGTTTAAAATCATAAAATTACCTAATAATTAAATTAGGCTTTTAAAATGTTTAAAACTACACAATCATTTAAAATGCCCCAAATCCTAACTTAAAATAAAATACTGCACTTAAAATTGCCAAAATCGTCACCAGTCTCTATTCCTCGATCACACATCGAATAATCGCCTGAAACATGAACTCAAGAAAATATTTTAACGTGCATCAAATAAACATAAATAATTTTAAAATAATGCAAAGAAATAAATCGTGTATTGATACAATCATTCTTAAACTTAATTAAAAAAATTTAGCAATTAAATAAATACATGGGTTTTACGTGTACTGAAATTGGGCTCTACACTTTTACTTGTTCTTAGCACTTTTCTGTCCAGATACAAAGATGTCGATCCAGAAGACCCGCCTTGCCATAAACTTCAAAGCCATCCTCTCATGAAGAATGAGCGTATTTCTTCTGTTCTGGAGATGCTCGAAGCTTTCGGTCTAAGGATTTTCTTGCCTGCGACTCTATTTTAAATCTCTTTATTGTCAAACAGTTATTCAGCAACCATTTTCTTTCGCAATTTGTTAAATGCTGAATTTCCCATTAATTGAAGTGTACGATGAATCGAGAAAAGACGACGACAACAAATCTTTTTCATTGATGAGCTACAATCGAATGTTGAACAGGCAAATGAAAAAGAGCATTATAAATTGAGAATTCTAAGAAGAGTTTCTGACGATACGAAGTGACACAACACATATTCGAAGAAAAATTTTCAAGTTTGCATTCTCCAAAAGATTTTTGAGCACTCATTATAATAATATTCATTATTGCTCAATAACCCTTGCTTCAAAGAACATATATCATATCATCAAGGATCATCAAGGGCTTGTGTCAAACTACTCAATGGTTTCTGTCTAGAACGTTTGAAGTGTTGCTCGACACTTTGAAATTCATTATTTTTGAATTTGTGTGTCTCAATCGTTTGTAAGAGTTAACTAGGAGTTTCGACTTAGACAGTAGATAAGTCCTAAAGCTGAAGCGGGTTGTTACAAAGAGTGGTAAAACTAAAGTCTTCTAATAAAATCATTCATAAGTGAAAAAAAGGATGACGTCAGAGCTTTAGTATTCGAACATCCATAATCCTTGTGTCATTTGTGTTAGGATCGGTTGATTGGTTGAGATGTGTTTAGAAAGAGGGGTTTAATTTATTGGACTAAACTTATCAAGAAGTTTGAAGTAACTTAACTACATAAATCAACTGAGAGTTTCCTAACTGAATATTAATGTGCAGTTTATCATAGGCAACTGAAACCAGCTGAACTGAACTTACGAAGTCAACTGACTGATCAGTTGATATATTCAGTTGTGAGCCTACCAGCGATTGCTTATCAGCTGATCATTCAGCTGTACACGTCATCAATTGGAGAAAAAGACATCCAACCAACAACAGTACAAAGCAGACTGCAACTCATAGTGGAACGCCGTATTTCAGAGCTTACAGTGTACGAATGTCAGAGGTATATTGACGTGGCAATAAACGGGTATAAAGATTCAAATTATATTTAATGTTACAGTTGAAGAGAAGCATATAAATAGGTAAGAAGAACAGTTGAGAAACATACACAATCTATCGATCAATCTATCTATTCTCTCAAGCTTATTGTTACCCTGCTGAATTTATCGCTCTTACTCAAGAATCAAAAAGCTCACACTTATCAGATATATTTGTAGCATTTGAGGCTACCTTTCGAGCTTATAACCACAAACTGTTTTGTTGTTTATTTGATCTTTAACTAGGTCAGTTGTGCTAAGTTCAGTCGAAGAATTGTGAGATATTTCATAAACTAAGAGTTTCAGTTTTGGAAATGTTAAGTCCAAACTGAAGTGGGTCTATGCAAGTTTTGTATCGATCAAATTCTTTTAGTGGATATCCTATCTTTGTGATAGAAGAGGTGACGTAGGAGCATTTGAAGTTTCCGAACATCCATAAATCTTTGTGTGTTCTTACTTCAGTTATTTATTCTATCTTTCAGTTAGTTTATTTCCGCAACTGCTATCAGTTAAACTGATTGTCATTGACTGACGAGATTCCTAGTTTCAGTTTGTCACAAAACTGACACTTCATTCGAAAAGATTATAAATCGTGAGTGTTTATTCAACCCCTCCTTCTAAAAACATCTCAACCAATCAACCGATCCTAACAAGTGGTATCAGAGCAGTTGAATCTTGTCTCAGAATATTCTTATTCACAAAACTGATCAACATGTCTTCATTCAATAAAATACCGATGTTTTCCAGAGAAGACTTTGTGTTGGAACTTTTCAAGTTCGTAATCTTTGCTTAATTTTGATGTTAATAAAACTTGTTATTTTGTTTCTAATAATCTACCTTAGTGCGCAGATAGCTGAAACTGAAATGATCAGTTTACGAGCCAAAACTGAAGCTATCGGAGAGGCTAACTGAAAGAACCAACTGATCGAACGAACTGAACCAGTTCAACTGATGCATCCCAACCAGCTCAACTGAATGTCCAGCTGATAGGTAGTTCACCAGAAGATCTTCATAAGCCCGGCCAGCTGATGAAGAGTTCAACTGATGAAAAGCCCAGTTGACCAGGTAAACTGAATCAGTGAAATCAGTTCAGCTGAAGAGTCAACTGATTTCACTAAATCAGTTCAAAGACCAGTTGCTGACCAGTTTGAAGAACCAGTTCAGAACATCAGTTAGGAGCAATCAGTTGCAGATCACGACAAGCATACTTAATGGATTACAGCCGTGCGCAAAGGTAAAAAAGAAATTGTACTATCACAGTACAAATGAACGTTGCATCAGAAGCTTAAAGCCAAAGGTTCCGGAATGGATTCCAAGGAACAAATTCAAAATGCAACGGATACAATAATTGAGTCTCACTATACGATCAAGCTTCACGCCTATAAATAGAAGATTAGTGAAGACTCAGCAACAACCACACATACACAGTGTGGTTGAAAGAGAGACACAATAAGAAGAAGGACACACATATTGTATATCTGCTTACTAGAAGCAATTTGCCCAGAGAGAACATTTCAAGATATATCAGCTTAGATTAGAAGCTTATTTTTCCCTCATTGTGTGAGAACACCTTCGAGTTGTTATCATTGTTCAGTTCTCACACACACGCACACACACCACCACTCAAATACAGTCTTGCACAAATACAATAAACTTGTGTGTGTAGTCTTTGACACGTAGACGTTAAAGAAGTGTTGGCTGGAAGGTAATGCCTTCAGTCTAGACTAGAAGTTCAGTTAGGCAGTGGGTAAGTCCTAAGCTGTGTAGGATTTGTACAATCAGTTGTATAGATGTGAGACTCCGATAATAAAATAATATTGATGGTATTTTTGTAAATAAGTTGAAAAATATTCAATTTATTTTGATGGCATTTTCGTAAATAAGTTGAAAATTAATGAATTAATTTTAAGGGTAAAATGGTAATTAGTGACATATCTTGATCATATGAAGTTCAAATGATTTGAAATTTGGATATACCGTAGAAAATTTATATGCAGTAGAATAACCGACAAGAAACTAAGTTTTGAAGTCGGACTTGAATTATGCTATGATTTGACTTTGATATAAATTTTTGAAGTTTCAAAATATATTTGAAACTTATATTATTGATTTTGAATGATGTTATTGATTGAAATGAATATGTTATTGTTGTAGATAGATTATTATACCGAAATCTTCAAGCTACATCAATTGGAAACGAAGAATTGAGGTATGTTGCGATCGGGTAACATACGACAGGTATCTGTATCCTATTATATATGTTTGATTGGTTGGATTGAGATTACATGTCTATATGCCTTATTTGTTGAGTTGATGTGGCATACATGACATGCACGTTGAGCTATGATCCTTGGATACCCTGATATGATTAGATTTGATTCTGGGGTTTGTGAACACGATGTTATGTTAGGCATTATGTGGCCCTTAAAACATAGACATTAGTGGCTCTGATGATTGATTGAGATTTGGGATTTGATGGCGCTTTGTCGACGCTATCATATGAGTATCCCTGATTGAGGCCGGTGTGCCAGCTCGAGCATTGATTTGATAGCGATTCGATTGATTCTGAGATATGCTCAATGGATGGGCATTTGACCTGATACCTCCACGACATACATGCATTGCATATCATATATCATTGTTTAGATATCTGTGGTATATATTGTGGTTGCTTCAGACTGAGCTTTGCTCACCCCAGATGGGGCTGTTGTTGTCTTTGTATGTGGACAATGACAGGTACTCCAGGATATCAGGAGACCGGAGATGGTACTTCTGGAGGGAGTCACAGTTTGAGTTGAGGTTTAGTGGTCTTTCCCATTATATATATTTATGTATCTATATACCGGGGCATGTCCCGAGGATATGATTTGTTGTTGTATGAGTTGTTTTGATTATGTGTGGGCAGATTTTATGATGTGAAATGAAATACTATTTTTAGTATTCAAATAACATATTTTTGGCTCATTGTAAAGAAATTTAAACTCGTTTTCCGCTGTAATTAATTAACCCTAATCAAATTGCATTGTAATAACGATTAGGAGTTGAGGGCCCCACAATAAATCTAAGTCTTCTAGTGTATCCTACCCGTGGAAGTAGAAGGGGTGACGTAGGAGCAGTTGAAGTCTCCGAACATCCATAAACATATCATGTGTCTTTTAACTGTTTAACTGCTTGTTTTGTTCTTAACTGATTTGATCAGTTCAGCTAATATCAGTTCAGTTCTGTCCATAACTGAATTGATATAAGCTCTAATTGATTTTTCTGTATTTAGTTATTCAGTTGCGCAAGATTTAAAATCTATCAGTTTTTTTTAACGAAGGATTATTTCAAGTATTTTTCGCTTGGTTTAATATCAAACTTGATCTAATTCATCGATGTATACATTCTTAGAATACGAGCTATTGCAGCTCATTGATTTTTTGTATTGAAAGCACCCCTAAGGTGCCGAGCACACGATCCATCAATTGGTATCAGAGCCAGGTTGTTCTAAGAAGGACATTTGACAATTGATATCTAAAAATGTATTTTAAGATGGTTTTTAAAATGGTTTTCAAAACCCTTTTAAAAAATTTTATATATCATGCGTTTATTGGAGAAGATTGGATTGGCTCTGCAAGTGACATCGTAGCCACTTCACTCGATTCAGTAATTTTGTTGTTTGAGCAGCTTGCAGGGTTTTGAGTTCAACTGACAGCAGAACAACAAAACTGATCTGTGGACAAGGCTTCAGTTGCCAACCTACCAGTTCAACTGATCAGCAGATGAAGCCCAACTGACAGCTGAAATGTTGGATGATTAGGAGCTTAATCATCAGCAGTATGCCGCCGCTTAACTGCCATATCAGATCATAAGAGATGATCAATGCGCTTCAGCAACCAGTTGAGTCCAGTTTGCATCAGCTAGACCAGTCAGCCAGCACAGAAGTCAAGTTCAAAGCAGTTAGCTGTTCATCTGGCAAAGAAATTCAAGACAATGTAGTATATCAAGCATTCAAGGCGACCAGTAGTTGTTACATTTAGTTATACTATATGTAAACTGATTGATAACTGATGTTGTTTAAAATTCAGCTAAGTGTAATAGCATTTTTCCCTTACATAACTGCAGCGCTTAATTATAATACAAGGGAAGTTTATTTGATTAAATAAACATCGTGTTATCCAGTTAGTTTAAATATAACTGAACTAATATTTCCAGTTTTTGTGTAACCTTAACTGCTTGAACAATAATTGCTGCTGAAATTTTTTTTAAAATTGCGTGACTATTTATATTTTTAAAGGGGAGTTTTTAATTCAGTTCTTGAGGAGGAGTTTTCTTTTCCCTCGAACTGAAAAATGTCTTAAAAATGTTTTTAACCCGTTTTTAAATTCAGTTTTTGAGGAGGAGCTTTTCTTTTTAAAACTGATTTTAAATGTGTCATCCCTCAAACTGAAATTTCTTTTATCTGTTTTAAGTCTTTTTTAATCGCTTTAAATGTTCAAGTTTTGTGAGCATAAAAAAGGGGGAGATTGTTGGAACTTTTCAAGTTTGCAATCTTGGCTTAATTTTGATGTTAACAAAACTTGTTATTTTGTTTCTAATAACCTACTTTAGTGCGCAGATAGCTGAGACTGAAATGATCAGTTTACGAGCCAAAACTGAAGCTATCGGAGATGCTAACTAAAAGAACCAACTGATCGAACGAACTGAACCAGTTCAACTGATGCATCCCAACCAGCTCAACTGAATGTCCAGCTGATAGGTAGTTCACCAGAAGATCTTCATAAGCCCGGCCAGCTGATGAAGAGTTCAACTGATGAAAAGCCCAGCTGACCAGGTAAACTGAATCAGTGAAATCAGTTCAGCTGACGAGTCAACTGATTTCACTAGATCAGTTCAAAGACCAGTTGCTGATCAGTTTGAAGAACCAGTTCAGAACATCTGTTAGGAGCAATCAGTTGCAGATCACGACAATCATACTTAATGGATTACAGCTGTGCGCAAAGGTACAAAAGCAATTGTACTATCACAGTACAATCATGAACGTTGCATCAGAAGCTTAAAGCCAAAAGTTTCGGAATGGATTCAAAGGAACAAATTCAAAATGCAACGGATACAATAATTGAGTCTCACTATACGATCAAGCTTCACACCTATAAATAAAAGATTAGTGAAGACTCAGCAACAACCACACATACACAGTGTGGCTGAAAGAGAGAACACAACAAGAAGAAGGGCACACATATTGTATATCTGCTTACTAGAAGCAATTTGCCCAGAAGAACACTTCAAGATATATCAACTTAGATTAGAACCTTATTTTTCCCTCAGTGTGTGAGAACACCTTCGGGTTGTTATCATTGTTCAGTTTTCACACACCCGCACACACACCAACACTCAAATACAGTCTTGCACAAAGGCAATAAACTTGTGTATGTAGTCTTTGACACGTAGACGTTAAAGAAGTGTTGGCTGTAAGGTGATGCCTTCAGTCTAGACTAGGAGTTCAGTTAGGCAGTGAGTAAGTCCTAAGCTGTGTAGGATTTGTACAATCAGTTGTATAAATCTAAGTCTTCTAGTGTATCCTACCCGTGGAGGTAGACTGGGTGACGTAGGAGCAGTTGATGTCTCCGAACATCCATAAACATATCCCGTGTCTTTTAACTGTTTAACTGCTTGTTTTGTTCTTAACTGATTTGATCAGTTCAGTTCTGTCCATAACTGAACTGATATAAGCTCTACTTGATTTTCCTATATTTCAGTTATTCAGTTGCACAAGATTTAAAATCTATCAGTTTTTCTTAACGAATGATTATTTCAAGTATTTTCGGTTTGGTTTAATATCAAACTTGATCTAATTCATCGACGTATACATTCTTAGAACACGAGCTATTGCACCTCATTGATTTATTGTGTTGAAAGCACCCCTAAGGTGCCGAGCACACGACCCATCACTTTGACGACTGGAAAATCAGAATGCAGGCTCATTTAGCTGCACAAGATGACCACATGTGGTATGTCATTACTGAAGTTCCCATGAAGATCCTAAAAGCCAATACAGCAGTTGCCATTACTGATGGGGCACCTCATCGCATAGAAAAGGCCAGAGAGGAATAGACAACTGAGGATAAGAGGAAAACCAACCTAGACAATGTGGCAAAGGAAATCTTATACAAAACGCTGGATAAAGTCACTTTCAGCAAAATCAAAATGTGCAAAACTGCCAAAGAGATATGGGAGAAACTGATCCAGCTGTGTAAAGGAAACGAACAAACAAAAGAGAACAAGCTATCAGTTGCTGTTCAGAAATTTGACAACATCAAGATGAAGGCTGGCCGGAGACTAAACTGGAAGAACATAATTTTCAACATCCTAAGGAATATGTTTCAAGTGTCCAAGCAATCAAAGAGTTATGCGGTTCAGCTCAGCTATTTGCTGAAAGTTAATGGGCTGGTGACTGTTGACTCTGAAAAATCATCAAAACTGAAAATCTTCAATGCCAAAAATGTCCAGCCACCAAATCAGAAACTGGACATGTCTCCTGAGTAGTTCTTGAAGGTAAAGAAGGAGATTGGGACACAGGAGGCTCCCAAGTCAGTTCAGAATAAGAAGACTCTTAAGAAAAAGACGATCAAGCGCAATTTGATTGTCAATAAAACTGAATCTGAGAAGACTCCATCTCCAAAGGTCATCGAGAAGCCAAGAACTTTGAAGACAAAACCTGCTACTGTAGTTTGGACCATACCAACTGAAAGACTTATGCAGTCGGAGGCTCAACAGCCTATCAAGGCTATCCCTCTAAAAGCTATTCTAACTGAATCCTCAACTGAGGATCAGTTACCTTTGTCGGCTGTTATACCAAAGAAGAAAGTCACCGAATCTGGTGATAAGAAGAAACTTGCTGGAGTTAAGGCTCCATTGATCACTATCACCGGCTACACCTCTCTACCTTCTACCAGACCAAAGGGGCTAGTTATCAGAGAACTGGTTGATGCGACTACTTCGAGGTTGAGCATTCCTCATGCCCTGACTGACTCTAAAAGCAAGGGCAAAATACAAGAAGAGCCAGGCCAACCAATGCCATCCAAACGCACATTGATCTTATTTGGCAAGATATCAATGAATTTTCAGCAAACAAGTTCAAGACTTATGATGAATGAGTGAAATTTAGAACGCACGTCTTTTCCAATGAGCTACTTAGGAAGTCAAAACTGAAGAAATTTGTTGATTTGGAAAATGTTGTTATGAAGGTAGTCAAGGCATCTACCATTGTTCAAGCCCTGGGGCGAAAGAACTATTTCTTCAATCAACTGAGAGCAAAGAAGCTACAGAAAATAGTTGCTCAACTGCGACTAAACTATGATCCTACCAGTCCAACTGCATACAATAACAAAGATGTGCATGACCAACTGGACTCGGATCTTATCTCGTTGCAGATGGAGATCAAAAATTGGGAAATGGATCAAGAACTGATCATTCCAGAAGCCTCCCAAGATTTTTCATCAGAAGATCCAGCTGAAGAATCAGTTTAAGAGCCCTCCAAGGACACAGTTGCTGAAACTTCTCAACAAGAAACTGCCCCTTCCACATCAGTTGTTCAACCATCATCATCTTCAGCACCTCCCTCTTCAACTGCTGATCCGAAGCTTTATTCCGAAGCTGAATTATCATTGGCCAATCTTGATGAGGTCATCAAATCAGTCACTTTTGATATTCAGCTGGAAACATCCAAATCAGTTAAAGCTGTTGTCTTGACTGAGGAACCAACCGATCAAGATGTTATTTTTGAAGAACCAGCCGATCAAGCTGTTATTTCTGAAGAACCGGCCGAGAAGGCTATTTTTAGAGAAACTGAACAGCCAGTTCAGTCAATTGTTATGACTGAATAGGCAGTTTTTGAACCAACTGAAGAGGCTCAGCTGCACTCAGTTACAACCGAAGAAGTGTCAGCTGAGGAGCCAGTTATTCAACCGACTTAAGAGCCAGTTACTCAACAAACTGAAGAACCTTATACTACTTTTGTTCTTCCTTCTGTCTCTTCTCCTCCCCAGGAACATACAACTGAAAATATTTTAGAAATTGTGGCGCATGAAATCGAAGCAACTGGCGGCACTATTGTTGTCTATACTCAACAGGAACAGGTGCCGATTCCAGAAACTTCCAGAACCATGTTTCCTGGTATTTCAGATACTGATGCCCTGTTTGAAGAAATTCAGAATGTTCAGACCAACATCGTCAGTATGATGAATTCCATTTCTGAAATAAATTCAACTTAGCTTGCACACTCTTTGAAGCTTCACTCTAACAATGAGTTTACCACAAACAGACTACATCTCATCAATCAGACTGTGTCTTCTCTTCTTCTCCAGATGGAAGAAATCAAGAAAGGCAGACTGTCGTCTGAATCTCATTTTCAAACACAAGCATTAGTCGGCAGACGCTTTGATTTTCTGGAAAGCAAAATCACCAAAAGGATTGATATGCTGCAAGACATTGTGATGAATACTATGACAAATATCGCAGCAGATGTTCGAATTTTATCCAAGAAAGTTGATGTGCTTGACAAAAAGGGGGAAATAGGAGAGATAGAAGAATTAAAAGATCAGAAAGACAAATGAAAGAAGAAGATATGAAGATCAACTGACTTCATTTATTGGTTGAAGACTATGGCCGATTTTATTTTTAGTACGAATCTGTACATTAGAAGAATTATTTTATATACAATAAGTTCGAAGAATATTTTTGAGTTCAGTTGATCAGTTCATACTTTACAAGTTTTGTCAATCACCAAAAAAGGGGAAATTGTTGGAAACTTAATTTCGGTTGTTTGACAAACTAAGTGTTTAATTTATTGGACTAAATTGACCAAAAAGTTTGAAGTAACTGAAATACATAAATCAACTAACAGTTGCCTAACTTAAGATTAATACGCAGTTTATCAAAGGCAACTGAAACCAGCTGAACTGAACTTACGAAGTCAACTCACTGATCGGTTGGAAACTGATCAGTTGTTATAATCAGTTTTGAGCATACCAACGATTGCTTATCAGCTGATCATTCAGCTAACACGTCATCAGTTAGAGAAAAAGACATCCAACCAACAACAGTACAAAGCAGACTGCAACTCATAATGGAACGCCACATTTCAGAGCTTACAGTGTACGAATGTCTGAGGTATATTGACGTGGCAATCAACGGGTATAAAGATTCAAATTATATTTATGTTACCGTTGAAGAAAAACCTATAAATAGGTTAGAAAACTAGTTGAGAAACATACACAATCTATCGATCAATCTATCTATTTTCTCAAGCTTGCTGTTACCCTGCTGAATTTATCGCTCTTACTCAAGAATCAAAAAGCTCACACTTATCCGATATATTTGTAGCATTTGAGGCTACCTTTCGAGCTTATAAGCACAAACTGTTTTGTTGTTTATTTGATCTTTAACTAGGTCAGTTGTGCTAAGTTCAGTCGAAGAACTGTGAGATATTTCATAAACTAAGAGTTTAAGTTTTTGCAGTATTAAGTCCAAACTGAAGTGGGTCTATACAAGTTTTGTATCGATCAAAGTCTTTTAGTGCATATCATATCCTTGTGATAGAAGGGGTGACGTAGGAGCATTTGAAGTCTCCGAACATCCATAAATCTTTGTGTGTTCTTACTTCAGTTATTTATTCTATCTTTCAGTCATTTTATTTCCGCAACTGTTATCAGTTAAACTGATTGTCATTGACTGACGAGATTCTAATTTCAATTTGTCACAAAACTGACACTTCATTCGAAAAGATTATAAAATCGTGAGTGCTATTCTACCCCTCCCCCCTCTAAACACATCTTAACCAATCAACCGATCCTAACAATTTGTTTACTGTACTTACTAATTTTGTTGACTTGGCATATTTGAGTATATAGTATCATGAGAACCCTTGGACCGTCTTTCTCTCTATCTATGGTCTGAATGTTTCTTATGTATTGAGAAAATAGGTATTGTATAGCTAACTCTATCAAGATCAGGCGTATTATTTATCAGTGTTTTAGATAAAATTTTAAAAGATTTTGTTCGCCTTCCTTCTAAACTTTAACCTGATCCGAATTACCTTTTTCAAAATCTATTAGCAACATCTTTACTAAGATCAAGCGCTTGTGACTTTTTCGAAAGTTACATCATCAATGACTTTTTCGAAAGTTACGTCTGATGATTACGGTATAACTCAAATATTTTAAACAGTACAACAATTCAAGCTCCATAATTTGGCCACTTTCCCAGCATGAGCAATCATTCAAACAACCATCCTTCCATTCCAGCATGAGCAATCATTCAAACAACCATCCTTCCGTTGTACTACTTCTAATCCTTGAAAATTGAACGTGTGATATTGGCTATGATACCAACCTTAGAATCA